>NC_090324.1:22968271-23280742 GCF_040869045.1 Eurosta solidaginis | reverse complement strand
GCTAACTGTTTTCTGTGAAAATGGGCGAAATCGGTTGATGTCACGCCCAGTTTTTATACACAGTCCTCCGTCTGTCCTTCCGCATGGCCGTTAACACGATAACTTGAGCAAAAATCGATATATCTTTACTAAACTCAGTTCACGTACTTATCTGAACTCACTTTATCTTGGTATGAAAAATGAACGAAATCCGACTATGACCACGCCCACTTTTTCGATATCGAAAATTACGAAAAATGAAAAAAATGCCATAATTCTATACCAAATACGAAAAAAGGGATGAAATATGGTAAGGTAATTGGATTTTTTTATTGACGCGAAATATAACTTTAGAAAAAACTTTATAAAATGGTTGTGACACCTACCATATTAAGTAGAAGAAAATGAAAATGTTCTGCAGGACGAAATAAAAAGCCCTTAAAATCTTGGCAGGTATTACATACATAAATAAAGTAGCGGTATCCAACAGATGATGTTTTGGGTCACCCTGGTTCACATTTTGGTCGATATCTGGAAAACGCCTACACATATACAACTACCACCACTCCCTTTTAAAACTCTCATTAACACCTTTCATTTGATACCCATATCGTACAAACAAAGTCTAGAGTCACCCCTGGTCCAGAAAGGCCGACTCCCTCTTAAAATATTCATTAACTCCTTTCGTCTGATACCCATATTGCACAAACGAATTCTAGAGTCACCCCTGGCCCACCTTTATGGCGATATCTCGAAACGGCGTCCACCTATGGAACTAAGGATTACTCCCCTTTAAAATACTCATTAACACCTTTCATTTGATACCCATATCGTACAAACGCATTCTAGAGTCACACCTGGTCCATCTTTATGGCGATATGTCGAAAAGGCGTCCACCTATAGAACTAAGGCCCAGTCCCTCTTAAAATACTCATTAACTCCTTTCGTTTGATACCCATATTGCACAAACGAATTCTAGAGTCCTGGTCCACCTTTATGGCGATATCTCGAAAAGGGGTCCACCTATAGAACTAAGCCCCACGCCCTTTTAAAATAATCATTAACACCTTTCATTTGATACCCATATCATACAAACAAATTCTAAAGTCACCCCTGGTCCACCTTTATGGCGATATCTCGAAAAGGCGAACACCTATAAAACGAAGGCCCACTCCCTTTTAAAAATACTAATTAACACCTTTGATTTGATACCCATATCGTACAAACAAAGTCTAGAGTCACCCCTGGTCCACCTTTATTGCGATACCTCGAAAATGCGTCCACCTATAGAACTAAGGCCCACTCCCTCTTAAAATACTCATTAACTCCTTTCGTTTGATACCCATATTGCACAAACGAATTCTAGATTCACCCCTGGCCCACCTTTATGGCGATATCTCGAAACGGCGTCCACCTATAGAACTAAGGCCCACTCCCTTTTAAAATACTCATTAACACCTTTCGTTTGATACCCATATCGTACAAACGCATTCTAGAGTCAACCCTGATCCACCTTTATGGATATATCCCTAAATTGCGTCCACCTATAGAACTATGGCCCACTCCCTCATAAAATACTCTTTAATGCCTTTCATTTGATGCACATGTCATACAAACACATTCCAGGGTTTCCCTCGGTTCATTTTCCTACATGGTTATTTTCCCTTATGTTGTCACCATAGCTCTCAACTGAGTATGTAATCTTCGGTTACACCCGAACTTAACCTTCCTTACTTGTTAATTTTCAGTTCGTTTTATTTTTAAAAAATTTATTTCGTTTTATTGTGAAAATTCAAAAGCAGTAAATAAAATATGTTAATGTTGAAAGCAAATAAAATATGTTTTAATAATTTCGGAAAAATTTAAACAACGTGACATCAGGACGGAAAAGGCGACAGCTGTTTCGATTAAACCTTGTAAATATCTTCAAAGCCTTTTCTAGCGGGAGTGAGATTTGAACGCGCACATTTGCGATGGTTGAATTGTTAGAAACGCATTCAGCTACGTCTTGGGATAAAGTTTACAACAACTAAGGCATGACGTGGCTGAATGCGTTTGTAACACTTCAAACCGGGAGGAAAAGCTTTGAAGAGATTTACAAGGTATAATCGAAACAGCTGTCGCCTTGTCCGTCCTGATGTCCCGTTGTTAAAATTTTTCCCAAATTATTAATTAAAAATTATAAATTAAAAATTGCTTCAAATAAATGTTTTCATACATTTCAAATCAATGAGGTCAGTCCCCGCTTAATTCATAAAAATATGTTTTAATTGCGATATTTCTCAAAACATTTTGGATGTAGCCCGATTTCACATATATTGCATACATATTTGGTTTGACTTGTGCAAGATCGACAGCGTAAACGCTTTTCTGTAAAAACAGGTAGGTGAACCAAGCGAGGTTTTTTTGGGGCAGTGCTGTCAGCTTGTTTGCGTTTAAGCTTCCTTACAGGAGCTTCAATCAAAGTTTCGGCAACAAAAACTCGAAACTCTATCTGTTCCATAATATGAGCGTTTTCCAGTTTTTTCAACAGACAGTGTATTTTCCAGGCATTGACCATGGCTGAACCTAGTGCATTTGTTATAAGTGGCCAATACCATTTTTTACCACGGACGCGAATTCTGTAATTACTCATTGCGTTGTCGAAAAGGTCCACACCACCCGTGTTTCTATTATACTCATGTATGGGAAATGGGATCGATAGTGCCATGTTTTTTCGCCTTTCTATCATATCGATTTACTTTATTAGTAGCGCTGTTCTCCAAATGATTGGAAAGAATAGTCACCACAGAATTATCATTCCATCGTACCACACTAATTTTATTATTTTTATTTAATGTATGGTCACTGGATCCGCGAGAAATTTTCTTGAAATTTTTAATATCCGTAAGTTCTGTACCACCAGCGCGATTTTCACGCACACTAACCCATTGTAATTAATTGAAACATAAGCTTAAAAGATGTGAACAAGTTTTCAAAGAAAATGCGGTGTTGCTTTCGCTTACATGTCACCATTTTCAAGAAGTTGTAAGACAATGGACTGGCCAGGACCTAAGTTTGTGTCTCTGATAAATGAAGCCCCGCAATAGGTATAAAAGCACACAGGTATCCCTCTGAGGAACATATACAAAAGTATTTGTATCCAAATCGAATTGGTTTGGATTTCAAAAACATTTCACATGAATGCCTGCCGAATTATGCTATCATTTGTTCATCTAAGCTCGTAAGGGTTTAGTGTTTCTAAAATTCAGACGGTTACATATTGCACCACCACCGTCGTGGTGTGATGGTAGCGTGCTTCGCCTACCACACCAAAGATCCTGGGTTCACACCCCTGGCAAAGCAACATCAAAATTTTAGGAACAAGTTATTTCAATTAGAAGAAAAGTTGTCTAAGCGAGGTCGCCTCTCGGCAGTGTTTAGCAAGCACTCCGAGTGTATTTCTGCCATGAAAAGCTCGCAGTGAAAACTCATCAGCCTTGCAGATGCCGCTCGGAGTAGGCATAAAACAGGTAGGTCCCGTCCAGCCAATTTTTAGTAAAAAATTAAAAAAGGAGCACGACGCAAATTAGAAGAGAAGCTCCCCCCAAATCCTCGTCCACATCTTATGTGTCACTAACTGCATCTCAGGCGGCAGCAATATCATATGAACCGAATCCGCGTTTTTTATATTATTTACGAGTTTATCCTCCTCGTCCGATTCATTAACTATATTTTCTATATCTCTTTTAGATAAATATTTTTTAGAAAACATTTTGCAAAGAAAGAACGTCACATTTTTTGTTAACAGAAAATATAAATAAATAATATAAGTTGCTCACAGGGCTGAGTGCTGCCGGTTGAAAAAATGCATAGCGTTAAGTCCTAACGTTGCATTTGCGCAACGTAAACTTTTAATTTGATATATTTGCTATATGCTGCAATATAAAATTTTGCAAAATAAATGTTCAGGTAATTTGCTTAGACAAACTACTGTTAACAAGGAGATTTTTTTACTTTTAAATTGAAAACATTTTTTAATAATTTTACAAAAAACACCCAAAAAATTGCGGGAGTTCAAACGAAAATAAATGTGTATAAATCTTTACTAGATTCAAATATAAGTAAAACGCATTTTTAATTAGTTCACTTTTATTAAATTTTAGTTGTTTTTTCGTTACATTTTCATAAAATCTGTGTAATATATGCGAAGCCGAAAACGTTGCGCAGACGCAACGTGCCGGGCTTAATGTGTTAACCATAAATCAAAAATCTTTAAACCTATCGTAACAAAATTCGGCAGAGAGGTTGCCTTTACTATAAGGAATGCTTTGAAGAAAAATTTACGAAATCGGATAAGGACCACGCCCCCTTGTATACAAAAGATTTTTAAAAAGTTCGTGGACGAATAAAATAAGCTATATCTTTACAAAAAAGAGCTTTATATCAATGGTATTTCATTTCCCAAGTGGATTTATAACAATAACTAGGAAAAACTTCAAATTTTAAAAAATTGGAGTGGCACCGCCCCTTTTATGGCTAAGCAATTTTCTACGTTTCGGGAGCCATAACTCGAAGAAAAATTCACGGATCGTAATAAAATTGGGTACACAAAATTGCCCTATAGTAGAAAATATTTCTAGTAAAAATGGACGGGATCGGTTAAAGACCACGCCAACTTAGATATAAAACAAATTTTAAAGGGTGGTGCCACGTGTTATGTAGAAAAGTAATTTATATGAAATGAAATGTTCGGTTACACCCGAACTTAGACACCTATACTTGTGTTTTTTTTTTTTGCTATATCATTTGTTTTTTTAACTTTTTTTCTCAAGCTGATACTAATTTTATACTCTTCATCTTTGGAACGTTGTGATGTGATATATTTAAAAATTTTTTGGGATTGAAAATAAATAAGGTGAGTAATTCGAAAATCGGCAAAAATTAACGATTTTCCATGGAATGCTCGTACTATAGACTTTCTCATTGCACTTCTGATGCAGATTTTTATTCGACACACGCAAGAATGACAATATCTAAAGAAATTTTTTCCTCAATTTATTATTAAAATGTAGGGCTTCTTTTGATTTTTAGAGAACTTTTATTGTTTTGAGAAGAATTTCCTTGCCGAAAAATCATTACCCTTTTAGAAAAAAAAATTTATTTGAGTTTAGAATTGATCTATGTGTCACATATTTGCAGAGCTTCGTTGGTTTTTTTTTGGGGGGGCGGGGGGGGGGCGACTCTCCCCAGTTCACCTCGCAAATCTGCCATTTGATGTGACTTTAAGAGCCCCCTCGAAGTGCAGAAAGGGAATCAGATAGTATGATCGTCCTGTAATTGATTACGCTATACTACTACGGCCGTATGGTCTGCGCTCAAGCTGCACCGAGGCACTAAGTCTCGTTGCAGTGGTAAACGATATGTTCTTTGCTACCAGTTCTACAGATGGAATGTGTAGAATTGCATACAGTGCAGCCGTCGGGTTGTTTTAGGTCTCCCGTAATGCTAAGCAATGGTAGCCTGCATACCTCCTTAAATTTTTTGAGGTAGGCTCTTTTTTGTGTGTCTGTCTACCAAACAAGCACTCCATAGTACAAGATAGAATTTACAATCGCTGTGATTACCCAATGACAGAGAGAGGACGATAAATCCCACGTTCACCCCAGCATTTGTTTACATACATAAAGTGCCGTCGAGGCCTTCTTCACTCTCTCCCCCACGTTTAGCTTCCATGGGAGCTTACAGTATAGGATGGTTTCTAGATATTTTGTGCAAGGTTTCTCCTGTAGGGTCACCCGCCCTAAATTAGGCCTGGTCCAATTTGGGATCTTGTACCTCTTTGTAAACAAGACCATATCCGTATTCTCCGCGTTGGATGCCAACCCGACATTACAAGCCTAGGCTTGAATATCCCGAAGCGCCCGATCCTTAAAAGAGCTAATTGTTGGAAGGCACTTTCCACGTTTGACAATTGCAGCGTCTTCTACGTAAGCCGTAAGTTTTAAGGGTCCCTCATCTTATGGCGAGAGCATTTCGTTGATTACCAGCGTCCACAGCAGAGGAGATAACATCCCACCCTGCTTCGTGCCCCTGTCCATTGATTTCGTGGCCTCATACAAACCAAAATCTTCCTGCAATTGGCAGCCGATCCATCTGGTTATGTCTGGATGTACTTTAATGTAGTTAAGACCATCGATGATCGCCTGTCTAAGAAGAAGAAGCATACTCCTTATATTCTAGTACTTTCTCTATATTTATTACCACCCTATGCAGTGCAATGCATATCGACTTGCCTTTGGTGATGTACGCATGTTGTCAGGGCCGGATTAATAAATTCTTCTAAAATTTTCTTACAAATATAAGATTCTAGAGAGTGAAAAAATATATAATCAAAACTGAAAATAATTTTTACTCATATAAATAAAACTCAATTGACCGCATTCAGAAGGCGACGACCGACGAACTAGACAAGGTTCCTAAAAAGGACATTTCCGACTCATTTGACAAATTGTATTAGCGTGCAGAGAAGTATATCAAAGTGAAAGGAGAGTATATTGAATAATAAAATATAATTATCTCAAAATGTACACTGGTTGTTTTTATTCTGAAAAATTTCGGTTATTTTTGGAACAGAGGGTGTAGAAGCCTTCAACTCTATTTATACTGCTATGCGTTCAGTGAGTAAGTCATTGCAAAGTCAAAAAGCAAATCTGAAAACGTGTGCTTTTTTGTACGGATCGTTAGAAGAGAGTTTAGTTTCATTGCGTGAAAAGTTCAATGATTTCAAGGAAATAACAAAACAATTATTACCTGGTGTAGGCTATACAGAAATCGTAAAACGTACACGTCGTACTCGTCGTAGAAAAAAAGAAACAACCTAATGATGGAAATGCTCCAGAAGTAGAATTTTCGCCTCGCGATGATTTTAGGACAAAATGTTTCCTCGAAATCATCGACAATCTTCACAGTGAAAGTATATGGAAGTTTCAGAGAGATTTACATTGCTCATCAACTTTTCTCTAAGTGATGGAAACCTCCACGAGGCTATAAGTAACTTAGTTACTTTTTATTCTATAGATTTGGACGAATTTTTCATTGAAATGAAACAATTCCAAAGTTACGTGAACTCCAGATACACTGATGCACAAAAAACTCATAGTCATTTGTATAGGTTTATAATCGAAGATCAATTAGCCGATGTATTTCTTAACACAGAAATAGCTCTTCGGATTTTTTTAACATTAATGATCACAAATTATTCTGCCGAACGATCCTTCTCGCAATTAAAAAGAATCAAAGCTGCTACAACGTGACAAGAGCGACTCGAGATGTTAGGTATACTTTGCATTGAACCAGATTTATTGAACAAAATCGATATTGATGATATAATTGATGAATTTGCCGAAGACAAATGTAATAAAATTAAACAAAAAAAATTTTTTTCAAAAATAAGCTTTTATTATTGGTTAATGAAATTAACTAAAAAGTAAAAAAATAAATTGACTGTAAAGAAATATAACGCTTTATAAGTTCATTGTAACCTTTAACGATAATTAGGCTTCTTCGTCTGCGACAAAAAAATTCCATATTGTACCTAATTATATATTTTTAATATTAAAACTTTACACCTAAATTATTAAATCTTACAGTCTCTGCTCTGCGGGGTAAATCTGTAAAACAAAATCAAGTGCGCAGAAAAGTATGCAACATTGAGAGATAACAGCCCAAGTTCTACGTTCGTTGTATACACAAACAAAGCGAAGTTACCTCGTTCTTGAGCGGCTGTAGGTTATTCACCATCCCTCTAAACAAAGGACTTAGGCTTTTATTTCCTTGTGAACACAAAACTTTACCGGTAACTCTGTTATCGAATAATTTGTCCAATTCCCGCAAAGTATTATTGCAGTGTCAGCTCAATCGGACACCGGGAAGTGTATCAAATTTAACTTGCAAGATTTGATTACAGGCAACAGCCAAGTGAAAGTAAATAAAAGCTCATAAAAAACGACATGTTTAAAATGTAGATAGTAATTTTATTGATATTGTTACATTGTGACAATAAAATTGTTATGAATGATATAAGTTTGTAATTTTTAATCGAAAAAAGAAGGGAACGGACGTGAAAAAAGGGCCCACAAATTGATGGTTGCCTAGGGCCCCGTTGACGGTTAACCCGGCCCTGCATGTTGTGTTATGGAGGGCAGTTTTCCATCCACGTTAGACTTTATGTACACAACTATCAGCATCCCAAAGTTTTTGAGCAGCAATGATTTTGAGATAATTGGCCTGCAGTCTTTGGGATACATGTGACCGATCTTCTCCGCCTTTGGTAGGAAAGCTACAGGAGCAGTTCTCCACGAGTGCGATACATGATCAGACTTATGCATCCATCGAATATTATCTTAAGCCATTCCACGACCACTCTACTTGAAATTTGTAGCATGGCCGGGAATATAACATCTGGACCTAGCGATTTAATTTTAGAGAAAGACTTCACCGGCCATTCGATTTGGTAGTGGTCACCAAGCCCGGCACTTTTGATAGAAGTGTGAGTGCTCTCTGCTGTCTTGGTTAGGAAATCATTAGACTCCTCCAGCTCCTCCACATTGGAAACCTATTTGGGTTGTCCCAGTTTTGTTTCTACATATTTTTTGAATTTCGTCCAGTAAGTTGACTTAGGGTTCTCCCTTCTTTTTTTATACTCAGCGTGCTTTGCACACAGAGTATATTAACTTTGATTGGATAACGGTTGGTTGTACAGGTATAAAGGAATCCAGATAGATATAGACTTACATATATCAAAATCATCAGAATCGAAAAAAAATTTGATTGAGCCATGTCCGTCTGTCCGTCCGTCTGTCCGTCTGTCCGTTAACACGATAACTTGAGTAAATATTGAGATACCTTCACCAAATTTGGTACACGAGCTTATCTGGACCCAGAACATATTGGTATTGAAAATGAACTCGGATGATAACCACGCCCATTTTTTATATATATAACATTTTGGAAAACACAAAAAACCTGTTTATTTAGTAAATCATACACCTATAATGTTGAAATTTGACGTGTGGACTGATATTGAGACTCTTGATAAAAGTTTTTAAAATGGGCGTGGCACCGCCCACTTGTGATAAAATCAATTTTACAAATATTATTAATCAGAAATCAAAAATCGTTAAACCTATCGTAACAAATTCGGCAGAGAGGTTGCCTTTACTATAAGAAATGCTTTGAAGAAAAATTTACGAAATCGGTTAAGGACCACGCCCACTTTGATATAAAAGATTTTTAAAAGGGTTGTGGACGAATAAAAAAAGCTATATCTCTGCAAAAATAGCTTTATATCAATGGTATTTCATTTCCCAAGTGGATTTATAACAATAAATAGCAAAAACTTCAAATTTAAAAAAACGGGCGTGGCACCGCCCCTTTTATGGCTAAGCAGTTTTCTATGTTTCGAGAGCCATAAGTCGAAGAAAAAGCTGGTACACAGACTTCCCCTATAGTAGGAAGTATTTCTAGAAAAAATGGTTGAGGTCGGTTAAAGACCACGGCCACTTTTATATAAAAGTTTTTAAAAGGCGTAAATAATAAGCTATATCTTAGCGAAAAAGAGCTTTGGATCAATAGAATTTTACTTTTTAAATTGAGTTATAACATTAAATTGGAAAAAACTAAAATTTTTGAAAATGGGTGTGGCACCGCCCCTTTTATGACTAATCTATTTTCTATGTTTCAGGAGCCATAACTCGAAGAAAAATTAACGGATCGGAATAAAATTGGGTACACAAATTTTCCCTGTAGTAGAAAATATTTCTATTAAAAATGGACGTGGTCGGTTAAAACCCACGGCAACTTAGAGATAAAACAAGTTTAAAAGGGTAGTAGACTAGAATAATAAGTAATAAGCTATTACTTAGCAAAAAATTGTTTTGAATCAATGATATTTCGCTTATCAAGTTTTATTGTAAAAGGAAATGGGGAGACATTTTTTTTTTAAACGGGCGGTGCTACGTGTTATATAGAAAAGTAATTTATCTGAAATGAAATGTGCAATTGACGCTCACGCTGAGTATATAATGTTTGGCTACACCCGAACTTAGACACCTTTACTTGTTATACTCAGTTGAGCAGAGCTCACAGAGTATAATAACTTTGATTGTATAACGGTTGGGTGTACAGCAATGAGGGAATCGAGATAGATATAGACTTCCATATATCAAAATCATCAGTACCGAAAAACAAGTAAAGAAGGTTAAGTTCGGGTGTAACCGAACATCAAAAAAAAAAAAAACCTGCTACTGAGTATTTTAAAAGGGAGTGATCCTTAGTTCCATAGGTGGACGCCGTTTCGAGATATTTACATAAAGGTGGACCAGGGGTGACCCTAGAATTTGTTTGTACAATATGGGTATCAAACGAAAGGTGTTAATGAGTATTTTAAAAGGGAGTGGACCTTAGTTCTATAGGTGGACGCCGCTTCGAAATATCGCCATAAAAGTGGACCAGAGGTGACTCTAGAATGTGTTTGTACGATATGGGTATCAAATTAAAGGTATTAATGAGGGGTTTAAAAGGGAGTGGTGGTAGTTGTATAGGTAGTCGCCTTTTCGAGATATCGCCATAAAGGTGGACCTGGGGTGAATCTAGAATACGTTTGTACAATATGGGTATCAAACGAAAGGTGTTAATGAGTATTTTAAAAGGGGGTGACCCTAGACTTTGTTTGTACGATATGAGTATCAAATGAAAGGTGTTAATGAGTATTTTTAAAACGGAGTGGGCCCTCGTTCTATAGGTGGTCCCCTTTCCGAGATATCGCCATAAAGGTGAACCAGGGGTGACTCTAGAATATGTTTGTACCATATGGGTATCAAATGAAAGGTGTTAATGGGTATTTTAAAAGGGCGTGGGGCTTAATTCTATAGGTGGACGCCTTTTCGAGATATCGCCATAAAGGTGGACCAGGGGTGACTCTAGAATGTGTTTGTATGATATTGGTATCAAATTAAAGGTATTAATGAGAGCTTTAAATGGGAGTGGTGGTAGTTGTATATGTGAAGGCGTTTGCCAGATATCGACCAAAATGTGGACAAGGGTGACCCAGAACATCATCTGTTGGATACCGCTAATTTATTTATATATGTAATACCTGCCAAGATTTCAAGGGTTTTTTATTTCGCCCTGCAGAACTTTTTCATTTTCTTCTACTTAATATGGTAGGTGTCACAACCATTTTACAAAAAGTGTATCTAAAGTTATATTTCGCGTCAATAAACCAATCCAATTACCATGTTTCATCCCTTTTTTCGTATTTGGTATAGAATTATGGCATTTTTTTAATTTTTCGTTATTTTCTATATCGAAAAAGTGGGCGTGTTCATAGTCGGATTTCGTTCATTTTTTATACCAAGATAAAGTGCGTTCAGATAAGTACGTGAACTAAGTTCAGTAAAGATATGTCGATGTTTGCTCTAGTTATCGTGTTAACGGCCATGCGGAATGACAGACGGACGACTGTGTATAAAAACTGGACGTGGCTTCAACCGATTTCACCCATTTTCACAGAAAACAGTTAACGTCATAAAATCTATGCCCCTATCATAAGTTCAACTCACCTACCAAATTTCATCGCTTTATCTGTATTTGGTAATGAATTATTGCACTTTTTCGGTTTTTCGAAATATTCGATATCGAAAAAGTGGGCGTGGTTATAGTCCGATATCGTTCATTTTAAATAGCAATCTGAGATGAGTACTCAGGAACCTACTTACCAAATTTCATCAAGATACCTCAAAATTTACTCAAGTTATCCTGTTAACGGACGGACGGACGGACGGACATGGTTCAATCAATTTTTTTTTCGATCCTGATGATTTTGATATATGAAAGTCTATATCTATCTCGATTCCTTTATACCTGTACAACCAACCGTTATCCAATCGAAGTTAATATACTCTGTGAGCTCTGCTCAACTGAGTATAAAAAATGTGATTGAGCCATGTCTGTCCGTCCGTCCGTCCGCTAACACGATAACTTGAGTAAATTTTGAGGTATCTTGATGAAATTTGGTGTGCAGGTTCCTGGGCACTTATCTCAGATCGCTATTTCAAATGAACGTAATCGGACTATAACCACGCCCACTTTTTCGATATCGAAAATTTCGAAAAACACAAAAAGTGCGATAATTCATTACCAAAGACGGATAAGGCGACGAAACTTGGTAGGGGAGTTGAACTTATGACGCAGAATAGAAAATTAGTAAAATTTTGGTCAATGGGGGTGGCACCGCCCACTTTTAAAAGAAGGTAATTTAAAAGTTTTGCAAGCTGTAATTTGGCAGTCGTCGATATGATGATGCAATTTGGCAGGAACGTTACTCCTATTACTATATGTATGCTTAAAAAAAAATGAGCAAAATCGGAGAACGATCACGCCCACTTTAAAAAAATTTTTTTAAATCAAATTTTAACAAAAAATTTAATATCTTTACAGTATATAAGTAAATTATGTCAACATTCAACTCCAGTAATGATATGGTGCAACAAAACACAAAAATAAAAGAAAATTTCAAAATGGGCTTGCCTCCGCCCTTTTTCATTTAATTTGTCTAGGATACTTTTAATGTCATAAGTCGAACAAACATTTACCAATCCTTGTGAAATTTGGTAGGGGCTTAGGCTCTAGGGCGATAACTGTTTTCTGTGAAAAAGGGCGGAATCGGTTGAAGCCACGCCCAGTTTTTATACACAGTCGACCGTCTGTCCTTCCGCTCGGCCGTTAACACGATAATTTGAGCAAAAATCGATATATCCTTACTAAACTCAGTTTACATACTTATCTGAACTTATTTTGTATTGGTATAAAAAATTGCCGAAATCCGATTATGACCACGTCCATTTTCTCTATTTCGAAAATTACGAAAAATTGAAAAAATGCCATAATTCTATACCAAATACGAAAAAAGGGATGAAAAACGGTAATTGGATTGGTTTGCTGACGCAAAATATAACTTTAGAAAAAAACTTTGTAAAATGGGTGTGACACTTACCATATTAAGTAGAAGGAAATGAAAAAGTTCTGCAGGGCGAAATCAAAAGCCTTTGGAATACTGACAGGAATATTGTTCGTGGTTTTACATTTGTAAATAAATTAGCGGTACCCGACAGATAATGTTCTGGGTCACCCTGGTCCCCATTTTGGTCGATATCTCGATAACGCCTTCACATATACAACTATCACCACTCCCTTTTAAAACCCTCAGTACTAATTAATTTGATACCCATATCGTACAAACACATTATAGAGTAACCCCTGGTCCACCTTTATGGCGATATCTGGAAAAGGCGTCCACCTATAGAACTAGGGCCTACTCCCTTTTAAAATACTCATTATAACCCTTCGTTTGATACCCATATTGTACAAAGGCATTCTAGAGTCAAACCTGGTCCACCTTTATAACGATATCTCGAAAAGGCGTTCACCTATAGAACTAACGCCCACGCCCTTTTAAAATACTCATTAACACCTTTTATTCGATTCCCATATCGTACAAAAAAATTCTAGAGTCACCCCTGGTCCACCTTTATGGCGATATCTCGAAAAGGCGTCCACCTATAGAACTAAGAACCACTCCCTTTTAAAATACTCATTAACACCTTTCATTTGATATCCATATCGTACAAACAAATTCTAGAGTCACCCTTGGTCCACCTTTATGGCGATATCTCAAAAAGGGGTCCACATACAGAGCTAAGGCCCACTCCCTTTTAAAATACTCATTTACGCCTTTTATTTGATATCCATATCGTACAAACACATTCTAGAGTCACCCCCGGTCCACCTTTATGGCGATATCTCGAAAAGGGGTCCACCTACAGAGATAAGGCCCACTCCCTTTTAAAATACTCATTAGCACTTTTCATTTGATACCCATATCGTACAAAAATATTCTAGAGTCACCCCTGGTTCACCTTTATGGCGATATTTCGAAAAGGGTCCAACTACAGAGCTAAGGCCCACTCCCTTTTAAAATACTCATTAGCACCTTTCATTTGATACCCATATCGTACAAACACATTCTAGAGTCACCCCTGGTCCACCTTTTTGGCGATACCTCGAAAAGGGGTCCACCTACAGAGCTAAGGACGACTCCCTTTTAAAATACTCATTTACGCGTTTATTTGATATCCATATCGTACAAACACATTCTAGAGTCACCCCCGGTCCACCTTTATGGCGATATCTCGAAAAGGGGTCCACCTACAGAGCTAAGGCGAACTCCCTTTTAAAATACTCATTAGCACTTTTCATTTGATACCCATATCGTACAACCACATTCTAGAGTCACCCCTGGTTCACCTTTATGGCGATATCTCGAAAAGGGTCCACCTACAGAGCTAAGGCCCACTCCCTTTTAAAATACTCATTAACACCTTTCATTTGATACCCATAATGTACAAACACATTCTAGAGTCATTCCTGGTCCACCTTTATGGCGATATCTGGAAAAGGCGTCCACCTATAGAACTTAGGCCCACTCCCTTTTAAAATACTCATTAACACCATTCATTTCATACCCATGTCGTACAAACACATTCTACAGTCACCCCCGGTCCACCTTTATGGCGATATCTCGAAAACCCGTCCACCTATAGAACTATGGCCCACTCCATTTTAAAATACTCTTTAATACCTTCCATTTGATACCCATGTCATAGAAACACATTCCAGGTTTACCCTGGGTTCATTTTCCTACATGGTGATTTTTCCTTATTTTGTCTCCACAGCTCTCAGCTGAGTATGTAATGTTGTTACACCCGAACTTAGCCTTCCCTACTTGTTTTTATTTAATTTTATTTCCTGGATGCACTAGAGCTGAATTAAACGTATTCATTTCAGTTTTTCGATCATAATAAAATTACAATAAGTTAATAAGAGAAGTTATTGTGAATACGTCTCAAACTCATTAAATTTACGAATGTAAAAATAAACGTAAAATTCAATCGTCTATAAAATCCTACAGGGATTAGGTGACCTTTTAATAATAGACGGTCCAGCTGTTCAAAAACTTTTATATACATTTATATAGCTAATTGGATATTTTCTTACCTAACAGCAAATTGCGACGCCAAATCATCTAATGCTGAATTCAAATTTTGCTGCAACTCCTTTAAAATGTTTGCTGCGTCTTCCTCCAATTTATCGCCTCCCATAGACTCAAACATTTTCTCTAATTGTACTCTTAATTGTTGTATATTATTCATAAGGATACACGCCTGTGGAAATAAAAAGCCATAGGGTAGGATCATTAGGGTGTCTTCTTAATGTAGAAAGTTTGCAAAAAAAGCAAAAATATACCACATTGAGACTGTATTTTCGCATTGCAAGAAATTCACTAAAAAATGTTATTAATTTAGCAATTCATGAAGAAAAAAGCAGAGGCAGAAAGACGTGAGTGCGAGGAGCTTGAGCTTCTAGCCACCAAGAACAACGCCCGAAAATTTTACCAAAAAATTCGGCGAAAGAGTGCATGCCCGATGATTGGCATGTAAATGTTCTTTGGCCAGTCCACAAGAAGTGGGATACTGCAAACTGTACCAACTATCGCCGAATCAGCCTTCTTAATATCGCATATAAGGTCCTGTCAAGTGTATTGTGCGAAAGATTGAAAACCACCGTGAATCGGCTGATTGGACCTTTTCAGTGCGACCTCAGACCTGGTAAATCTACCATCGACCAGATTTTCACAATGCGCAAAATCTTGGAAAAACTCGCAAAAAAAGAATCGACACACATCACCGGTTCTTCGATTTTAAAGCCGCCTTCGACAGTACGAAAAGGAGCTTCCTATATGCCGCTATGTCTGAATTTGATTTCACCGCAAAACTTATACGGCTGTGCAAAACGACGTTGAGCAACACCATCAGCTAAGTCAGAATTGGGGAGGACCGCTCCGAGCCGTTCGAAACTAAACGAGGTTTCAGATAGGGTGACCGCCTACCGTGCGATTTCTTTAATTTGATACTGGAGAAAATTATACTAGCTGCAGAACTTAACCGCTCTGGAACAATATTGTAAAAAAACGTGCAATTACTGGCATACACCTGCGCCGTTAGTTTTGCTTTCTCCAAACTGGAAAAAGAAGCGGCAAAGATAGGTTTGATGGTGAACGAGGACAAAACGAAGTACCTCCTGTCATAGAGCAATGAGTCAGCGCATATGCGCCTTGGCAACCACGCTTCTGTCGGCAGCCATAATTTCATAATACTACAACACTAGCAACAAAATCTGCTCTGAACAACGAAGAATCACTCTTGCCAATAAATGCTACTTTGGACTAGGTAGGCAATTGAAAAGTAAAGTCCTCTCTCGGCAAATTAAAATCATACTCTACAAGTCACTTATCGTTCCGGTATTGCAATATGGTGCAGAAGCATGGACCATGACAACATCAGATGAAACGGATCTGGGAGTGTACGAGAGAAAAGTTCTTCGAAACATTTATGGACCTCTACGCGTTGGCGATGGTGAGTACCGTAGAAGATTTAATGATGAGCTGTACGAGCTATACGCAGACATCAACATAGTTCAGCGGATTAAAACGCAGCGGCTGAGCTGGCTAGGCCTTGTTATGCGAATGAAAGATTACGCTCCGGCCAAGAAAGTGTTTCTATCAGAACCCGCCCATGGAAGCAGAGGTAGAGGGTGGCCCCCACTCCGTTGAAAGGACCAGCTGGAAAACGATTTAAACTCCCTCACTGTGACCAATTTGTGTCGGTTGGCAGAGAGAAGGAGCGAATGGCGCGCCTTGTTGGACGGTCATAACCGTCTAAACGGTTAAGCGCCAGTTAAGTAAGTCATTTAACAATACATTTTTCCTAGCATACACGAGAAGACGCGGAGGTCAAAAATAGATTTCGAAATTACCTAAAACATTGGCATAATTCCTATTCTTTGTAGACGGAATTCATTGACAAGGAAAATAAAATTTTATGCTAAATCTAGGTACTATCTTCAGAGTGCAGAAAACTGAAGTCGCCCTTGAGATAAATCTAAACTTTCACTTTTAAGTCCTGAAAAAAATTTTTTCACTTAAACGGGTTTATCTTAAACCTATTTGGCAAACTTTCAATTTTCTTACGAATTACAATGAAATAACATGAATTCCTATAAGACGCACTATTCGATTCATTCGGGGGCTAACAATGTCTTAGGGGGAACTTTGAAAATATGAAATTCAAACTTTAGAGCGATATATCACATCATAAACATACTTTAACCAAGCCGAAAGTTACAGAAGTTGAAGGGTTGTGGCAGTTTTCTGTGATGACACTTGGACTATGCAATGCCCAAGCCATTTAACAGGTGATCCAGGCTGTTTACTATTGTGAACCTTTTTTTTTCAAACATTAGCCACTTGTATGAATTCACAATGGTTGGAGGCTTTACCTTGAACCCATTAAATAAGATGCTGGGCTGAGTTCATTGTACCTCACCGAGACGAGTTGTCATTGCATCTTCAGGTTCAATAGATCTTATCTTCTCCAGTAATTGTACAATTTTTTCATCTTGTGTTTCAAGTTCTGAGATTAAATGTGATTTTTGTGCTTCGAGCCACATTTTCCGACGGATGCCGCAAATTTAGCGACCCCCAAATAAGGGACATAAACCAATGCATCAGACTGCTTGTAGATGAACACAAGCGGGCGAAATGGGAGGAGTATTTAAAGAGTTTTAACCCTCCTGCCGGTGCGGTTAAGTTTTGGTCCACCGTAAAGTCCCTATCAAATCCGACTAAGCACAATGACAAAATCTCCTTCACCTTTGGCGATAAAGTGCTGACGGATGCAGAAAAATGCGCGAGTGCTTTTTTCCGACAATATGTAATGCATTCTACGGTTGACAAAGTTAGACGGCGGGCCAACAGACGCACACACAAGCACAAATACGGCGCGTCCTCAGTTACCATCACCGAAAAAGATGTTGAGGATGCCATCGTTTCTGCTAAATCATCTAAAGCAGGGGGCCCAGACGGCATGGCCACGCCGATGCTTAAAAACCTAGGCGAAAAGGGATTTAATTATCTAGGGCATGCCCTCAACTTGTCCCGATCCACCTTCGTCATTCCCGAAAAAGGGAAAACGGCCAAGGTGGTTCCGCAACTAAAGCCTGGGAAACCAGCTAGGTTAGGTTAAGTTAGGTGCAAGTGGCTGCCGTCCACATTGGGGCGGCACACTTAGGCCTTTATAGGCCCATTGTGAAACCACACGGATTTGTTCCTATTCTCCTAATGAGACCACTTCGTTGAGTTTATGAAGCTAACTAAGCATCGTGTATTGACCTCAGCTATATCAGTCAGATCTACGAGAAACATCTTGCCCATAAAACGTTGCCTTCTTCTACCGAGCGCTGGACATTCACAGAGTAGATGCCTAAGAGTTTCAGGTTCTTCTTCGTTGCCGCAGCTTCTACAATAATCATTAAATGGAGCGCAAATCCTTTCCGCATGCGGTCCAATACAAACATGACCCGTAAAAAGACCTACTTACTTACTTACTTACTTACTTAATTGGCGCTTAACCGTCTAAACGGTTATGGCCGTCCAACAAGGCGCGCCAGTCGTTCCTTCGCTCCGCAAACCGGTGCCAATTGGTCACACCAAGGGAGTTTAAATCGTTTTCCACCTGGTCCTTCCAACGGCGTGGGGGCCGCCCTCTACCTCTGTTTCCACAGGTGGGTTCCGATAGAAACACTTTCTTGGCCGGAGCATCATCTTTCATTCGCATAACATGGCCTAGCCGCGCAGCCGCTGCATTTTAATTTGCCGGACTATGTTTATGTCTGCGTATAGCTCGTACAGCTCATCATTAAATCTTCTTCGGTACTCGCCATCGCCAACGCGTAGAGGTCCATAAATCTTTCGAAGAACTTTTCTCTCGAACACTCCCAAAGCCGCTTCATCTGCTGTTGTCATGGTCCATGCTTCTGCCCCATATAGCAGGACAGGTACGATAAGTGACTTGTAAATTATGATTTTCGTTCGCCGAGAGAGGGCTTTACTTTTCAATTGCCTACCTAGTCCAAAGTAGCATTTATTGGCAAGATTGATTCTTCGCTGGATTTCAGTGCTGATGTTGTTGCTAGTGTTGATGCTGGTTCCCAAATAAACGAAGTCTTTTACTATTTCGAAATTATGACTGCCAACAGTAGCGTGGTTGCCAAGGCGCATATGCCCTGACTCTTTGCTTGATGACAGCAGGTACTTCGTTTTGTACTCATTCACCATCAAACCCATCTTTACAGCTTCTTTTTCCAGTTTGGAGTAGGCAGAACTAACAGCGCGGGTGTTTAGGCCGATGATATCAATGTCATCAGCATATGCCAGTAATTGCACGCTTTTATAGTATATTGTTCCAGTGCTGTTAAGTTCTGCAGCTAGTATAATTTTCTCTAGCATCAAATTAAAGAAATCGCACGATAGGGGGTCACCCTATCTGAAACCTCGTTTAGTTTCGAACGGCTCGGAGAGGTCCTTCCCAATTCTGACTGAGCTGACGGTGTTGCTCAACGTCATTTTGCACAGCCGTATAAGTTTTGCGGGCAAACCAAATTCAGACATAGCGGCATATAGGCAGCTCCTTTTCGTGCTATCGAAGGCGGCTTTAAAGTCGACAAAGAGGTGATGTGTGTCGATTCTCTTATCACGGGTTTTTTCCAAGATTTGGCGCATTGTGAAAATCTGGTCGATGGTAGATTTACCAGGTCTGAAGCCGCACTGATAAGGTCCAATCAGCCGGTTCACGGTGGGCTTCAATCTTTCGCACAATACACTTGAAATGACCTTATATGCGATATTAAGAAGGCTAATTCCACGATATTTGGTGCATTTTGCAGTATCCACTTCTTGTGTACTGGGCAAAGAACACTTAGATTCCAACCATCGGGCATGCTTTCGTCCGCCCATATTTTGCTAAGGAGCTGCTCCACGGCCTTATTGTTTTTCAATCTGGTTATTGCTATTCTAACTTCGTCATAATCGGGCGGGGGGACATATATTCCATCATCATCGATTGCGGGATCGGGTTCTTCATCTCTGCGCGGTGAATTGCTGCCTCCATTTAGGAGAGCAGAGAAGTATTCCCTCCATAATCTAAGCACTCTCTAGACATCAGTTACAAGGTCGCCGTTTTCGTTCCTACAGGAGTTTGCCCCGGTCTTAAAACCTTCCGTCTGTCGCCGTATTTTTTGGTCGTTATTCCTGGTGGCTAGCAGCTCAAGCTCCTCGCACTCACGCCTTTCTGCTTCTGCTTTTTTCTTCCTGAAAAGGCGTCTCGCTTCCCTTTTCAACTCACGATAGCGTTCAAACAGTCCTCTTGTCGCGCTCGCTTTTAACGTAGCCCTTTTCTTTCGGTTGCAATGCGGCATTCTTCATCGTACCAGTTGTTTTTTTTGTGGCCGCCGGTAACCAATTTTTTCCTCGGCGGCAGTACGGAGTGCTTTGGAGATATGCTCCCAATGCTCCTGTATTCCTTCAGGATGAGTTGTGCTTTCAGAGGGCAGGTGTGAGGGTCGAGTTTCGAAATCATTGGCAGTCTGTTGTGATTGAAGCTTTTCGACGTCTAGCTTTCCTTGTCTTTTTTGTTCCTTGGTTTTAGCCGTGCTGAGGCGGGTGCGTATTTTGGCTGCAACGAGATAATGGTCCGAGTCGATGTTAGGTCGTCGGATCGTGCGCACATCTAAAACGCTGGAGGCATGCCGTCCGTCTATCACAACGTAATCGATCTGATTGCGAGTATTTCGATCAGGAGACAGCCATGTAGCTTGATGTATCTTTTTATGCATGAACCTCGTGCTGGATATGACCATGTTTCGAGCACCGGCAAAGTCAATCAGCCTCAGTCCGTTAGGAGAAGTTTCATTGTGTAGGCTGAACTTTCCGACTGTAGGGCCAAAAACTCCTTCTTTGCCCACCCTGGCGTTAAAGTCGCCAAGCACGACTTTTATATCATGACGGGGGCAGTGCTCGTATGTGCGTTCTAATTGTTCATAAAAAGTGTCTTTCACCTCATCGTCTTTCTCCTCTGTCGGCGCATGGGCGCAGATGAATGATATATTAAAAAATTTTGCTTTTATTCGGATAGCGGCGAGACGCTCGTCCACAGGCGTGAACGCCAGCACTTGGCGACCAAGTCTCTCTCCCACCACGAATCCGACGCTGAAACTGCGCTTATTCGTATGGCCACTCCAATATATGTCACAATTTTTGATCTTCTTTCTTCCTTGCTTCGTCCAACGCATTTCTTGGATGGCGGTGATGTCAGATTTTGCTTTGACGAGGACATCAACCAGCCGGGCATCTGCACCAATCCCATTCAGGGAGCGGACGTTCCAGGTGCACGCCCTCAATTCCTTGTCCTTCAAACGTTTGCCATGGTCTTCATCAATAGAGAGTGTATTTATCCGAGGCTTGTTGTTATATTTCATTGGAGTATGGTTTTACGTGGCGGGTCCCAAGCCCAGCGCACAACCCGCTCAGCGGGGGTGAAAATATTACATGGCACGTTTATATAGCGAGCCGCTTGCTCCAAGACAGACGCCCGCTTGCAGCCGCACCTAGAGGTGTACAGACGCTGCCGATGAGATCTCCCCCGGCTAGCCCTTAAACCGATTATGTCAGAGTGGCCTAGCCAGGTTGTCGCCTTCTCACATTAGCTCACCGCTAAACGGATGTTTAGCGGCTACCCAGAGGGTACTTGGCCGCAAGCGACCGGCAGTAGTGAGCTGCTTAAACCGCATACAAAAGAATCGCTCTGGCCATTCCCAGGTGAATGGCGGTCAGAAGCTTTCCCCACTTTCGTGGACTTCTACACACGGCCTCACCCCGAGACCTACAACTAAGGAAATATCCCTCTTACGGAGGGTGAGAAGCTCTCGCGGTCTCTTCTCATTCCATTCCGGCCATGTGAGTTTATCCGTCATCTATCATGGCGTGGCATCTATCATGATGCTTCCACCTGGCTCCCGCTTCCATCAGTAGAGCCTCCTTTATCTTCACCAGCTAACATAAGAGATTTTTACCGTCCGATATCTCTCCTATCGCCAGTAGCCAAGGCACTTTAAGCCACTCTGTTTCCCTACTTTAATGCATACATTTTAACCATATGCATTTAATGATCCAATATCGAGATGCATTCGATTACGCAACACATATTCTGAGGCTAGTGGTTTTAATTTGCCTGTAAATACCTTCAAACTAAATTTATTTAAAAAAAAAAAATTAAATAAAATAAAATAAAAAATAGAATAAAATAAAATTTGCAACTTGCCAATCATCAGCATGGTTTCCGAAAATTACATAAATTGCGGATTAAAGCAAAACCCCTACCATAGGACAGTACTCGTTGCATTAGACCTATCAAGAGCTTATGATACGGTCACCACGGCACGTTACTGCAAGACCTGGAAGGGTCGCCCCTTCTCCCAAGTCTTAAGAGTTGACCGCAAAATATCTCTCTGGTCGGCAAGCATCGGTGCAACTCAGGAACGTTAAATCCAACGGAAATAGAATTAAACATGGCGTGCTACAGGGTGGTGTCCTATCCCCACTTTTGTTTAACTTCTAAATATCAAAGCTACCTTTACCACCAGAAGGATTCACTATCGTTTCCTTCGCCGATGACTGCACAATAATGGCCACAGGTCCAGGCCTTACACTCTAAAATCTTGGCTGTGACGATGGATCAGGATCTATATTTTGGAGAGCATGCAGCCGCAATTGTACCGAAAATCCCGAGCCGTAATAAAATTCTCAAATGTCTTGCCGGCTGCACTTGGGGTAAAGATAAAGAAACGCTCATCACCACTCACAAAGCAATTGGCCGGTCGATTGCATGTTACGCGTCCCCGATATGGTCCCTAAGCCTAAAGGTTACACACTGGAAGAAAATACAGGCCTGCCATAATACTGCCCTCAGAACTGCCATGGGCTGTCCTTTTAAATCCCCATAACACCATCTGCACAATAAGGCGAGAGTACTCCCCATTTGGGAGAGAAATGAAATGCTAACCAAAGAGTTTCTGTTGCATAGAAACCTGGGCATCCCAACAGACATCTGTTAAGAGGTCATCTCCGTAAGCATTATGAGGAAATACGGCACCTGAGAACACAGCCATATGAAGCAAAAAACACAAGCATATCCTCAGTGATATTCACTAAGAGGCGTCGGACCTCTATGTGAGGAATTGCCCTTTAAAACCGGTACTCAAAGAAAAATATCCAGAACTAGAATAGGAGGAACGCCCTCTCACTAGGGAAATGCCCGTCACTCTAGCTCAACTTCGATATGGGTACTATAACAGGTTAAACTCTTACCCATCCAGAAACAACCCCGACATATATAATGTACGTCCTACTTGCAATGTGTCGCCACATGACAACAACCATCTCTTCAATTGTAATGTGGAACAAATGCCTCTAACACCCCTCATTATGGTTGAAACAGCAAGTTTCCTTGGACTCCCGTTAGAGGGTATTGATGACAATTTGTAATTTCTCGCACCTATTGGATGAGGTGAAGCACTGCTTCAACAACAACAACAACGAAATTTGTGATATTACTTTTATAATCATATCCATTTCCATACATGTTGACGAACTTATCGCTTCTGCTTTTCCCTAAATTCCAGTCTGCATCCAGTTTGAAGACATACTCATCCACGCTAATGTTCTCTGCCTTCATAGCTTCACGCAATCGTGCTTGCAATTCTGCTTTCTTTCCAGCAGTAGATAGACTCCGTTTCAACTCCTTTTTCAGGTCTGGAATCTTAAGCTCAATCTTGCCATCCCATTTCGACACCAATTGTTTCGATTTGATTTCAAGAACTAGTTCGTTTTTTTATAAACCATGATAAAAATATTACCAGGTAAAACCTGGGAGAGGCAAATGACGTTTAAAAATTTTTGTAAATTCTCACTGTTCTCACATTTTTATTTTTCTTTTCTTTTATTTTTTTTCATAAAAAAAAAGACAGTAAGCTATTTCTTTATTACATAAAAATTTTGCAATTTTATGCAGACCAGAATTTAGAAGTTTTTTTTTTGGTAGTAAGGAATCAAACGGCCAGCCGAATTACAGACGTTTCAGCTCAAATATTATATTCTAGTTTCCCGCATCATGCCACTATTCTCTTCTGTTGTATTTTTTTCAACAAATTCTTTAGAAATTTATATCTCCGAAGAGATCAAATCCGCTTTCCTTCCAATTTGGAGTATTAGTTTTTCTACAAATTGGAGGACACATATGCATGTTTTATGCCCCCCAAAACTTGATCTGGTAAGGCGGACGAACTTTTGGTGCCAAGGCAATGCAGACGGTCAATCGATCACATTTTTGAGGGAATCTACCTCTATATCATGGCGACGGCATTTCGCCGTACAGCTGGTGATCTCAGCCTTCACGAACTAACTTACTCATCACTGAGTTGAGGTTGGCAGGTGGAGGAAGACTCGATCTTCTTGTTGCTCCCAATGTGCGTCAGTTATCGCGAAACACAAAAATCGATATTGAAACAATTTGAAACAATTTCCCACTAATATCATACATTTTTATTTATTTGTCATTTAAAAAAGTGAAAAATTACAAACCAACATGTTTTATCGTACCCGTCCTGCTATATGGGGCAGAAGCATGGACCATGACAACAGCAGATGAAGCGGCTTTGGGAGTGTTCGAGAGAAAAGTTCTTCGAAAGATTTATGGACCTCTACGCGTTGGCGATGGCGAGTACCGCAGAAGATTTAATGATGAGCTGTACGAGCTATACGCAGACATCAACATAGTCCAGCGAATTAAAACGCAGCGGCTGCGATGGCTAGGCCATGTTATGCGAATGAATGATGATGCTCCGGCCAAGAAAGTGTTTCATCGGAACCCGCCCATGGAAGCAGAGGCAGAGGGCGGCCCCCACTCCGTTGGAAGGACTAGGTGGAAAACGATTTAAACTCCCTTGGTGTGACCAATTGGCGCCGGTTGGCGGAGCGAAGGAGCGACTGGCGCGCCTTGTTGGACGGCCATGACCGTTTAGATGGTTAAGCGTCAATTAAATAAAAATAAATAAATAATAAACAATTTTTTAACTTGAGTATACATTTTCTTATTTTTGCAGCTTAGGCAAGAAAATATGTACTTCACTTAAGGATAAAATTCTTAACTATTTAAGTGGTTATCAAGACGGACTAAGTAAATATTTTCTTAATAACAAGAACTTACTTTCAAAGTTGAATCACATGCCTAATTTTACTTCTTTCTTCTTTGGTTTAAGTAACAAATTCTCTCCGTGTACTGGATGCAGCATAGGTGGTCGAGATGCATCATTTAAGAAAATAAGGCTTTAGGATCATTGCCATAATCACTGGCCGCTGGCCTGCATGAAAAAAGAACGGATATTAGTACTCCGTAAACAAGACCAGAAAGTTCAAACGGCCGAACCAAATATTTTGAAAAGAACACCGAACAACCTTATTGACCAGCAGCATGAAAGTGCCCCAAAACAGCACCTCGTTCTCTACTTGCGGATCTTTAGGATTTGCGCTTATTTGTGGCATCTAAAAAATAAATACAAAGTTGCGTTTTTATGTGTAATTTACCCAAAGCTTACATCAAAATTGTTCAATTTATCACAAATGTTACCAAAAGAAACGATCAAAACTAAAAAATTAGGAGCGAGTTTGGAATGTGAAGAGTACAGGCCGGCCTAGGGCTACATCGGTAACCTTTAATATTTAAACCATAGCCAAAACAAAGACAACACAATCAAAAAACATGTTGGTTTGTAATTTTTCACTTTTTTAAATGACAAATAAATAAAAATGTATGATATTAGTGGGAAATTGTTTCAAATTGTTTCAATATCGATTTTTGTGTTTCGCGATAACTGACGCACATTGGGAGCAACAAGAAGATCGAGTCTTCCTCCACCTGCCAACCTCAACTCAGTGATGAGTAAGTTAGTTCGTGAAGGCTGAGATCACCAGCTGTACGGCGAAATGCCGTCGCCATGATATAGAGGTAGATTCCCTCAAAAATGTGATCGATTGACCGTCTGCATTGCCTTGGCACCAAAAGTTCGTCCGCCTTACCAGATCAAGTTTTGGGGGGCATAAAACATGCATATGTGTCCTCCAATTTGTAGAAAAACTAATACTCCAAATTGGAAGGAAAGCGGATTTGATCTCTTCGGAGATATAAATTTCTAAAGAATTTGTTGAAAAAAATACAACAGAAGAGGATAGTGGCATGATGCGTGAAACTAGAATATAATATTTGAGCTGAAACGTCTGTAATTCGGCTGGCCGTTTGATTCCTTACCACCAAAAAAAAAACTTCTAAATTCTGGTCTGCATAAAATTGCAAAATTTTTATGTAATAAAGAAATAGATTACTGTCTTTTTTTTTCTGAAAAAAAATAAAAGAAAAGAAAAATAAAAATGTGAGAACAGTGAGAATTTACAAAAATTTTTAAACGTCATTTGCCTCTCCCAGGTTTTACCTGGTAATATTTTTATCATGGTTTATAAAAAAACGAACTAGTTCTTGAAATCAAATCGTAACAATTGGTGTCGAAATGGGATGGCAAGATTGAGTGAGCTTAAGATTCCAGACCTGAAAAAGGAATTGAAACGGATTCTATCTACTGCTGGAAAGAAAGCAGAATTGCAAGCACGATTGCGTGAAGCTATGAAGGCAGAGAACATTAGCGTGGATGAGTATGTCTTCAAACTGGATGCAGACTGGAATTTAGGGAAAAGCAGAAGCGATAAGTTCGTCAACATGTATGGAAATGGATATGATTATAAAAGCAATATCACAAATTTCGTTGTTGTTGTTGTTGAAGCAGTGCTTCACCTCATCCAATAGGTGCGACCAATTACAAATTGTCATCAATATCCTCTAACGGGAGTCCAAGGAAACTTGCTGTTTCAACCATAATGAGGGGTGTTAGAGGCATTTGTTCCACATTACAATTGAAGAGATGGTTGTTGTCATGTGGCGACACATTGCAAGTAGGACGTACATTATGTATGTCGGGGTTGTTTCTGGATGGGTAAGAGTTTAACCTGTTATAGTACCCATATCGAAGTTGAGCTAGAGTGACGGGCATTTCTCTAGTGAGAGGGCGTTCCTCCTATTCTAGTTCTGGATATTTTTCTTTGAGTACCGGTTTTAAAGGGCAATTCCTCACATAGAGGTCCGACGCCTCTTAGTGAATATCACTGAGGATATGCTTGTGTTTTTTGCTTCATATGGCTGTGTTCTCAGGTGCCGTATTTCCTCATAATGCTTACGGAGATGACCTCTTAACAGATGTCTGTTGGGATGCCCAGGTTTCTACGCAACAGAAACTCTTTGGTTAGCATTTCATTTCTCTCCCAAATGGGGAGTACTCTCGCCTTATTGTGCAGATGGTGTTATGGGGATTTAAAAGGACAGCCCATGGCAGTTCTGAGGGCAGTATTATGGCAGGCCTCTATTTTCTTCCAGTGAGTAACCTTTAGGCTTAGCGACCATATCGGTGACGCGTAACATGCAATCGACCGGCCAATTGCTTTGTGAGTGGTGATGAGCGTTTCTTTATCTTTACCCCAAGTGCAGCCGGCAAGACATTTGAGAATTTTATTACGGCTCGGGATTTTCGGTACAATTGCGGCTGCATGCTCTCCAAAATATAGATCCTGATCCATCGTCACAGCCAAGATTTTAGAGTGTAAGGCCTGGACCTGTGGCCATTATTGTGCAGTCATCGGCGAAGGAAACGATAGTGAATCCTTCTGGTGGTAAAGGTAGCTTTGATATTTAGAAGTTAAACAAAAGTGGGGATAGGACACCACCCTGTAGCACCCCTTGTTTAATTCTATTTCCGTTGGATTTAACGTTCCTGAGTTGCACCGATGCTTGCCGACCAGAGAGATATTTTGCGGTCAACTCTTAAGACTTGGGAGAAGGGGAGACCCTTCCAGGTCTTGCAGTAACGTGCCGTGGTGACCGTATCATAAGCTCTTGATAGGTCTAATGCAACGAGTACTGTCCTATGGTAGGGGTTTTGCTTTAATCCGCAATTCATGTAATTTTCGGAAACCATGCTGATGATTGGCAAGTTGCAAATTTTATTTTATTCTATTTTTTATTTTATTTTATTTTATTTTATTTTTTTTTTTTAATAAATTTAGTTTGAAGGTATTTACAGGCAAATTAAAACCACTAGCCTCAGAATATGTGTTGCGTAATCGAATGCATCTCGATATTGGATCATTAAATGCATATGGTTAAAATGTATGCATTAAAGTAGGGAAACAGAGTGGCTTAAAGTGCATTGGCTACTGGCGATAGGAGAGATATCGGACTCTTATGTTAGCTGGTCAAGATAAAGGAGGCTCTACTGATGGAAGCGTGAGCCAGGTGGAAGCATCATGATAGATGCCACACGGCAAAACTCACATGGCCGGAATGGAATGAGAAGAGACCGCGAGAGCTTCTCACCCCCGTAAGAGGGATATTTCCTTAGTTGTAGATCTTCTTACGGGACATGTTTGTATTGGACCGCATACGGAAAGGATTGGCGCTCCATTTAATGATTATTGTAGAAGATGCGGCAACGAAGAAGAACCTGAAACTCTTAGGCATCTACTCTGTGAATGTCCAGCGCTCGGTAGAAGAAGGCAACGTTTTATGGGCAAGATGTTTCTCGTAGATCTGACTGATATAGCTGAGGCCAATACACGATGCTTAGTTAGCTTCATAAACTCAACGAAGTGGTTTCATTAGGAGAATAGGAACAAATCCGTGTGGTTTCACAATGGGCCTATAAAGGCCTAAGTGTGCCGCCCAATGTGGACGGCAGCCACTTGCACCTAACTTAACCTAACCTAGCTGGTTTCCCAGGCTTTAGTAGCGGAACTACCTTGGCCGTTTTCCATTTTTCGGGGATGACGAAGGTGGATAGGGACAAGTTGAGGGCATGCCCTAGATAATTAAATCCCTTTTCGCCTAGGTTTTTAAGCATCGGCGTGGCCATGCCGTCTGGGCCCCCTGCTTTAGATGATTTAGCAGAAACGATGGCATCCTCAACATCTTTTTCGGTGATGGTAACTGAGGACGCGCCGTATTTGTGCTTGTGTGTGCGTCTGTTGGCCCGCCGTCTAACTTTGTCAACCGTAGAATGCATTACATATTGTCGGAAAAAAGCACTCGCGCATTTTTCTGCATCCGTCAGCACTTTATCGCCAAAGGTGAAGGAGATTTTGTCATTGTGCTTAGTCGGATTTGATAGGGACTTTACGGTGGAACAAAACTTACCCGCACCGGCAGAGAGGTTACAACTCTTTAAATGCTCCTCCCATTTCGCCCGCTTGTGTTCATCTACAAGCAGTCTGATGCATTGGTTTATGTCCCTTATTTGGGGGTCGCTATATTTGCGGCCTCCGCCGGAAAATGTGGCTCGATTTCCGGAATTATTCCGGCGGGAATAAACGAGCCGGGGCGGATTCGATGATCTTGCGGAAAGCACGTTCCTCTTGGCGGGCATCAGTCGGGATAGAGAGGGCAGCAAAGCGATTGTCTGTATAGGATTTGTAATCATCCTTTTCACTTTCATTTCTTAAAGTTAATGAAACTGTGGTTCTCGGGGGTGATGAAGTCGGCAGATCGCTTGAGCGAAAGGAGTATGGGCAGGTGGGTAGATGCCAATGCCACCATCGGCTACCAGTTGACGCAGTTTACTAGTCCTGCGATCACGATGGATATATCTGGCGAACTGTGACAGCTTCCTACCATATGGGTGGTAGCGTTTAATGTGCAGAACGTCGATCTCGCGATCTTTTCTGTGGACGTTATACCCAGAGCAGGTCTGCAGAGAAGATCTTGCTGTGAGTTTAGTCTCTTCATGAAATCAACTATCTCCGCAATCTTCCCAGTTAATCCATTACAGTTTAACTGCAGAGTTCTGAAGTACTAATGGGGAGACGTCGTCACTCTGCGGGAAAGTGACGGGCGACTACGCCTGAGTTGAGGGAGGCCAAATTTCGTTAAAGGTTTCTTCTCAGATATCGTCGGAGTTGTTGTTGCAGATAAATTCGCACTGGAGAAGTAGGTTACGTGCATTTCACAAGTGTTTCCCAGCTAGAAGCACAAAAATCACATTTAATCTCACAACTTGAAACACAAGATGAAAAAATTGTACAATTACTTTCGGCTTGGTTAAAGTATGTTTATGATGTGATATATCGCTCTAAATTTTGAATTTCGTATTTTCAAAGTTCCCCCTAAGACATTGTTAGCCCCCAAATGAATCGAATAGTGCGTCCTATAGGAATTCATGTTATTTCATTGTAATTCGTAAGAAAATTGAAAGTATGCCAAATAGGTTTAAGATAAACCCGTTTAAGTGAATAAATTTCTTTTCAGGACTCAAAAATGAAAGTTTAGATTTATCTCAAGGGCGACTTCAGTTTTCTGCACTCTGAATATAGTACCTAGATTCAGCATAAAATTTTATTTTCCTTGTCAATGAATTCCGTCTACAAAGAATAGGAATTATGCCAATGTTTTAGGTAATTTCCAAATCCATTTTTGACCTCCCCGTCTTCTCGTGTATCCTAGGAAAAATGTATTGTTAAATTACTTACTTAACTGGCGCTTAACCGTTTAGACGGTTATGACCGTCCAACAAGGCGCGCCAGTCGCTCCTTCTATCTGCCAACCGACACAAATTGGTCACACCAAGGGAGTTTAAATCGTTTTCCACCTGGTCCTTCCAACGGAGTGGGGGCCGCCCTCTACCTCTGCTTCCATAGGCTGGTTCCATTAGAAACACTTTCTTGGCCGGAGCGTCATCTTTCATTTGCATAACATGGCCTAGCAAGCGCAGCCGCTGCGTTTTAATTCGCTGGACTATGTTAATGTCTGCGTATAGCTCGTACAGCTCATCATTAAATCTTCTTCGGTACTCGCCATCGCCAACGCGTAGAGGTCCATAAATCTTTGGAAGAACTTTTCCCCCAAACACTCCCAAAGCCGCTTCATCTGCTGTTGTTATGGTCCATGCTTCTGCCCCATATAGCAGGACGGGTACGATAAGTGACTTGTTGAGTATGATTTTGGTTCCCCGAGAGAGCAATTTACTTTTTAATTGCTTACCTAGTCCAAAGTAGCATTTCTTGGCAAGATTGTGTCTTCACTGGATTTCAGTGCTGATGTTGTTGCTAGCGTTGATTCTGGTTCCCTTTCTTGAAGTAAGAAAACTTTTTCTCCTAAAATTTAGTAAATATTTCCTCAATGTTGACTGAAATAATCAAGCAAATTTTTTCCTAAACCCAGTAAACCCTTTCTTGAAGTAAGAAAACTTTTTCACCTAAAATTTAGTAAATATTTCCTTAATGTTGACTGAAATAATCAAGCAAATTTTCCATTAAACCCATTTAACCCTTTTCCTAATAAAACAAAGAAATATATTTATACCCAATTTGGCTGGCACAGATTTTATTGAAATTTTTTAGTTTCCAAGTGAATTCGTTTTTAAAGTAATATGAGTTACATGAAGATATGTACAGAAATGTTTAAAAATTAATGTTTACTTAAGTAAATTTAATGAATCATTTCATCTATTTCACAAAATATGAGGTTTGAATGCCGATTTACCATTTGGTAAACGAAATTTTTGTAGTGACTTACATTTTAATATTTCAATATTTATTTTTCTAAACGAGTTAGTATGATAGTAGATATTTCGATTGTCTCTGGTATAAAGTATACACTGTCACTTATACTAACAATATCGGACGTTACAATGATTATCCTCGAAGTACTAATTACACTGGTTTACAGCCAAAATGCACCAGAGACGCCATTATGAAATTCCTATGTAAAATCATGCCCTGATTCAGAAAATCAAGGTTTTTTTTTAATTCTATGATAACGTTTTTGAGATATTTACGAATAACGGTTTTTTTTTTCAAAAAAAAAAAAATATTAAATTGGGTCCACTTAATCATATATATCTCAAGAACGAATTGAGTAATTCCAAAATGGTTTGAAGCTTTTCAAAGGTAATAAACTTTGTTATAAACTGTGCATACAACACTTTTTGCTAGGCCCTGGATATTCAAAGATAACGAAAAATCATTCCGGGTTTTTCAATATTTTTTGTAAAATTATAAAAAATTTGTACTTTGCGAGGAAGGATATCGAAAACTTTTTATTTTTTTGCAGATTTTTTTTTCTCTCTAGTTTCTCTCTTTTTTCTCTAATCTCTCTTTATTACAAAAAAACTAAGCTTTCATTTAACAAAATCGATGAACTAATATAAAAGTTCTAAGCAAGCCATATAGTAAAACTTAAGTATCCTACAAATAATAGCATATGTACATATGATTCTGTCTTAACTCTAAGATCTTATTTTATAATTGAAAAAGTTATGTGTCCTGTTTTGACGCTTATTTAGATTAGCATCGGTTTCTCTTATGAGAAACCAACGGTAGTCACATTGTGACATCCCAGAATCCTTGATACCGACTTTCAATCATTTTCATTTGCTGGTGAAACCTTTCGCTATGCTCGTCACTTTCGTCGCCAAGATTTTGCGGGAAAAAATTTAAGTGGTAGTGTAGAAAATGAATTTTTAAAGAAATATTTGCTCCTGAAAGAAAATAAAAAAGTATATTAGATAAATACATAAGTGACACATTAGTATATAATTTTTTTAGGCTGGATTTATCTTTCAATTCAGAACAAATTTTGTGTTTACATTTTTCTCGTGCTTGCTTGTACGGAACTGGACAATGAATTCAGATTTAGGGCTATATATTCTCATGTAAATTTAAAAATTTTCATACAAATTTTTTGTTTATCGGGCAGATAGGTTTTAAAGTTAACTGAGTAAACGGTCTTAAATATGTTTTTTTATTTACCCCTTTACGCATAGTTTTTGATCAAGTCGTACACTATCATCTCGTAGTTTGGAATTTTGTGTTTGCCTAAAAAAGAAGTAACGACCTTTTCAAAAGGATCCCACGCTGCTGCCTCCACTGGTGACAATAGTTCTTTGAAATATTTATTGGTCATCATTTCCCTTATTTGCGGTCCCACAAAAATCTTTTCCTTTATTTTTCTTCTGAAATCTCTGGAAAGATTTTCTTCAAATGATGAAAAGCGTCGCCTTCTTTGTCCAAAGCCTTGACAAATTTTTTGATAAGGCCAAGCTTGATGTGGAGTGGAGGTAGAATTATTTTTCCCTTCTTTGTAAGTGGCGAATATTTTATGTTATCCACCCCAACTTGAAACTGGATTCGTTCTGGCCAATCGTTTACGATGTAGTGGCCTTGACGAGATCGGCTATCCCATTTGCATAGAAAGCAACAATATTTTGTGTATCCACTTTGTAGACCACACCAACGACTTTAAGGTTGGCACATATTTTCCAATCGTGTTCTTCGTATTTGATTAGTTTGAGCAATTTTTACATTCTTTCATACGTTTCCTTCCTATTTTTGCATGCCCTATCGGGGTAGATGGCTTTTGGTTGCCAATATGCAATAATACGGCCTTTGAACTTAATTTATTGCCGTCTATGAACAATCGCCACTATTTGGAATCATATGGTTCACCAAACTGTTTGAATAGACCAGCAATGTCTTTGCAGTAACAAACACTGTTCTCCTTCGTATAGTACTTGGAAAATTGTTCGTGACGAGTTCTATAATATGTTACCTTAACATGGGATGAAACAAATTTAAATTGTTGCATAAGAGAGGCGTGTAGTTCGGCCTTTTTCTTTGACAATTCCAAATCCCCTATCCAATCATTGAATTGTGCCTGTGACAAAGAGTTTCCTTCGTTTTCCGTTTGAAATCCAGTACAACATGATGCCGCGTAATCAGATACTGCTTGTAAAGGATCCATCTTATGGATCCGACAAAAAAAGTCCTGCGCGTACTCACACGGATGCTACGCGCACGCACTCACCTTTAATTTTCCTTCTTCTTTAAATTAGTAAAAACAGGTTTTATTCTTTCGTTATATTAACTATGTTTCGCTGTACTCTTTAGTTCTCTTTCTATACAACTTTGTTTAATATTTTCTAGTCTATTTAAAACTTTCAGTCTTTTACTGCTTAATAAATATATGCTCTTCTAATCTATAACTTTCTTTGTTAACACTTGTTTCCTTTTTTACGCTTATAATTTAACGTACTGGTGCAGCTGCCGGTTCAATTTAAACTGTACTCTACCGAAAAGCTATCAATTTCAGCAACCCTGCCGGTATGCGTTTTTGCGCATATCGGTACAACCCGATTCGTTTAATCCAGCACTTTCAGTGATGCCAAGTGGGTGTGGTGCATGGTTGCATCTTGCATTTTACAGAGGGGGAGTTGCCAGCTACAATTTAATGCAGTGATTTACTATGGCACTACATTTCCCCTTTAGAAAAAAAGAATTTGGTAAGATTGTGATTAATCTTGTCACATTCTTCTTTAGGCTTTAGTAATTTGTTGTAATGTTATGAATGAATGAGTTTGCTATCATTAGGGTGCTCTAACCCGGGACACATTCGTTCATCACAGTGCAACTTCTAAAAGGAGGATTAAAAACGAAAAGAAAATTTTGAATAAAATGAAATATAAAAAAGTTAGTTTGAAATATTTGATTTACAGTTTGAAGTAAACCGGTTTTTTTTCTCTTCTTATTGTAGAATCTACCTAATTAAATGTATATTTATTTGTTACATTTTTTATCCTTCATTGGCAGATTTTTAAAATATATTTATATCCAAAGATTATTAGTAATAGCCTATTAATTTAATTAATTATTTGTACTCAATTTTTATGTAAAATTTTTTCTATTTTATTAATTTCATCATAAATCTTTACATTTGGTCCATCAATATTTTTTACTATGTAGGGACCTTGATATATATTTTTATGTTTATATCTAGGTTCTGTTTCTACTAAAACTGTATCATTAATTTTAATTTGTAAAGGCTTAGCCATTTTATCATATAAATCTTTATTTTGCTTTATGTTTGTTAATTAGAGTTTTTGCTATATCATGTGTTTTTGTAGTCTATATTTTACTTATTTTGCATAATTTTCAACATTGTAAATTGGATCGATTTGTTCCCTTTTCACTTCATTTGGTAAGGTAATATTTCTACCGAATACTAATTTGTATGTAGTAAATCCATTACAAAAACCGTACTAGCAGTTGTATTATGCAAAAAAGTAAAATATTTCAAATAAACGTCCCATTCGTGTAAATTATCTTTTAGAAAAGCTCGTAAATATTCATTAAACACTCGGTGATTTCTTTCAATTGTACCTAGGGTTTCATGATGGTAAGCTGTAGAGAAATTATGTTCGATTTTTAGGAGTTTAGTTAATTCAGAGAAAATTTCATTTTTATATTCGGTTCCTAAATCGGTTTTAATTGATTTCATTATGCCATAAATGAGGATGAAGCCTTCAAAAATTGCAGTCGCAATTGTTTTTGCTGTCTTATCAGGGGTAGATATTGTAACTAAGTATTTGCTTAAGTCGCAGATAATGGTAACCTCGAACCTATTTCCATTATTCGACTCAGGCAAAGGTCCTATTGTATCTATAACAACGAAATCGAAAGGTTTACAGGCTGTTAGTGTAAGCACCAAATTTTCTTTGGTTTTTGGCTTTATTTTATTTAATAGACATTTTTCGTAATTTTTAACGAATTTTATGATATCGCGAGTCATGTTCTTCTCATAGAATTTTGTACGTTTTTTTACGTAAAGCTTTTTATTTCCGCAGTGTCCACCTGATAACGGGTCATTGTGGTAAATTTCCATTAGTTTAAGTTTTTTATCGTTGTCCGTAGCTGTTTCAACAGGCTCTATTAATAGTATTTGTAAAATTTTTAAAAAGGTCGAGAAATTTTATTTTTCAAATACTTTACAGAACAAAAATGAAATATCCAAAGAAAAAAATATTCAAATGTTCAATACTTAAAGTATTTGAAAAATAAAATTTTGTATGGGAAATCTTTAAGTCTAATATGCTGTTTCCACCAAACCCAAACACCGTGTTTGCCAGTTTTGGGTTTGAAATAGTTGTCAACTGTTTCCACTGCGTGTTTGAGGTAAATTGTGTTCAAACTGTCATTCGCTTCATTGTTTATTTTGTTGTGAAGTTTGAAGTTGAAAAAATTATATTAATTACAATAAAATTAAAAATGGTTCATAAAATTCAATTTATTGTGATGATTGTGTCATTATTTTTTAAACTAATAGACAGCGAAGTGACAACGAACTATTTAAAACGAAAAGTTCTGTATAACAAAATGCTATTGACTATAGCTGCATGTTTCAACGAAATTATAATACGCTCGCAAAGTGTATGGAGTTTGGTATTGTGGGCTTCTTTGTCGGCAGAATTATTCCAACAAATGATGGTTTCTAATGAAACGCTTTATCGCTGCCGAATCAAGGAAACACACTGTATAACTTTATATAAATATTTCTTGATTTTATTCGCGGATGAACCACAGTGTTTGCGATTTAGTTTTTACAAATTTATGATGAATGCGTGCGCTTGTCACGGCCGCTCGAACAAAGAACAAAGAACAAAGTAAGAAAGAGTATAAAACTCATTTTGACATTTATCATTGAATGACATGTGAATCGTGTCGCGAAGTAAAATGACTCTAATTGACTATTGTAAAAAGGCTAGTTAGTAAACCGCCACATACTCCCCCACCAGTGATCCACCGATCACGTTGAAAAAGTTACAAAACGATTGGGTTTTCTAATCAGTCTTCCTGATCGTGTTCTAACTTCTGTGGGTACACAGTTAACGTTATTGGATTTTTTGGCATGTTCAAATTTTTGACTAAGAGGTTCATTGTTTTCTTTAACATTATTTTTTACAATAAAATTTTTGGTATTCGTTTCATTATTATCCTTATATGATACAGCTGCTTTTAAACGGTCACATGATACCGTTACCAATCTTCCATTTACCCGAATGTCGAAATTTTTTTCTTTTCGTTTAACAACTTCAAATGGGCCATCATATGGCTGTTTAAATGGTGCTCTAACGGAATCATCACGTAGGAATACATGTGTGCAATTCGAAAGTTCTTTTTGAATGAAACAATGGTTCACAGAGTGATTCGAAGTGACAATGGTTTTGATTTGGTTCATGACGTTTTTTAGATTTTTAACAAAATCTGTCGAGAGATCAGTAGTTTTGTCATCGAGAAAATCGCCCGGCAATCTTAAAGTTGTGCCGTATAACAATTCAGCTGGACAAGCTTGTAAATCATTTTTAATTGTCGTTCTTAATGCGAGCATGATTAAAGGTAACACGTCATACCAAGTTTCGTTTTGATGACACATGATTGATGCCTTCAGAGTTCTATGGAAACGTTCAATCAAGCCGTTGGCTTGTGGATGATAGGGAGTGGTGCGGATGTGTTTACAACCAAGAAGACGATTCAATTCTTTGAATACATTCGATTCGAATTGTCGACCTTGATCGGTTGTGACATATAATGGTACGCCATAGTGTGAAATCCATCCACGAATGAGTGCATTGGCTACCGTTTCAGCTGTCATGTTTTCGATGGGGATTGTAACTGGCCAGCGTGAGAAACGATCAATGCATGTTAAGCAATAACGGAATCCCTTTGATAACGGCAAAGGTCCAATGATATCAATATTTATGTGTTTGAAACGACCGTCAGGTGCATTGAAATTAGCTAAAGCAGTTTTGTTATGTTTGTGAACTTTGCTTTTTTGGCAATTAACACATTCACTTGACCATTTAGAGACATCCGATTTGATGTTTGGCCATACATAACGTTCGGTTAATAAATTGACAGAAGCCCTTTTACCAGGATGCGAGATGTTGTGCACCAGATTGAAAATTCTCTTTCGCATGTTACCGACGATAAAGGGTCTGATTTGCTTAGAAGATGTGTCGCAATAAACGTGCAGATTAGAACCAGGAAGATAAATTTTGTTCAAATTTAAAGAACATGGGATTTTTCCTTCCAGAATGTCATTTAGTTCGTTGTCGTTTATTTGAGAATTTGCTAGAAGTTCTAAGCTGATATCGTTAACTTTGATTTCTTCAATGCGCGACAATAAGTCTGCAACAACGTTATCTTTGCCGGAAATGTGACGAATGTCCGTTGTGAATTGACCAATGAAATCAAGTTGACGTGCTTGTCTGGGTGAAGCTTTGTCGGGATTTTGTCGAAAGGCAAATGTTAATGGTTTATGGTCAGTATACACAATGCAATTGCGTCCGTCGATCATAAATTTGTTGTGTTTGATTGCCTGAAAGATTGCCAAAAGTTCACGATCATAGGTGCTATAACGCTTTTGGGTATCGGTTAATCGTTTGGAATAGAAACTTAATGGTTGAAGTTGACCATTGTTGATTTGGTGAAGGGCTGCCCCTATTGCGTGATTACTAGCATCCACGTGAAATGCCAAAGTTGTATTGGGAATTGGGTGAGCTTACAGGACAGCGTTGGCGATATCAGCTTTACATTTTTCAAATGCTAAAGATGCATCGTCGTTCCAAGCAATTTGCGAATTATCTTTTTTTTTGTTGCCTTTTATTAGCAGCTGAAGTTTGCCTTGGATTTGAGCAGCATTCGGTAGAAAGCGACGATATGAGTTAAGGATTGCCAAAAAACTACGGAGTTCGTGTGCTTTTTCAGGTTTTTTGAAATTTTTAATGACATCAACTTTTTCAGTTTTTGGTAAAATGCCATCTTTTGTGACGATGTGACTGAGTAAAGTGATTTTTTGTTGTCCAAATTCGCATTTGGCAAGGTTGATTTTAATGTTTTTTTCTTTAAGACGTTGTAAGACAATTTTCAAATGTTTTCGATGTTCGCTCATGTCATTTGAAGCTATGCAAATGTCATCGATGTAGACAACGACGAAATCAAGATCGTGAAAAATACTGTTCATGAAACGTTGAAAAGTTTGAGATGCGTTTCTGAGACCAAAAGTCATCACATTGAATTCAAATAAGCCGAAGGGTGTAATGATTGCAGTTTTCTCTTTGTCTTCTTCTGCTATTGGGATTTGATTGTATGCGCTAACGAGATCGATTTTTGAAAAAATTTGTTTGTTTGCAAATATGTGTGTTACATCTTGGATGTGAGGTAAGGGATATCGATCAGGAATTGTAACGGCATTTAAAGCACGATAATCACCGCAAAAACGCCATGTGCCGCCTTTTTTGGGTACTATGTGCAATGGGCTTGCCCAAGGACTTTTACTTGGTTGACAAATTCCCGCTTTTAGCATTGCTTCGAACTCAACTTTAGCTAGTTTAAGTTTTTCAGGGTTTAAACGACGTGCTCGTGAAAAAGTGGGACGACCCGTTGTAATAATTTGATGTTTTACCGTACTAGGTTTCAAATTATCACGTTTATTGAGGGTTGGAGGCAGAGTGAGATCTACAAATTCATTTATTATTTCGCTGAAATCAGATTTGCAATGAACCGAAGAGACTCTTTGATAATGTGTAAGATGAGAATTGCATTTAGTTCGTAAATTTGTATGAACATCGATCAATTGTTTATTTTTTATATCAACCAGCAATCCGTATTCATCAAGAAAATCAGCGCCAAGAATGGGTTTGGACACATTTGCTATCAAAAATGTCCAAATGAAATCACGTCTTAGTCCTAAATTGACATTGAAAGTAATGCTACCGAAAGTTTCTATGGGTGTGCCGTTTGCGGCGAAAAGTTTATAGGAATTTGGTTTATTTAATTTATTGAATAAATTTTTTGGCAAAATTGATAAGTCTGCGCCAGTGTCGACTAAAAATTTACGATGATTTGATTGATCAGTGACGAAGAGACGGCGAGTGAGATTTGATTCCACTTCGTGTACCGTCGGTGGCGAAGTGGTTTTTAGTTTTCCGAATTATCGTTTGAACTGCCTTCAGGTTTTTTGAACCGGCAAGGTTGTTCACATTTGCGAGCAAGTGCCCCGAATTTGTAATGATAACGGCAATATGGATGTTTTCTATTTGATTTAGATCGAGAACGTCTGTTACTGTTGTTGTTTCGGTTGGGACTTTTACTTCGACTTGCCCTAAAGTCATTAAACGATTTTGTGAGTTCATCAATTTGTGCTTTTAATTGTGACAAAAAAGGGTTTATTTCCGTTTTGATTTCGGAGATTTGTTTCGAAGAAGTTAATTCCACTACTTTATCGGCCAGAGTGGCGCATGTGTTCAAATTATCGTTAGAAATGGCTACAACCGCTCTCACATTTTCGGGCAGACGATCGATCCAAAGTGATTTTAATGCTTCATCACTCATAGAACTTCGTGCTAAATCACGCATTTTACGCAATAAATGCGATGGTTTGTCATCACCGAGTTCGATTTCTGTTAACAAAACTTTTAATTTCTTTTGATCAGATGCTGTATATTCATTAATTAAACGCGCTTTTAATGTTTCATATTTTGTGCCGTCGTCCGGCGGATTACGAATCAAATCAGAAACCATTGACAAATATTGAGGATCGAGTGCAGCAATGACATGATTATATTTAGCGTTATCTCTAGTGATTCCACCGTTGGTAAATTGAGCTTCCATTTGAATAAAAAATAAATCCGGTTCATTTTTTACGAACGTCGGTGCCCTAATTGTAATTCTACTAATTTCAGGTAAAGGAAAATTGCTAGCGGTACTTACGTTTGATGCTGATTGTCCATTTGAATTGTTCGATTCGTCCATCTTGAATATCATCCGAAAGCTCTGGTTGAAATCGTCAAGATACTGGTTATCTTCCACTTCGGCTTCTGTTGGGCACGTTTCCCAAATCAATTTTTTGGATAATAATGTTTTTGTGTTGCAAACAATTTAATTTTGTTGCGCACAAGTGACGTAATGTGTGAATCAGCTGGTGAAATTTGTGCGTTTTTAATTTTTTGACTTTTGCAAAAAAGACGATTTTGATTGCACTTTTCTGATTAAATTCACTTTTGGTTTTGTGAAAATATCGATGCTTTAATGTTTTTGGTAAGTTTATTCCATTCCCGAGTCGATAAACGATGAGGGCAATGCGAATATGTATTTGCACCTTGTTCACTGTATTGTATTTGTTATATGTCGGGGTCACCAATGTGGGCTTCTTTGTCGGCAGAATTATTCCAACAAATGATGGTTTCTAATGAAACGCTTTATCGCTGCCGAATCAAGGAAACACACTGTATAACTTTATATAAATATTTCTTGATTTTATTCGCGGATGAACCACAGTGTTTGCGATTTAGTTTTTACAAATTTATGATGAATGCGTGCGCTTGTCACGGCCGCTCGAACAAAGAACAAAGAACAAAGTAAGAAAGAGTATAAAACTCATTTTGACATTTATCATTGAATGACATGTGAATCGTGTCGCGAAGTAAAATGACTCTCATTGACTATTGTAAAAAGGCTAGTTAGTAAACCGCCACAGTATGTTAGCAACTTCAATATACAATTTTTAGGTTTAACAAATAAATTTCAGGAATATTCAAGTACCTTTTGGGAGGTGGACTGCCAGAAGAACGGCCCAAAGATTTTTAAGGAAGGAATGACACAAAAAATGAAGAAGAAGGACACAAATTATAGGAATGCGATTCCTTTAGAGAAGCGTGTTGCAATTGCTTTATATGCACTTGGATCTTTCAGTTCGATTGTAATTTTGTTTGGAGTAGGCAAAGCTACTGTTCGCAAAATTTTAATTGAGTTTTGCAATGAAGTCTGGGCGTGCATGGCGCCGGAATATTTCAAAAGCTTCACCCTCACAAGGACTGGAATAGAGCAAGGAGTAGCAGACTTATATGAAATGGATTATCCACAGTGTATTGGAGCCATAGGTAAGCAAATTAATAACAACACGGAAAACAGTTTAAACCACAATTCGTTATCTAATACAGATGGGTGTCACATAGAAATACACCCTAAAAAAGAAGAAGCTGTAGACTACTACAATTATAAGGGTTGGTATTCCGTAGTGCTTTTGGCTTTGGTGGACGCAAAATACCGATTCATGTACATCCACTGTGGTAGCCCGGGAAGATGTAATGACTCAAGTATATTTGAGCGGTCGTCTCTCAAGCGGGAGCTGCAGGAATGTGCACTTCTCGACGAAATGAGCTGGTATCATGGGCGCACAAAAATACCAGTGCATATTATAAGCGACTCCGCGTTCCGACTCTTGCAATATTTCATGAAGCCATACCCGTACAACATCGAAAACTCGGCTGGACAGAAATTGTTTAATTATAGGTTATCCAAGTGTCGACGAGTCGTTGAAAATGCTTTCGGCCATTACAAAGCCAGGTGAATATATGTACATAATAAAAACGGAAATCGCTTTCAGTCCTAATACAAATTTCTTTATATTTTAGGTTTAGGAGAATTGGAAAAGGTATTGATAATCATATCAAAAATGTAAATGTCGTAATTTCTGCAGCATGCGCTTTACACAATTTTTTGATCGACGAGAAGGACCCTGTTCTAGAAAATTTGCTTGTGGATATGTAGCGAGATTCCAGGCGCAGCCCTCAAGGTCACAATAATTTAAATGACAAATCAGAAGGGGAGGTTATAAGGAACGGATTAATGGAATATTTCGGTAAGTTTGCTTGTACAATTTATCCACTTGCGTGTGTTTCTTTGCTGAAACGCACAGTATCATTAATTTATTTAGAGAGGTCCTTAAATCATTCACCTCATTAGAGAACCATTTCTGTGCTGATGATGTGGGCAAGTTGAGGTCAGCTATGACACTCCTGTGTAAACCCTGAAAGCAACTCGACAGCTTTCTCTGGGCTTTGGCGTTAATGTTGTTTCGGTCGCTGTTTTGCTCAAAAATGTATATGTCCTTAGGTAGACAGATCAAGACTATGAGCCAACAGGCAGGTGAAAAATATCGACTCACCCTATTCCTGCTCCCTTACAACAATAATGACCTATGGCTGAACCCAAATCGCTCTCATGACGTCTTTAGTGGTTGCACTTGATCTGTAGGGATCCTTTTGGGTGTCATTTCACCCCTATTTAGCTCGCCACATATTAGCAAGAAATATTCTCAAGTAAGCTAGCATAGAATATGTATGAATGCGCCATATGCTATATGCATACACAGATACACATTCTGAGCTTACCTATGGATGTGGGACGCACCGTTGTGACGAGCTACGTAACCTTCAACGCCGGTTGCTTGCTCGGTCACTAACCGCAGGTTAAGTTTAAACAAACTAACTACAAAAATCGTCAAAATAAAGTATCTACAAAGATATGTTTACATATATCCGGACTGGAACTGGACATTCCCAAAAAAATTTCGGCTGATTTAAACTATCTGTTCGCATGAACCCTTTAAACAAGTTTGGTATCGACAGAAACCTATTTTTAGGTTTTTCTACATTTTGGTATATTTAATACATTTGTACATAAGTGTGAAGGTGCCAAAATTCATATACATTTTAATTCTATATATTGTGTTGTTCAAAACAAAAGCAACAATTCATATACATTTTAAGGCAATACATGGCGTTGTTCAAAATAAAAGCAACAAATTTAATGCAAATATGTAACTGACTATATTTTTTATGATAATCAATTGGCATAAACGATTGTTTTTAAATATAAAACAGCCATTGGCAGGTAAATTATTTTTAAAACATTTACTAACTTAAAACAGTTATATTCAAGCACAACAAAAAACAAGTAAGGAAGGTTAAGTTCGGGTGTAACCGAACATTACATACTCAGATGAGAGCTATGGTGACAACATAAGGGAAAATAACTATGTAGGAAAATGAAACGAGGGAAACCCTGGAATGTGTGTATGACATGTGTATCAAATGAAAAGCATTAAAGAGTATTTTATGAAGGAGTGGGCCATAGTTCTATAGGTGGACGCCATTTAGGGATATCGCCATAAAGGTGGATCAGGGTTGACTCTAGAATTTGTTTGTGCAATATGGGTATCAAATGAAAGGTGTTAAAGAGTATTTTATCAGGGAGTGGGCCATAGTTCTATAGGTGGACGCCATTTAGGAATATAGCCATAAAGGTGGATCAGGGTTGACTCTAGAATGTGTTTGTACGATATGGGTATCAAATGAAAGGTGTTAATGATTATTTTAAAAGGGTGTAATCCTTAGTTCCATAGGTGGACGCCGTTTCGAGATATCGCCATAAAGGTGGACCACGGGTGACCCTAGAATTTGTTTGTATAATATGGGTATCAAAAGAAAGGTGTTAATGAGTATTTTAAAAGGGAGTAATCCTTAGTTCCATAGGTGGACGCCGTTTCGAGATATCGCCATAAAGGTGGACCAGGGGTGACCCTAGAACCTGTTTGTACAATATGGGTATCAAGATAAAGGTGTTAATGAGTATTATAAAAGGGAGTGATGCTTAGTTCCACAGGTGGACGCCGTTTCGAGATATCGCCATAAAGGTGGACCAGGTGTGACCCTAGAATTTGTTTGTACGATATGGGTATCAAATTAAAGGTATTAAGGAGGGTTTTAAAAGGGAGTGGTGGTAGTTGTATAGGTGGTCGCCTTTTCGAGATATCGCCATAAAGGTGGAACAGATGTGACTCTAGAATGCGTTTGTACGATATGGGTATCAAATGAAAGGTGTTAATGAGTATTTTAAAAGGGAGTGATACTTAGTGCCACAGGTGGACGCCGTTTCGAGATATCGCCATAAAGGTGGACCAGGTGTGACCCTAGAACTTGTTTGTACGATATGGGTATCAAACTAAAGGTATTAATGAGGGTTTCAAAAGGGAGTGGTGGTAGTTGTATAGGTGGTCGCCTTTTCGAGATATCGCCATAAAGGTGGAACAGATGTGACTCTAGAATGCGTTTGTACGATATGGGTATCAAATGAAAGGTGTTAATGAGTATTTTAAAAGGGAGTAATCCTTAGTTCCATAGGTGGACGCAGTTTCGAGATATAGCCATAAAGGTGGACCTGGGGTGACCCTAGAATTTGTTTGTACAATATGGGTATCAAAAGAAAGGTGTTAATGAGTATTTTAAAAGGGAGTGATACTTAGTGCCACAGGTGGACGCCGTTTCGAGATATCGCCATAAAGGTGGACCAGGTGTGACCCTAGAACTTATTTGTACGATATGGGTATCAAATTAAAGGTATTAATGAGGGTTTCAAAAGGGAGTGGTGGTAGTTGTATAGGTGGTCGCCTTTTCGAGATATCGCCATAAAGGTGGAACAGATGTGACTCTAGAATGCGTTTGTACGATATGGGTATCAAATGAAAGGTGTTAATGAGTATTTTAAAAGGGAGTAATCCTTAGTTCCATAGGTGGACGCAGTTTCGAGATATCGCCATAAAGGTGGACCAGGGGTGACCCTAGAATTTGTTTGTACAATATGGGTATCAAAAGAAAGGTGTTAATGAGTATTTTAAAAGGGAGTCATCCTTAGTTCCATAGGTGAACGCCGTTTCGAGATATCGCCACATAGATGGACCAGGGGTGACCTTAGAATTTGTTTGTACAATATGGGTATCAAATTAAAGGTATTAATGGGGGTTTAAAAGGGTTGATGTATAGGTGGTCGCCTTTTCGAGATATCGCCATAAAGGTGGACCAGGGGTGACTCTAGAATGCGTTTGTACGATATGGGTGTCAAACGAAAGGTGTTAATGAGTATTTTAAAAGGGAGTAGGCCTTAGTTCTATAGGTGGACGCCGTTTCGAAACATCGCCATAGAGGTGGACCAGGGGTGACTCTAGAATGTGTTTGTACGATATGGGTATCAAATTAAAGGTATTAATGGGGGTTTTAAAAGGGAGTGGTGGTTGTTGTATAGGTGGTCGCCTTTTCGAGATATCGCCATAAAGGTGGACCAGATATGACTCTAGAATGCGTTTGTACGATATGGGTATCAAATGAAAGGTGTTAATGAGTATTTTAAAATGGAGTAATCCTTAGTTCCACAGGTGGACGCAGTTTCGAGATATCGCCATAAAGGTGGACCAGGGGTGACCCTAGAATTTGTTTGTACAATATGGGTATCAAAAGAAAGGTGTTAATGAGTATTTTAAAAGCGAGTAATCCTTAGTTCCATAGGTGGACGCCGTTTCGAGAGATCGCCATAAAGGTGGACCAGAGGTGATCCTAGAATTTGTTTGTACAATATGGGTATCAAAAGAAAGGTGTTAATGAGCATTTTAAAAGGGAGTAATCCTTAGTTCCATAGGTGGACGCCGTTTCGAGATATCGCCATAAAGGTGGACCAGGGGTGACCCTAGAATTTGTTTGTACAATATGGGCATCAAACGAAAGGTGTTATTGAGTATTTTAAAAGGGAGTGGGCCTTAGTTCTATAGGTGGACGCCGTTTCGAAATATCGCCATAAAGGTGGATCAGGGGTGACTCTAGAATATGTTTGTACGATATGGGTATCAAATTAAAGGTATTAATGAGAGTTTTAAAAGGGAGTGGTGGTAGTTGTATATGTGAAGGCGTTTTCCAGATATCGACCAAAATGTGGACCAGGGTGACCCAGAACATCATCTGTTCGATACCGCTAATTTTTTATATATGTAATACCTGCCAAGATTTTAAGGGTTTTTTATTTCGCCCTGCAGAACTTTTTTCATTTTCTTCTACTTAATATGGTAGGTGTCACAACCATTTTATAAAGTTTTTTCTAAAGTTATATTTCGCGTCAAAAAACCAATCAAATTACCTCACCATGTTTCATCCCTTTTTTCGTATTTGGTATAGAATTATGGCATTTTTTTCATTTTTCGTAATTTTCGATATCGAAAAAGTGGACGTGGTCATTGTCGGATTTCGTTCATTTTTCATACCAAGATAAAGTGAATTCAACTAAGTACGTGAACTAAGTTCATTAAAGATATGTCGATTTTTGCTCAAGTTATCGTGTTAACGGCCATGTGGAAGGACATACGAACGACTGTGTATAAAAACTGGGCGTGGCATCAACCGAACAGAAAACAGTTATCGTCGTAGAATCTATGCACCTACCAAATTTCACAAGGATTGGTAAATTTTTGTTCGACTTATGGCCTTAAAAGTATTCTAGACGAATTAAATGAAAAAGGGCGGAGCCACGCCCATTTTGAAATTTTCTTTTATTTTTGTATTTTGTTGCACCATATCATTACTGGAGTTGAATGTTGATATAATTTACTTATATACTGTAAAGATATTAAATTTTTTGTTAAAATTTTACTTAAAAAAAAAATTTTTTTAAAGTGGGCGTGGTCCTTCTCCGATTTTGCTAATTTTTATTAGGCGTACATACAGTAATAGGAGTAACGTCCCTGCCAAATTTCATCATGATATCTTCAACGACTGACAAATTACAGCTTGCAAAATTTTAAATTACCTTCTTTTAAAAGTGGGCGGTGCCACGCCCATTGTCCACACATTGTTTACTAATTTTCTATTCTGCGTCATAATGAATTATCGCACTTTTTCGGTTTTTCGAAATTTTCGATATCGAAAAAGTGGGCGTGGTTATAGTCCGATATCGTTCATTTTAAATAGCGATCTGAGATGAGTGCTCAGGAACCTACATACCAAATTTCATCAAGATACCTCAAAATTTACTCAAGTTATCGTGTTAACGGACGGATGGACGGACGGACATGGCTCAATCAAATTTTTTTTCGATCCTGATTATTTTGATATATGGAAGTCTATATCTATCTCGATTCCTTTATATATGTACAACCAACCGTTATCCAGCTTCCCTTGCAACAAACAATTATAGCTAGTTATGAAACATCAATGCGGACTGACAGCTGAGATCGCTACTCAAAACCAATCAACCTTGGGCTTCAAGATGTATTCCCCTTCTCAAATTGGAAAGTTCATTGGGTTTGTTGCTCTAGTTTGGCACTCTTCCATACTAGGCAAAATGTGTTTTTTTTTTTGTTGTGCTTGAATATAACTGTTTTAAGTTAGTAAATGTTTTAAAAATAATTTAGCTGCCAATGGCTGTTTTATATTTAAAAACAATCGTTTATGCCAATTGATTATCATAAAAAATATATCCAGTTATATATTTGCATTGAATTTGTTTTTCCGAACACTGTATTTAAGTGAACAGCGTTTTTAAATTAGTTCCGTTCCAAGAAGCTAACGACGCTTTGCGACAGCATCTCGATTGCAGCCACCTTCTTTTTCTCAATTTCAATTAGATCAGTAGTCAATTTATTGTTTTCTGCCATAGCTGTTTTGATAGTTTCGTTCAACTCGCTAATATTTTGATTTTTCTTCATTACAGGTGTGGAGGCTTCGCTGAGAGCTGGAGACGATGATTCGGGAGACGAAGTGGACGAACCGGCTGTGGATGCCGATGTAACCGACTCGGGTCTGGCTATTAATTAGAAAAAAATTTTATTAATTTATATATATATAAGTGAAAATATGTGTTTTATATATACATCGCAATTGTTTCAAAATACAAAATCTGAACTCCTGAACATTTTTAAATTTGTCACTTCTAATAAGTGTGCACTCAACCATCGATATGAAAAAAAGCTTAGTGTTACCCTTACCCTTGGAAAGGTATTTCAAATAAATACATGCCGAAGATGTTGATTACACTGAAACTTATCTTTTTTCAAAAATAAAACTATAAACTAACAAATTTAAATACCTTTCGAACGGTACCAAGATCTTTGAAATTGGTGGAGGCATTCCGAAGTAATAACAGCTTAAAGTACCTATCACCGTCATTTTTCAAAAATTTCATTTCCGCCCTCTATCTCGAAAAAAATTCGGGATATGAAAATAGAGAGAGATAATAGTCTAGTTGAGGGGTCGACTGCTAATACGCTACCAAAAATATCGAGAGAGGTGTCAAACGACGCGTCTTGACATAAGTATTAATAATCCGAAGGCGGAAATTTTAAGTCGTTCAAAAGATATTAACGAAAAACCGAAAAATGACCCACGGGTCCCTCCGAAATCGGGGGTGAGATCCATAGTATTTTTGCGCAGAACACCTTTCTGCATTGGCGGCCTTCGGCCGCGCTTATAAAAAATTACCCTGGGTGGGTCCAACACCGATTTGGAGACCAAAAATATATCCGCGCAAAACACTTATGTTCACAATTTCTTTTGTGGGTACACCAACATTACAACAACCACATGAAAATCGCCAATTTCAACTGCAAATATCTCCGGTAATAGTCTAGTTGAGGGGTCGACTGCTAATACGCTACCAAAAATAACGATAGAGGTGTCAAACGACGCGTCTTGACATCAGTATTAATAATCCGAAGGCGGAAAATAAAAATTTTAAGTCGTTCAAAAAATATTAACGAAAAACCGAAAAATTACCCACGGGTCCCTCCGAAACCGGGGGTGGGATCCACAGTATTTTTGCGCAGAACACCTTTCTGCATTGGCGGCCTTCGGCCGCGGTTATAAAAAATTACCCTGGGTGGGTCCAACACCGATTTGGAGACCAAAACTAAATCCGCGCAAAACACTTATGTTCACAATTTTTTTTGTGGGTACGCAACATCACAACAACCACATGAAAATCGCCAACTTCAACTGCAAATATCTCCGGACAGTTTTTAGGATAAAGTTTTTCTTTTCTGGTTTCGGATTATTAATACTGATGTCAATACGCGTCTTTGGACACCTCTCTCGATATTTTTGGACGCGTATTAGCAGTGTCATGCTACGTTACGAGTCAGCTGCAGTCCTATATTACTACCCCATATTTCTTACCTGTACGATGGAACGAATGTCGCCAACTAATCCTGCCAATGACTGAGCTATTTCTCCATATATATGAGAGTTTTTGCGTGGCCCACGCAACTCGCTGGCCTTCTCCTCCCATAGGTCTATAAATGCCTCGTCTTCCGCAGGCGTCCATAGTATTTTAGTTTTTTTATTAATTATTTGTGCCATATTTGTGGCTTTACAGCTTTTTAACTTTTTTAATTTTTTAACACTTTTGACATTGTCACACACATTGACATTGATATTGACATTGACACATTGACAATCGCAAACAATGTTGTTAATAATAAAAAGTATGCAAACCCAACACAAACACTCTTTCAAAGATGGGTTTTGAGTGGGTTTGGGTTTCGATTTTTGTATGGAATTTGACAAGTGTTTAGATTTGTGTTTGCCCTTAAACACGCTCTTCGAAGGCAAACACGGTGTTTGCATTTGGTGGAAACATGATATAAGGTGTGGAAATGAAAATAGCATCAATACTGCGGGCCATTGTTTTCTCTACGGAATATCATAGAGAGTAAAATTTTGCGTATGTGCTTTTCCTTGTGTGCAAAAATGTGGTCAAGAACAATTTTTTTGCACGTTTTTTGCAACAATTTTAAAAATAGAAATTTATTTTACAGAAATAAAAAATGTGCTCTTAAAGAGTTTTTAATTACAAGAAAATTGGTGTTTGAATTGTCGGTAAAAGTCTAGTTGAGAGGTCGACTGCTAATACGCTAGTAAAAATATCGAGAGAGGTGTCAAAAGACGCGTATTGACCTCGACAATAATAATGTGAAAAATAAACTCAATTCAGTAAAAAAATAACATAACATACATAAATTTTTCAATTCACATTGTCAGTTTTATTTCTTATAAAATAAGATTTACTGGAGCACTTACATAAATGAAATGTTAGATTTCATTGTTTGATTTGCTTACATTAACTTTTTCTAAATATGTACATTTTAAGAGCTTGAATCAGCCAAGGAAAACCTTCTGTGCTTTTTGGTCTGCGAATATGGAAATTACCGATTCAAACATAGTGCTGCGAGCAAGGCTGGACTCCAACGCCAATGTTCCAAGACTCGTCAAGCGATTGTGGCTCATAGTAGAATGTAAAAAATTTTTCACGCGAGACAATAGACTAAAAGAACGCTCCCCTTCAGCCACACTGACTGGAAGTGTGCAAAATATTCCTAATGCTATGCAGATGTTCGGAAATAATGCTTCCATCTTCAAGTAATGAAATTTCTTCAGAAGTTGAAATGGTGGCAGCGAATCACATTCCAAATTTGCTAAGTGGATGGCTTTGAGATGAATGATTTCATCTATTAGATCCGTAGAAATATCGATACCATAAATCGTGCAGAATGCCGCTGCTTTTTCTCTGAGATCTTCTTCCGTCAGATCCTTATACTTCCACAAAATACTAAATTTAATCGCAATGTCATTTACGGCTTCGAAACGGCTTGTCATGTTACCAATCAAGCAGTCCAAAAGAACGCAAAAAATTTGCTGTTTGAATTGAGTTTTGGAATCACACTCAGGTGATTCGCCAGGTAATTCACCGAACTGGCGCTTTCTTATCTTCCTTATTTTCTCTGTGAAGGTATTCACAACTCCTATACTCCCTGCCAGAATCTTACATTCTTTAAGTATGATCGACCATTGATCCCTGAACTTCTTCAACTCATCAATAAGGCTACGTATATTTTCTGTTTCCAAGTCCAGTGTGACATTTCTTGCTTGCAGTACCAGATTTCGATGGTTGTTTACTGTCAACACTTTGAGCCAAATGGAGGCTAAGAGGATACACTCAAATTTCCCCATATATGCTTCAATACCTTCCAAATCCGTTACTGTTTCTGAACTCAGATTTAAAAGCTTGATTTCATCAATAGCTTTCTTGCGGAATGTGAGTTGGGAAAGATTTCACACTATCCACACCAGCAGACCATCGTGTTTGTGACATGCTGTGCAAGGAGCAATTAGTTTTTTCCCATCTCTGAGGGCTTGCGCTAAAGATATTATACATTTTCAGCCTAATACCGAAAAATGTGATGACTTCTGCACAACATTCAGAAGCTTGCAGTCCACATATATTTAAACTGTGACAAGCACAAGGTGCAAATATTGCCAGGGAGTTATCTCTCAGGATATGACTCTGCGCTCCTTTGTAATGACCGCTCATATTACTGCCATTACCATACCCCTGCCCACGGCAGTCATCCAGGGGGATATTGTGCTTTTTTAAAGTGCTGCGAATCAGCTCAGCGATAGCTTCTCCTGTTTTTGCGTTGCAACCGACAAACTCTAAGAAGCGTTCTTGTATTTTCCATTTTCCGGAGCCCCTGTCTAATAAAACATAACGCAATATAAAAACAGTCTGCTCAATATGCTCCGAATCAGGGGTCGCATCCACTATTACTGTGAAATCCTTGACGGACTTTCTCTCGCCTTCTATCTTTCTAATTACTTGACTTACACAGATTTCTATGAACTCATTTTGTATTCCATGAGACAAATAATGTGCTTGGAGACGATCTTTTTCGTTTGAGATTCCCTCACCTTCTCCAAATGTTCATGTAATAGGGGGTCATAATTGCTGATCAGTTCCAAAATACTACAGCGAGCTGCTTCATTTTTAAGGGTTTCCGCTAAGAGAAAATCCACTGAACTTGCATTTCGAATTCTCATTTCATATTGGCGCCACTCTATATAGCAAGTTTTATGATTTTGACTATTTTCATGTTCAGGAATTTTGTCGTGTGACCTCTTTCAACCTTTTTCTTTAGAATAACCTGAAGATTTTGTCAAAACTGATCGGGTATTTTCGGAAATTTTGCAGAAAAGCCGGCATGGAAAACAAAAAAGCGCTTCTTTTGTTGCACTCGAAACGAGCCAATCACGCTTTTCGTTTTCTCCGTTTTTTTAGAGTAGTATGGAGTGTGATTTGAAGGAAATGGCGACCACTTAAGTCGTTCGGAAGTCGAAATAAAATGTGATTTTAAGTTAGTTGAAGCATTTTTGACAGATAGTGCTTATAAAATTGTGTAAAAACGTTTATCTAAATTAAAATCATCCCTCTCCGCGGCCCTGAAAGTATTTAAAAACAGAACACATACATACTTTCGAAAATACTTTGAAATCGAAAGCTTACATTTTGGTATTATTAAGCGCTGTACGCACATCAAAAACATTCAAGAAAAATTTTGCATTTTTCTTGAGCATGAAAATAGCAGTAGGCACAAAATTTTGGCATTTCACGATGCATGGAAATTTATACATGAATACCGCTTTTATAAAAAAAAAGCCAAAATTTATGAAAATTTTTGATACCATTCCGGATCGGACCACTATAGTATATATCCTCCATACAGCCGATTTTTCAGAAAAAGAGGATTTTTTTCATATCTTACTCAATTTAACAGATTGAAGCTTCAAACTTCACCATATAATTTCGTATATTGTACATATTGTTGCCTGAAAAAATTGATGAGATCGGTCGCATATATAGTATATATCCCCCACAACCGATTGTTCAGATAAGAAACTTTTCGTAATTACTGCCCTATTTTAAGAGCTAGAGGCTTCAAATTTCATCGAATGCTTATGTATATAGCATATATTGTTGTCTGAAAAAATCATAAAGATCGGTGGTATATATAGTATATATATGGTGGTATAAATAGTATATATATATATTTTAGCCCCATTTTAACAGCTAGAAGCTTCAAATTTCAACGAATGCTTACGTATATAGCATATATTGTTGTCTGAAAAAATCATAGAGATCGGTTGTATATATAGTATATATCTCACACAACCGATTGTTCAGATAAGAAACTTTTCGCAATTTCTAACCCATGTTACGTGGCTGACTGTTTGGGTGGTGAGGAGCGGCGGCAAACAGGTATGCTTGCGGGCCCAGGCTAGCTCGTCGTCTTGGGCGGGGTATTGCACCACCGACCTCACCCGCAGCCACATGAACAAAAGGAGGGTTCATACCTGCATGTTTATAGAAAGGAGAGAAAAGGCTGAAAAAGATAGAAATAAACGTGAGGGACAAGGTTATAGAGGGGAAAGGGTAAGGGGTAGAAAAAGATGAAGGCCTGTCCTGTCAGGTGGAGTCTACCCTCCCTCTGCAGTGCAACTTGCACCGCATAAGTCTGTCCGTCCGTCAATAAGTCATTTTTCCCTATTACTCACCTTCGCCTAACCTTGCCACGCGCAAGCGCAGCACCAACACCTAACCTAAAACTTTAGCCCTGCATTATTGAAAACCCTATGTTTTCATACATACATTTCTTATAATTTATTAACAATTCAGATATTTCCTAACCTCTACTCAGCTATGTTTAAGACAATCAGTACAGATAACGAAAAAAAATGTATAGATAAACTATGATTCCAAGAAAATTTAAATAGCCTAGGTTCAATTTTTCAGTAATTCTCCCTAATACTAATGCTCCTATCCTTACTATCGATTGGCTAAAATAAAAAAAATTTACAAAGAATCCAAAAACTTAGTCTAATTTAACTTATAACTAGAAGTAATTCAAGTTTAATTTCAATTATAAATGAGATATAGAAGCAGATATGAAATCCTACAAATGCTTAAAAGTACAAATCCCACTTGGGTTCTGACCCACCCTAATATACGGCTGCTACTAGGGGTCAATTCAAAATACTAGATATGAAGATATTCAAATGCTCGTAAGGTCGGCAAGCCAAAGCAAAAAAAAAACATAAAACGCGAAAAAGGTAAAACCCTATTCCCTAACCTATCTCAATAATCAAAACAAATCCGAAATAAATTTTCTACAAAGCAGAAGTAGGTCATAAAAGTAATAGAAAAAGTATGTAGGTGCAAATGTATGTTTGTGACGTTTTCATGCATGCACATATATTATTCTGATTTCTTTTATCACCAATTCCTCTTCTAATTTTGCAAGACTAGGAATTGACTGGCAATATATGTACATACATTCATATGTGCATATCTACTTCTCCAAATGTACAATATTGTCACTCCCCGTGTTAGTCACCCCCTTGGAGGCGCTTGCATGAAGTTGAGCCCGCGAGCTGTAAAGAGAAAAACACTCAAAGCATATATGCTCAATGCACGTACATTTATCCGGCACACTACTTTTTTTCTCAATACTCAGCCAGATCACTCGCTTGTGATCTTGGACATTGAGTTAGTTAGTTTAACAAAGTGTCGGCGACAAGACAAAATGCCAGCTGTTATATATGTACGTCCCTAGTCTGTAGAATGGACTAGTTTCATCGTTTCTTTCCGGGATGGGTGTGCATTGGGGACCCCAGAGACCCCAAGGGAATGGAAAAAAGGAAAAAATCAGTAAGTGCCAAAAAAAAGCTACTACATTAAAGAAAATTAAAGAAACCACATGGGTTCTTATGCGAATGTGTGGGGAGTATGGTGAAAAATATAAAATAAAATAAAAAGCGAAAGTTTGCACAAAAAAGGAAGAAGAAAAAAAGGCAAAAGGCACAGAATGTGCAAGAATTCTTTCCAATGGGAAAGGGATGAGAATTTGTTAAAACAAATAAAAAGGTTAAAAGAAAAAATGTCTTTGGTTGTATCTCCTGTAAGCCTGCCTCGTAATCAAAAAATACCTACTTTATTAAAAATATGAACTCCCCTGGATAACTTCGTGGCGTTTATGCCTACTTATGCCCTTTTTCCCAAATATCTACACCACTAGTATAAGTATGTACAAAAAAGCCAAGTAACAATAATTATTTAATGCAAATGTAAAGGACAAAAATGTATCTCGTTCCTTCAATCTGTAGCTGATCCAGTGGTGATGTTGTAGTTGTTTCAATGTTGCAGGCACCTTTTTCCCGGCGTTATAACGAAATGTTTTAGTTGATGTGGTAATTTTTGCTGGCAGTGAGCATGCGTCACAGTCGTTGTTGTCAAAAAATGGTGTAGTTGGTGGTGGACGCAAATAGTGGTGTTCGTTGTTGTGGAGTGCGCTGGCGAATAAAAAAAATGTTATTGTTGTCGTTGGCGTTACGCTGCTGTCGCAGAAGATGTTGCTGGAACTATTGTAGTGGTTGTTGTTGTGATTTTAGACCAAGTGGATAGAGTATAACGATGGATTAACTGGGTTCCTTTTGATTGTGTTGCCGGTAGATTTTATGAGTGTTGTTGCTGCTGGGACCAAAATCCGTTGTGATTGTTGTTGTTGTTGAGGCCGTTTTGTTGGCAATAAGGAGTGTTACTGGGGCGTATAATATCTTACCTCTTGTAAATTGTAATTTTTTGACAACTGATTTCAGCTCTTTGACGTACCGCGGAAACTTTTCGCCGCGCACAATTTTCTTTAGAAAACGGGCTAACTCGCGCACTACTAGAGGCTATGCACTTTGTTATTTACGGTTGGAAACGCGCACTTCACTGGGAATTTCATGGTCACTTGCACTGTGCACTGTTGAAACAAGACTTTGGCCCGTTGACTCAGTTTTCCCCTTCTTATAGCCACCGCCGTGGTAACGAACGTTACCCAGAAACGGAAAATTCCTACCTATACAAGCTAAACCTTCTTTTCGGCTTTCCAGTATTTTTCATCCATACGTTAATACAATCATGCACTCATACATTCACACGCTTACCCCTCCACAAAACGAACTCCTAACAGATACATTTGGTTAGTGTCTTGACCGCTCACACTGATGCATTCACACGCTCATGGCCTTGTACAAATACACATCCACATACATAATACAGAACAAAACAAACACATAGGTGCATGGCATTCATCAGTGTTGCTATTTTATTTATTATAACAGCATGATGCCAAGCGCAACATCTTATTCCGTTGCAACATTGTGTTCACTATAGGTACAATGTTGTCAATGTTAATATTATGTTAATGGCGACATTGCGGCTAAGGCAAGGACCTGGACACAGAACACATAAACACATAGTCACATATACACGCTGCCACTCATTCCAGCCAGCATTAAGACAGGCTGTCGTTACACCCATTTTAACAGCTATAAGCTTCAAATTTCACCGATTGCTTACGCATATAATATATATCGTTGTGTCAAAAAATCATAGAGATCGGTGATATATAATATATATATGATGGTATATATAGTATATATATATATATTTTTTTTTTTGCGATTTCGGCCTCATTTTAACAGCTATAAGCTTCAAATTTCACCGATTGCTTACGTATATAGCATATATTGTTGTCTGAAAAAATCATTGAGATCGGTGGTATACATAGTACATATCTCATACAACCGATTGTTCAGCTAAGAAACTTTGCGCAATTTCTGCCCCGTTTTAACAGCTAGAAGGTTCAAATTTCACCAAATGCTTACGTATATAGCGCATATTGTTGTCTGAAAAAATCATAGAGATCGGTGGTATATATATTATATACTTCATATAAACTGTCATTTTTGCCCCTTTTTTACGGCTAGAAGCTTCAAAATTCATCAAATTTCATCAAATAGTTACGTTTACGTCATATATTTTTGAAATACGTAATCGTAGTCATAGTTTTTACATGCAGACCACAAAAACGTGAAGCTTTGCATCCTCACACAAAGTACCTAGCTATTTTTATACATTTCATGAAAATGAAATGGTATATTAATTTCGTCACGAAACCCAAAATTGTAAGTCCTTAAAGGAAAATAGATAGACCCACCATTAAGTATAACGAAATAATCAGGATGAAAACCTGAGTTGATTTAGCCATGTCCGTCTGTCCGTCTGTCTGTTTGTATGCAAACTAGCCCCTAAATTTTTGAGATATCTTGATAAAATTTGGTGAGCGGGTGTATTTGGGTGTCCGATTAGACATTTGTCGGAACCGGCCGGATAGGACCACTATAGCATATATCCTCCATACAACCGATTTTTCAGAAAAAGAGGATTTTTGTCATATCTTACTCAATTTAACAGATTGAAGCTTCAAACTTCACCATATAATTTCGTATATTGCACATATTGTTGCCTGAAAAAATTGATAAGATCGGTCGTATATATAGTATATATCCTCCACAACCGATTGTTCAGATAAGAAACTTTTCGTTATTACTGCCCTATTTTAAGAGCTAGAGGCTTCAAATTTCATCGAATGCTTATGTATATAGCATATATTGTTGTCTGAAAAAATCATAAAGATCGGTGGTATATATAGTATATATATGGTGGTATATACATATAGTATATATATATATAAATATTTTCGCAATTTGTCCCCATTTTAACAGCTAGAAGCTTCAAATTTCACCGAATGCTTACGTTTATAGCATATATTGTTGTCTGAAAAAATCATAGAGATCGGTTGTATATATATCATATATATCTAATACAACCGATTGTTCAGATAAGAAACATTTCGCAAATTCTACCCCATTTTAACAGCTATTAGCTTCAAATTTCACCGATTGCTAACGTATATAGTATATATTGTTGTGTCAAAAAATCATAGAGATCGGTGATATATATAATATATATATGATGGTATATCTTATATATAAAATTCTCGTATCACAATGTTCGCTTCCGTACTCCTCCGAAACGGCTTGACAGATTCTCATGAAATTTTATGAGCATATTGAGTAGGTCCGAGAATCAGCTAGCATCTATTTTTCATACCGCTGGGAAGCTAGGGTCTCGAGATATAGCCCAAAACGTGGACCCGGCTACCCCTAGAATGTGTTTATACAATATGGATATCAGATGAAAGCTGTTGATGAGTGCTATAGTCCAGGATAATTTTCATACAACTGGGAGCCTAGGGTCTCGAGATATAGGCCAAAAAGTGGACCCGGATACATTAAAATTTTTTTTTTTTCATTATGGGTATCAAATTGAAGCTGTTGATGTATGCTTTAGTACAGAGTAAGTTTTACACCGATGTGACTAGGGTCTCGAGATATAGGCCAAAACATGGACCCGGATACCCCTAGAATGTGTGTGATATATATGATATATGTTATGGAAATCAAATGAAAGCTGTTGCTGAGAGCTTTAAAGTAATTTTCTTTGTGATATTCGATTTAGCCGCATCAACCTGGCAAAACTGATAAATATGCATGCAAAGCCGAAATAAAGACATGAATTAATAATACCCATATTCCGATTTACAATCGTCCTATTCGCTTTGCCTGAAATTTGGTATATAAATTTGCCTATATTAGTATTTACGATGCTTTTTTCCGGGAAGTTGACCAGAGACGAACTGGGACTGGGATTAGGACTAGGGCTGGGACTGAGAATGAGATTCGGAGTGGGACTGGGACGGAGACTCGGAATGGGACTGGAACAAAATACATACCACACTCTGGGACTGGCAATAAGAGATGAAGAAGATTGAAAAAAACTTGAGAGAAGAGAAAAAAAAGAGAAGGAGAAGCAGACTGAGAAAGAGATAGAATGAGACGAAGATGGAGATAGATGAGGCGAAAAATACGGAGGGAGGAGTGAATACAAAGTTTAGGAAAAAGTGTAGAGCTGAGTTAAACGGAAAAAGCTTATTAAAATGTATGCAGATAGAACAAATTTAGGGCAGAACAACGTCTGCCGGGTCTGCTAGTATAGTATATATATATAGTATATATATATATATATATATTTGCGATTTCGGCCCCATTTTAACAGCTAGAAGCTTCAAATTTCACCAAATACTTACGTGTATAGCATGTATTGATGTCTGAAAAAATCATTGAGATCGGTGGTATACATAGTATATATCTCATACAACCGATTGTTCAGATAAGAAACTTTGCGCAATTTCTGCCCCGCTTTAATAGCTAGAAGCTTAAAATTTCACCAAATGCTTACGTATATAGAATATTGTGGTCTGAAAAAATCATAGAGGTCGGTGGTATATATATTATATACTTCATATAAACTGTCATTTTTGCCCCTTTTTTACGGCTAGAAGCTTCAAAATTCATCAAATTTCATCAAATAGTTACGTTCACGTCATATATTTTTGAAATACGTGATTCTTAGTCATAGTTTTTACATGCAGACCACAAAAAACGTGAAGCTTTGCATCCTCACACAAAGTACCTACCTATTTTTTATTTTATATTTATCTTAAGAATCTTTTACTTACTTACTTACTTACTTAATTGGCGCTTAACGCCCCATTTTTACGGCTAGAAGCTTCAAATTCATGGATGGATTAACTGGGTTCCTTTTGATTGTGTTGCCGGTAGATTTTATGAGTGTTTTACCTCTTGTAAATTGTAATTTTTTGACAACTGATTCCAGCTCTTTGACGTACCGCGGAAACTTTTCGCCGCGCACAATTTTCTTTAGAAAACGGGCTAATTGGCGCACTACTAGAGGCTATGCACTTTGTTATTTACGGTTGGAAACACGCACTTCACTGGTAATTTTTCACTACTCACTTGAACTGGGCACTGCTGAAACAAGACTTTGGCCCGTTGACTCAGTTGTCCCCTTCTTATAGCCACCGACGTGGTAAGGAACGTTACCCAGAAACGGAAAATTCCTACTTATACAAGCTAAACCTTCTTTTCGGCTTTCCCGTATTTTTCATCGATACGTTCATACAAACATGCACCCATACATTCACACGCTTACCGCTCCATAAAACGAACACCTACCAGATACATTTGGTTAGTGTCTTGACCGCTCACACCGATGCATTCACACGCTTATAGCCTTGCACAAATACACATCAACATACATAATACAGAACAAAACAAACACATAGGTGCATGGAATTCATCAGTGTTGCTATTTTATTTATTATAACAGCATGATGTCAAGCGCAACATCTTATTCCGTTGCAACATTGTGTTCACTATAGGTACAATGTTGTCAATGTTAATATTATTATGTTAATATTATGTTAATGGCGATATTGCGGCTAAGGCACGGACCTGGACACAGAACACATAAACACTTAGTCACATATACACGCTGCCACTCATTCCAGCCAGCATGAAGACAGGCTGTCATTACACCCATTTTAAAATTTATAAGCTTCAAATTTCACCGATTGCTTACGTATATAATATATATCGTTGTGTCAAAAAATCATAGAGATCGGTGATATATAATATATATATGATGGTATATATAGTATATATATATATATATTTTTGCGATTTCGGCCCCATTTTAACAGCTAGAAGCTTCAAATTTCACCAAATGCTTACGTGTATAGCATATATTGATGTCTGAAAAAATCATTGAGATCGGTGGTATACATAGTATATATCTCATACAACCGATTGTTCAGATAAGAAACTTTGCGCAATTTCTGCCCCGTTTTAACAGCTAGAAGCTTCAAATTTCACCAAATGCTTACGTATATAGCGTATATTTTTGTCTAAAAAATCATAGAGATCGGTGGTATATATATTATATACTTCATATAAACTGTCATTTTTGCCCCTTTTTTACGGCTAGAAGCTTCAAAATTCATCAAATTTCATCAAATAGTTACGTTTACGTCATATATTTTTGAAATACGTAATTCGTAGTAATAGTTTTTACATGCAGACCACAAAAACGTGAAGCTTTGCATCCTCACACAAAGTACCTAGCTATTTTTATACCTTTCATGAAAATGAAATGGTATATTAATTTCGTCACGAAACCCAAAATTGTAAGTCCTTAAAGGAAAATAGATAGACCCACCATTAAGTATACCGAAATAATCAGGATGAAGACCTGAGTTGATTTAGCCATGTCCGTCTGTCTGTTTGTATGCAAACTAGCCCCTAAATTTTTGAGATATCTTGATAAAATTTGGTGAGCGGGTGTATTTGGGTGTCCGATTAGACATTTGTCGGAACCGGCCGGATAGGACCATTATAGCATATATCCTCTAAACAACCGATTTTTCAGAAAAAGAGGATTTTTGTCATATCTTACTCAATTTAACAGATTGAAGCTTCAAACTTCACCATACAATTTCGTATATTGCACATATTGTTGCCTGAAAAATGATAAGATCGGTCGTATATATAGTATATATCCCCCACAACCGATTTTTCAGATAAGAAACTTTTCGTAATTACTGCCCTATTTTAAGAGCTAGAAGCTTCAAATTTCAACGAATGCTTAAGTATATAGCATATATTGTTGTCTGAAAAAATCATAAAGATCGGTGGTATATATAGTATATATATGGTGGTATATACATATAGTATATATATATATATAAATATTTTCGCAATTTATCCCCATTTTAACAGCTAGAAGCTTCAAATTTCACCGAATGCTTACGTTTATAGCATATATTGTTGTCTGAAAAAATCATAGAGATCGGTTGTATATATATAATATATATCTAATACAACCGATTGTTCAGATAAGAAACTTTTCGCAAATTCTACCCCATTTTAACAGCTATTAGCTTCAAATTTCACCGATTGCTAACGTATATAGTATATATTGTTGTGTCAAAAAATCATAGAGATCGGTGATATATATAATATATATATGATGGTATATCTTATATATAAAATTCTCGTATCACAATGTTCGCTTCCGTACTCCTCCGAAACGGCTTGACAGATTCTCATGAAATTTTATGAGCATATTGAGTAGGTCCGAGAATCAGCTAGCATCTATTTTTCATACCGCTGGGAAGCTAGGGTCTCGAGATATAGCCCAAAACGTGGACCCGGCTACCCCTAAAATGTGTTTATACAATATGGATATCAGATGAACGCTGTTGATGAGTGCTATAGTCCAGGATAATTTTCATACAACTGGGAGCTTAGGGTCTCGAGATATAGGCCAAAAAGAGGACCCGGATACACTAAAACTTTTTTTTTTCATTATGGGTATCAAATTGAAACTGTTGATGTATGCTTTAGTACAGAGTAAGTTTTACACCGATGTGACTAGGGTCTCGAGATATAGGCCAAAACATGGACCCGGATACCCCTAGAATGTGTGTGATATATATAATATATGTTATGGATATCAAATGAAAGCTGTTGCTGAGAGCCTTAATGTAATTTTCTTTGTGATATTCGGTTTAGCCGCATCAAACTGGCAAAACTGATATATATGCATGCAAAGCCGAAATAAAGACATGAATTAATAATACCCACATACCTATTTACAATCGTCCTATTCGCTTTGCCTGAAATTTGGTATATAAATTTGCCTATATTAGTATTTACGATGCTTTTTTCCGGGAAGTAGACCAGAGACGGAATGGGACTGGGATTAGAACTAGGGCTGGGACTGGGAATGAGACTCGGAGTGGGACTGGGACGGAGACTCGGAATGGGACTGGAACAAAATACATACCACACTCTGGGACTGGCAATAAAAGATGAAGAAGAATGAAAAATCTTGAGAGAAGAGAAAAAAAAGAGAAGGAGAAGCAGACTGAGAAAGAGATAGAATGAGACGAAGATGGAGATAGATGAAGCGAAAAATACGGAGGGAGGAGTGAATACAAAGTTTAGGAAAAAGTTTAGAGCAGAGTTAAACGGAAAAAGCTTATTAAAATGTATGCAGATAGAACAAATTTAGGGCAGAACAACGTCTGCCGGGTCTGCTAGTATAGTATATATATATAGTATATATATATATATTTTTTTTTTTTTTGCGATTTCGCCCCATTTATACATAGCATATATCTCATACAACCGATTGTTCAGATAAGAGACTTTGCCCAATTTCTGCCCCGCTTTAACAGCTAGAAGCTTAAAATTTCGCCAAATGCTTACGTATATAGAATATTGTGGTCTGAAAAAATCATAGAGATCGGTGGTATATATATTATATACTTCATATAAACTGTCATTTTTGCCCCTTTTTTACGGCTAGAAGCTTCAAAATTCATCAAATTTCATCAAGTAGTTACGTTCACGTCATATATTTTTGAAATACGTGATTCGTAGTTATAGTTTTTTCTTGCAGACCACAAAAAACGTGAAGCTTTGCATCCTCACACAAAGTACCTACCTATTTTTATACTCAGTTGAGCAGAGCTCACAGAGTATATTAGGTTTGATTGGATAACGGTTGGTTGTACATATATAAAGGAATCGAGATAGATATAGACTTCCATATATCAAAATAATCAGGATCGAAAAAAAATTTGATTGAGCCATGTCCGTCCGTCCGTCCGTCCGTTAACACGATAACTTGAGTAAATTTTGAGGTATCTTGATGAAATTTGGTATGTAGGTTCCTGAGCACTCATCTCAGATCGCTATTTAAAATGAATGATATCGGACTATAACCACGCCCACTTTTTCGATATCGAAAGTTTCGAAAAACCGAAAAAGTGCGATAATTCATTACAAAAGACAGATAAAGCGACGAAACTTGGTAGATGAGTTGAACTTATGACGCAGAATAGAAAATTTGTAAAATTTTGGACAATAGGCGTGGCACCGCCCACTTTTAAAAGAAGGTAATTTAAAAGTTTTGCAAGCTGTAATTTGGCAGTCGTAGAAGATATCATGATGAAATTTGGCAGGAACGTTACTGCTATTACTATATGTACGCTTAGTAAAAATTAGCAAAATCGGAGAAGGACCACGCCCACTTTTAAAACAATTTTTTTTTTAAGTAAAATTTTAACAAAAAATTCAATATCTTTACAGTATATAAGTAAATTATGTCAACATTCAACTCCAGTAATGATATGGTTCAATAAAATACAAAAATAAAAGAAAATTTCAAAATGGGCGTGGCTCCGCTCTTTTTCATTTAATTTGTCCAGTATACTTTTAACGCCATAAGTCGAACAAAAATTAACCAATCCTTTTGAAATTTGGTAGGGGCATAGCTTTTATGACGCTAACTGTGAAAATGGGCGAAATTGGTTGATGCCACGCCCAGTTTTTATACACAGTCGTCCGTCTGTCCTTCCGCATGGCCGTTAACACGATAACTTCAGCAAAAATTGACATATCTTTAATGAACTTAGTCCACATGCTTACTTGAACTCACTTTATCTTGGTATGAAAAAAGAACGAAATCCGACTATGACCACGCCCAATTTTTCGATATAGAAAATTAGGAAAAATGAAAAAAATGCCATAATTCTTTACCAAATACGAAAAAAGGGATGAAATATGTTAAGGTAATTGGATTGTTTTATTGACGCGAAATATAACTTTAGAAAAAACTTTATAAAATGGTTGTGACACCTACCATATTAAGTAGAAGAAAATGAAAAAGTTCTGCAGGGCGAAATAAAAACCCTTAAAATTTAAAATCTTGGCAGGTAGTACATATATAAATAAATTAGCGGTATCCAACAGATGATGTTCTGGGTCACCCTCGTCCACATTTTGGTCGATATCTGGAAAACGCCTTCACATATACAACTACCACCACTCCCTTTTAAAACTCTCATTAATACCTTTAATTTGATACCCATATCGTACAAACTCATTCTAGAGTCACCCCTGGTCCACCTTTATGGCGATATCTCGAAAAGGCGTCCACCTATATAACTAAGCCCCACGCCCTTTTAAAATACTCATTAAGACCTTTCATTTGATACCCATATCGTACAAACATATTCTAAAGTCACCCCTGGTCCCCCTTTATGGCGATATCTCGAAAAGGCGAACACCTATAGAACGAAGGCCCACTCCCTTTTAAAAATATTCATTAACACCTTTCATTTGATACCCATATTGTACAAACAAAGTCTAGAGTCACCCCTGGTCCACCTTTATTGCGATACCCCGAAAAGGCGTTCACCTATAGAACTAAGGCGCACTCCCTTTTAAAATACTCATTAACTCCTTTCGTTTGATACCCATATTGCACAAAAGAATTCTAAAGTCACCCCTGGCCCACCTTTAAGGCGATATCTCGAAACGGCTTCCACCTATGGAACTAAGGATTACTCCCTTTCAAAATACTCATTAACACCTTTCTTTTGATACCCATATTGTGCAAACAAATTCCAGGGTCACCCGTGCTCCACCTTTATGGCGATATCTCGAAACGACGTCCACCTATGGAACTAAGGATTAATCCCTTTTAAAATACTCATTAACACCTTTCTTTTGATACCCATATTGTACAAACAAATTCTAGGGTCACCCCTGGTCCACCTTTATGGGGATATCTCGAAACGGCGTCCACCTATAGAACTAAAGCCCACTACCTTTTAAAATACTCATTAACACCTTTCGTTTGATGCCCATATTGTACAAACAAATTCTAGGGTCACCCCTGCTCCACCTTAATTTCGATATCTCGAAACGGCGTCCACCTATGGTACTAAGGATTAATCCCTTTTAAAATACTCATTAACACCTATCTTTTGATACCCATATTGTAAAAACAAATTCTAGGGTCACCCCTGGTCCACCTTTATGGCGATATCTCGAAACGGCGTCCACCTATGGAACTAAGGATTACTCCCTTTTAAAATACTCATTAACACCTTTCATTTGATACCCATATCGTACAAACGCATTCTAGAGTCAACCCTGATCCACCTTTATGGCTATATCTCTAAATGGCGTCCACCTATAGAACTATGGCCCACTCCCTCATAAAATACTCTTTAATGCCTTTCATTTGATACACATGTCATACAAACACATTCCAGGGTTTCCCTCGGTTCATTTTCCTGCATGGTTATTTTCCCTTATGTTGTCACCATAGCTCTCAACTGAGTATGTAATGTTCGGTTACACCCGAACTTAACCTTCCTTACTTGTTTATTTTATATTTATCTTAAGAATCTTTTAGATATGTTCAAATTTCACCTAACGCTTACGTTTATAGCATATTGTCACGGAAATTAGCATCGCTAAGTTATACCATCACTAAGGCGATGCTAAGGCCACGATAAGTAGAATTTACGTCAATAATCAAATCATGTATACACATATATAAGGCAGCCGAAAGATGTCACACACAGATGCATTTACATATACGCCTATATATGTGCGAGAGACTGTAAACTACAAACATTCACATCAATAATTCAATCATTATGTATCTACATAATCGAATAAATAATTGCGTCTACACATATGTACGTATACGAGCAGGGGAGCGGTAATGCACAAACAAATCCATATATCTTATCTGAGTTGTCACAAGAGAGAGCAATAATTTGTGCACGTAGTTGTGGCTGTCGATTTTGTAGCCGAAATTAACTAGTACGTTCTGGAAATCGAAGAGCCTAGAAGTATGCAGCGTAAACTATAAAAGCGGGGCAGGCGAGTAAGAAGTAATTCAGTTTGATTTGAGTTGTCAAGCAGTTTGATTAAGACGATATCTAGCGAGCAATAGCAGTGTTATTTTGAATAGTAGAGTTTCATTGAGCTATCAATCAGTGTGGTTATTAAGCATGCTATTCATTGCACAGTTTGTTATTGTGAAGTACTTTAATAAAGGCCATTTTGCATTATTACAAATCGGAGTTATTTATTCAACAGTTTAGTGATTCGAACTTAGCAGAGGATTGCAAATAAGAGGATTTGCAAGTAAATTCGTTACAATTGGTGTCAGAAGAGGAATTGTTGAATAAATTCCAGAGGAAAACAAGGACATGGCAAAGTTCAGTGAATTGAAGATCCAGCAACTAAAGAAGGAGTTGGAGAGCCGTGGATTGAATACAAGCGGCGTTAAACTTGAACTTCAGGCACGGCTACGAGAGGCAATGGAAGCAGAAGGAATTGATGTGGACGAGTATGTCTTTTATCCTGATGGGGACGAGACAACAACAAAAATTGAAGAGAAAAACGAAACATCGCAGACAATTACCAGCACAGACTTGAACATGATATTGGCTGCAATAACTGCTCAAACATCGACAGTAACATCCAAGATGGACCACCGTGGTGTGATGGTAGCGTGCTCCGCCTATCACACCGTATGCCGTGGGTTCAACTCCCGGGCAAAGCAACATCAAAATTTTAGAAATAAGATTTTTCAATTAGAAGAAAATTTTTCTAAGCGGGGTCGCCTTGCAGATGCCGTTCGGAGCCGGCATAAAACATGTAGGTCCCTCCGGCCAATTTGTAGGGAAAAATCAAGAGGAGCACGACGCAAATTGGAAGAGAAGCTCGGCCTTAGATCTCTTCGGAGGTTATCGCGCCTTACATTTATTTATTTTTTTAACATCCAAGATGGAAGCGCAAGAAGCACGTATAACAGAAATGTCATCACAAATATCCACCAACATGTCATCACAACTAGAAGAACAGAAAACGTATATGTCATCTCAACTAGAAGAACAGAAAACTTATATGTCATCACAGATGGAATCCCAAGAGACACGAATAACATCGAAGATTGAAGCACAAGAAACGCGTATGTCAGAAATGTCGACACAGATTACATCGAAGATGGAAGCACAAGAGGCACGGATATCCGAAATGTCGGCTCAAATTTCAGCACAGATATCATCGCAGATCTCTGCTCAACTGGAAGAGCAAGAAGGACGTATTTCCTCGAAGTTGGAGGCGCAAGATACAAAAATTTTACAGTTTGAAGAAAAAATCGAGGCCGAGGTGGATGCTTTGAGAGGACGTATCGAGCAGTTGCAACTAAATCGCCCAGCAGTTTCAACTAGTAATCCAAAGGTAAATACACCATCCTTTGACGGTTCTGTTCCTTTTCAGGTCTTTAAGCTACAGTTTGAGAAGACCGCAGCAGTGAACCAATGGAATGCTGAAGATAAAGTTGCAGCTCTGTTCGTGGCACTGAAAGGGCTTGCCGCGGAAATCTTACAGACTATTCCAGAGTACGAACGGAACAGTTATGACGCATTGATGGCTGCTGTAGAACGGCGATACGGAAGCGAACACAGGAAACAGATACTTCAAATAGAATTGCAAATCCGCTACCAAAAAGCTAACGAGACTTTGCAGGAGTTTGCTTCGGACATTGAAAGATTGGCTCATCTTGCAAATGCGGATGCACCCGTGGAATACACGGAAAGAGTGAAGATTCAGAGCTTTATAAATGGCATACGGGACGTCGAAACGAAGCGAGCCACATACGCGAACCCAAAGCACACATTTTCTGAAACGGTATCCCATGCAATGACTCAGGAAACAGCGTCATTATTGAGTAAACCAGCATACAAAGCTCATCGTGTGGAATTAGAAAGGCCGGAGTGGGTAGATACAATTTTGGAAGCTCTGAAGGGATCACAACAGAAAAATGCCGGAGTTATGAAATGTTTCAAGTGCGGTAACCCAGGTCACATTGCACGTCATTGCATTAGCAATTCCAATAGTTCCAACAATGTGGGTGGCCGTAAACGCAGAGCTGAAGGAGACGAGCAAATCTCCAAATCCACTCAATCGTTAAACTAAAGCGAGTCAGCCGCAAGGGGCGACAGCTGGCTCCCTCAATTGAATGCCCCATAATCTCTATCTCGCAAATTGGAAGAAGGTCAAGCAATCTTACTGTCGGAGGACATGTGGATGGAAAGGAACGTTTACTGACTGTAGATACGGGTGCATCCCATTCCATCATTCGATCAGATTTAGTCAACAAGAAGATAAGACCATTGCTTGGAGCAAGATTACGTACAGCCACGGGAGAGGACACCCAGGTATTTGGAGAAGTAGAATGTGAAGTAGCAATTGGGAACATCACGGTACTTCACAATTTTATAGTGGCAGGTATTGTTGATGAAATCATAATTGGAGTAGACTTCTTAATCAACCAAGGCATCAAGATCGATATGCAAAGCAAGATGATGCGATATAAGAACATGGATGTGCCACTTAATTTCGGCTACGAGAGAGGCTACAGCAGTAAACGAGTGCTGGTGGAAGAGAGTCAGCAAATACCACCAAAATCAGAAGCAGTCATCTGGGCAAAGGTAGATGGAGATTGTGGGACAAACAAATTGTGGGTTGTCGAAGCAGCAAATAAATCAGCACTGAACATAATTATAGGAAAAACCCTGGCTATGACAAAACAAGATGGACGTATTCCGGTAAGAGTACTCAATGAATTCAAGTCACCATTCAATTTGACCAAAGGAGCTGTTTTGGGAAGATGCCAAGAGGCCGAAGTAGTTATTAACTGTGAACAGCTCCAGGAATACGTTTCATCTAGTAATACTGATCTTTCAAATGATATCACGGCATGGACGCATGGGCTAGAGGAAGCCTATCAGAGTAAGGCAAAACAACTGCTCATAAAATACGCGAACATATTTGACCAGGATGGTTCCAAACCAGGCCGCACCAATGTTGTGAAACATCAAATTGACACTGGAGATGCGAGGCCGATCCGTCAAGTTCCACGTAGTGTTCCACTGGCCAAGCGGGAAGTTGTGAGTCAAATCATACAAGAAATGAGTGACAGCGGCGTTATCGAACCATCAGCTAGTCCATGGAGCTCACCGGTAGTACTTGTAAAGAAGAAGGATGGAAAAATTAGGTTTTGCGTGGACTACCGAAAGTTGAATGACGTTAAGAAAAAGGATAGCTACCCGTTACCAAGAATTGACGACACTCTGGACTCGCTATCTGGTACGAAATGGTTTTCCACACTGGACTTGAAAAGCGGCTACTGGCAAGTTGAGGTGAAGGAGGAAGATAAAGAGAACACAGCCTTCAGTGTCGGTGATGGTCTTTGGCAATTTACAGTGATGCCTTTTGGACTTTGTAATGCACCAGCTACTTTTGAGAGACTCATGGACCAGGTACTGAAAGAACTGCATTGGAAAACACGCTTAGTGTACCTGGACGACATCATCGTATTGGGCAAGAGTTTTGATGAACATCTTAAAAACTTGGAGGAAGTTTTCCAGAGAATAGCTGGCGCTGGTCTGAAGTTAAGTCCCAAAAAGTGTACGCTGTTTAAAAAGGAAGTAAATTATTTGGGTCACAAGGTAACGACAGAAGGTGTCTGTACAGCGAATGAAAAGATAGAAGCAGTCAAGGATTGGCCAAGACCACAGAATCTGCATGAATTGAGAAGTTTCCTTGGGTTGTGCACATATTACCGCCGATTTGTACCAAATTTTGCCAGCGCAGCCCATAGTCTCCACGAGCTAACAAGGAAAAATAAAGCTTCTGAATGGAAGAAGGACCAAGAAGTAGCTTTCCAAACATTGAAAGAGCGGTTGTGCACTGCCCCAATGTTGGCATACCCGATTCCAGGAGCAACGTTTATTCTAGATACAGATGTGAGCGGATATGCTATAGGAGGCGTTTTATCACAACTGGTCGATGGACAAGAGAAGGTAGTTGCATATTACAGCCGTTCGATTGGAAAGCCAGAGAGGAACTATTGCGTTACACGGAGAGAGCTGTTGGCTTTGGTAGAGTGCATTAAACATTTCCACAAATACCTCTACGGCCAGCAATTCCTCGCCAGGACAGATCACGCAGCGTTGAAATGGCTTCTGCAGTTCCGTAATCCGGAAGGACAATTGGCACGGTGGATCGAGCGACTACAAAGCTATGACTTTTCCATTGAGCATCGAAAAGGTAGTACCCATGGCAATGCTGATGCAATGTCACGAAGACCATGTAGTCTGGAATGCAAGCACTGCTCAAAGGCCGAGGCTAAAGAAGACATTATAGATGTCCGGCTAATGAATATAACGTGTACGGATGAATGGGACAAGGAACAACTAAGAAAGTGTCAGCTAGAAGATACAGATCTGTCACATGTTATGCAAGGGCTCGAAAGAAACGAAAGACCAAACAGAGAGGAGATGTCAGCAGAGAGTCCCATTGCGAAGTCATATTGGGCACAGTGGAACAGTTTAGAATTGATATCCGGTTGCTTGCATCGAGTATGGGAGAGTGAGGATGGTCAATGCAAGAAGAAACTGATAGTTGTTCCCAGGAAGAGGATTCCTGACGTGCTCAGCGAGCTGCACAATGGTCCAAGTGGAGGTCATCTTGGAATCACGAAGACACTCGAAAAAATTAAGCAGAGATTCTATTGGGTTGGTTGCCGTCAGTCGGTCACCGAGTGGATTGCCAACTGCGAGGTATGCAACAGAGCGAAAGGGCCCAAAACCCGAAGTCATGGCCAGATGAAGCAGTATATTTCAGGTGCACCATTTGAAAGGATCGCCATGGATGTCGCAGGTCCATTTCCTACTAGCAACCGCGGAAACAAATACGTACTGGTGGTTATGGATTATTTCAGTAAATGGCCAGAGGTATATCCAATCCCAAACCAAGAAGCAGAAACAGTAGCAGAAGTGGTTAAAAACGAATGGGTTGCAAGGTATGGTGTACCAATGGAGTTACATCCTGACCAAGGCAGGAATTTTGAATCAGCTGTGTTCCAAGAAATGTGCAAGAAGTTGGGCATTCGAAAAACACGGACAACTGCATTGCATCCTCAGTCCGATGCTATGGTGGAACGCTTCAATAGAACATTGGAGGAGCATTTAAGGAAAGTAGTAGACAAGTACCATAAGGACTGGGATACACACATATCATTATTCTTGATGGCCTACCGATCGGCAGTACATGACACAACGGGCCAAACTCCCGCAAAGGTAATTTTTGGCAATGACCTTCGACTGCCAGCTGATTTGAAGTATGGGATAGATGCCGATGCGGAGAGGAATGTCAAGAAATCCACTGGTGTCTTGGAAGAAGAGCTGAGAGAGATACATGATCTGGTAAGGCAACGAGCAAAGATTATGAGTGACAAGATGAAAGCGAGGTATGATAAAGCAATTAATTCGGAAGGGTTTCAGGAAGGAGATTTGGTGCTGCTATACAACCCACAACGAAAAAAAGGTTTGTCCCCGAAATTGCAGTGTAACTGGGAAGGCCCATACAAAGTTGTAAAACGGATCAACGATGTAGTGTACCGCATACAAACCACTACCAAACCACGAACCAAAATGAAAGTGGTTCATTTGGAGAGATTAGCAGCGTTTAGATCGAGAGATTTGTCTGACCGGGACGATCAGACTTAGGTGGAGGGCAGTGTCACGGAAATTAGCATCGCTAAGTTATACCATCACTAAGGCGATGCTAAGGCCACGATAAGCAGAATTTACGTCAATAATCAAATCATGTATACACATATATAAGGCAGCCGAAAGATGTCACACACAGATGCATTTACATATACGCCTATATATGCGCGAGAGACTGTAAACTACAAACATTCACATCAATAATTCAATCATTATGTATCTACATAAACGAATAAATAATGGCGTCTACACATATGTACGTATACGAGCAGGGGAGCGGCAATGCACAAACACATCCATATATCTTATCTGAGTTGTCACAAGAGAGAGCAATAATTTGTGCACGTAGTTGTGGCTGGCGATTTTGTAGCCGAAATTAACTAGTACGTTCTGGAAATCGAAGAGCCTAGAAGTATGCAGCGTAAACTATAAAAGCGGGGCAGGCGAGTAAGAAGTAATTCAGTTTGATTTGAGTTGTCAAGCAGTTTGATTAAGACGATATCTAGCGAGCAATAGCAGTGTTATTTTGAATAGTAGAGTTTCATTGAGCTATCAATCAGTGTGGTTATTAAGCAAGCTATTCGTTGCACAGTTTGTTATTGTGAATTACTTTAATAAAGGCCATTTTGCATTATTACAAATTGGAGTTATTTATTCAACAGTTTAGTGATTCGAACTTAGCAGAGGATTGCAAATAAGAGGATTTGCAAGCAAATTCGTTACAATATATTATTGTCTGAAAAAACCATTGAGATCAGTGGTATATATAGTATATATCTCATACAGCCGATTGTTCAGATAAGAAACCTTGCGCAATTTCTGCCCCATTTTAACAGCTAGAAGCTTCAAATTTCACCAAATGCTTACGTATATAGAATATTGTGGTCTGAAAAAATCATAGAGATCGGTGGTATATATATTATATACTTCATATAAACTGTCATTTTTGCCCCTTTTTTACGGCTAGAAGCTTCAAAATTCATCAAATTTCATCAAATAGTTACGTTCACGTCATATATTTTTGAAATACGTGATTCGTAGTCATAGTTTTTACATGCAGACCACAAAAAACGTGAAGCTTTGCATCCTCACATAAAACACCTACCTATTTTTTATTTTATATTTATCTTAAGAATCTTTTAGATATGTTCAAATTTCACCAAACGGTTACGTATATAGCATATATTGTTGTCTGAAAAAATCATAGAGATCGGTGGTATATATATTATATACCCCATATAAACTGTAATTTTTGCCCCATTTTTACGGCTAGAAGCTTCAAAATTCGTCAATTTTCATCAAATAGTTACGTTTACGTCATATATTGTTGAAATATGTGATTAGTAGTCATAGTTTTTACACGCAGACCACAAAAAACCTGAAACTTTGCATCCTCACAAAAAGTACCTACCTGTTTTTATAACTTTCATGAAAATGAAATGGTATATTAATTTCGTCACGAAACCCAAAATTGTAAGTCCTTAAAGGAAAATAGGTAGACCCACCATTAAGTATACCGAAATAATCAGGATGAAGAGCTGAGTTGATTTAGCCATGTCCGTCTGTCTGTTTATATGCAAACTAGTCCCTCAATTTTTGAGATATCTTGAGAAAATTTGATGAGCGGGTGTATTTGGGTGTCCGATTAGACATTTAAGAGGATTTTTGTCATATCTTACTCAATTTAACAGATTGAAGCTTCAAACTTAACCATATAATTTCGTATATTGCACATATTGTTGCCTGGAAAAATTGATGAGATCGGTCGTATATATTGTATATATCTCCCACAACTGATTGTTCAGATAAGAAACTTTTCGTAATTACTGCCCTATTTTAAGAGCTAGAGGCTTCAAATTTCAACGAATGCTTACGTATATAGCATATATTGTTGTCTAAAAAAATCATAAAGATTGGTGGTATATATAGTATATATATGGTGGTATATATAGTATATATATTTTCGTAATTTTAGCCCCATTTTAACAGCTAGAAGCTTCAAATTTCACCGAATGCTTACGTATATAGCATATATTGTTTTATGAAAAAATCATAGAGATCGGTTGTATATATTGTATATATCTCATACAACTGATTGTTCAGATAAGAAACTTTTCGTAATTTCTACCCCATTTTAACAGCTATAAACTTCAAATTTCACCGATTGCTTACGTATATATTGTTTTGTCAAAAAATCATAGAGATCGGTGATATATATAATATATATGATGGTATATATAGTATATATATATAGTATATATATTTTTTTTTTTCGATTTCTGCCCCATTTTAACAGCTAGAAGCTTCAAATTTCACCAAATGCTTACGTGTATAGCATATATTGATGTCTGAAAAAATCATTGAGATCGGTGGTATTCATAGTATATATCTCATACAACCGATTGCGCAATATCTGCCCCGTTTTAACAGCTAGAAGCTTCAAATTTTACCAAATGCTTACGTATATAGCATATGTTGTTGTCTGAAAAAATCATAGAGATCTGTGTTATATATATTATATGCTTCATATAAACTCTCATTTTTGCCCCTTTTTTACGGCTAGAAGCTTCAAAATTCATCAAATTTCATCAAATAGTTACGTTTACGTCATATATTTTTGAAATACGTGATTCCTAGTCATAGTTTCTACATGCAGACCACAAAAAAACGTGAAGTTTTGCATCCTCACACAAAGTACCTATCTATTTTTAACACGATTTTATTAGCTTGGCCTGTATGTAACGGAAATTTTGAGCTTAATTTTCACCGGTTTCTAGAAGTCTGATTAATTTGAAACTTTGCATACGTATCAAGACCTATGACAATGCATTAATGTGATGGTGTGGTGATATATGGTCAACGGCCATTGTTTAAGCCGCCTTCATTTCAAAATTAAACGGCGGCACGCGCCACCCTTATGCGCAGCCGTGCGCGGCGAGTGGAAAGGCGCAAATTCACAAGCACTGCCATCGCCAGCAACGATCCTTTTTTCAACGAATTAGTCAAGTACTAACAAGCGGCAAACGCGGACGCGCTCCTTTGTACGAGTATCTTTGTATTCAATACTTTTACGTACATTTGTTTAATCTTTGAATTCGAAGGTTGAAGTTTTTAAGAAGTTATTAAAATATAATTGTTGAAATTAATAGTTACTTATAAAAGAAAAGAAAATAGTGAATTTATAACATTTTAGAAAACCCATCAAAAAGCTTTTTATTTAGTGAAGTAGTGTAGTGAAGAAAAACCAGGGGAGTTTTATTCATGGTCCTTCGCAGCCATCCTTGGCCCACCCTTTAATTAATGTAAAACAAACAATTTTTATTAAATCGAATATTCGTTCGTACAAAAAATAAAAAATAAAAAAATACACAAATGTGCAAACAGTGGGTGCTCAAAAATATAAAAAGAAACATATAAATTTAAAACAAAGGAAAACTGAGTGGAAAAAAAATTATATACATATATAAATTGGAAAAAAAATTTTTGCAACAAACATAAGAAATAAAAAATATACAAACGAATGGTTTGAAGGTGTTCAAGTGACAACACAAATACAAAAATACAAAAAAAGGAGAAAATTCATACATATATATACAATTTGAGTGCTTCAAAAAACCTAAATAATCAAAAACAAAGTTTTAAATAATTTAAAGAAAAAAAAGTTTTTCAAAATTGTGGGCGCACTCATCATAAATGCCGTTTTGGTAAAAATTTGTCAAGTGTCACAGAATTCTCAGCATCATACCTTGCGTGGGTGCATTTATTTTTCAAAAAAAATTCTTGTATACTTATGTACAAAAGATAGAAACATATATTAATACAAACACTTATATGCACGCAAAAATTGTTTTTGAAAAGAGAAGAAGAAATTTTTGAAAATCAAAAAATAAAATGTTTAAAATCATCTTTACCCAGCAACAGCCAGCTAAGCAGCAACATCAACTAGGTTATCATCAACAACAAGCGACCCGGCAACAGCAGCAATATAAAGAGCAACAGAATACAGGATTCGGTGAGTAGGCAGTTTTTTTTTTATTTTTCATAAAAAACATAAAGTAATAAAACTTTTTTCTACAAAAGTTATATTATTTTTGTAAACTGCAAAAACATATATATATATATCCACATATATACATGAATATTGCGGAAATTTTCTTACCGTTGGTTTTACTGCAACTTTTTTGCAACCAAAAATTGGTAGAAAATATACCGCTATACCAATAGGCAAATTCCGCCAATTATATATAAATATATGTATACATATTTCTAGTGGTATTTAACCAACAAAAAAAATTGCAGTTTACTTGCCTACTCAAACCCACTGGGCAAGAACAACATCAGCAAAAATTTCTTCTAGAGCTGAGTTTACCCCGTTGTTCGCACAGAGCGTTGAACTTGTCGATACATTTCAACTTCTTCCAAGTCATTTTTTCTTGCTTGCCAGCATATATAAAAATCATAATATTCATACGTACATACTTACATACATGTACAAATAATTTCAAGTTGCTTTTCCAACATTCCTATTTCTCCACTCAGAGAACATCATACGTGTTTACTCACACGTTCAAGTCGCTCCTCCAGCGACATTCTCCCAGCACATATAGCTACATTAGCAACGAGAGCTGTGTACTGCTGATCAAAGTTCTCAACCTCTATCATATTTGCAAGTTTTTCATCTTTCTTTGCTGCACTCTCCCAACAGTGCAATCAAGCGCACTCAGCTTCACAAAGAAACGCAACATTAAAGCGACGAAGAAGCGAATCAAAACAAACTCTTCTGATTGTAAACATAAACAGAGAAGCTCATCTGATTCTCGAGCATACGTTCGCACAAACAAATATATACATACATACGTTTGTACACTGCGCACGTACATTTGTGAATACAAAGTTTAGGAAAAAGTGTAGAGCAGAGTTAGATGGAAAAAGCTTATTAAAATGTATGCAGATAGAACAAATTTAGGGCAGAACAACGTCTGCCGGGTCTGCTAGTATAGTATATATATATATATATATATATATATTTGCGATTTCGGTCCCATTTTAACAGCTAGAAGCTTCAAATTTCACCAAATGCTTACGTGTATAGCATGTATTGATGTCTGAAAAAATCATTGAGATCGGTGGTATACATAGTATATATCTCATACAACCGATTGTTCAGATAAGAAACTTTGCGCAATTTTTGCCCCGCTTTAACAGCTAGAAGCTTAAAATTTCACCAAATGCTTACGTAAGTATTGTGGTCTGAAAAAATCATAGAAATCGGTGGTGTATATATTATATACTTCATATAAACTGTCATTTTTGCCCCTTTTTTACGGCTAGAAGCTTCAAAATTCATCAAATTTCATCAAATAGTTTTTTCATGAAAGGTATAAAAATAGTTAGGTACTTTGTGTGAGGATGCAAATTTTCATATTCATTTTCATATATTTTTGAAATATGTGATTCGTAGTCATAGTTTTTACATGCAGATCACAAAAAACGTGAAGCTTTGCATCCTCACACAAAGTGCCTACCTATTTTTTATTTTATATTTATCTTAAGAATCTTTTAGATATGTTCAAATTTCACCAAACGCTTACGTTTATAGCATATATTTTTGTCTGAGAAAATCATAGAGACCGGTTGTATATATCTCATACAACCGATTGTTCAAATAAGAAACTTTGCGCAATTTCTTCCCTATTTTAACAGCTAGAAGCTTCAAATTTCACCAAATGCTTACATGTATAGCATATATTATTGTCTGAAAAAATCATTGAGATCGGTGGCATATATAGTATATATCTCATACAACCGATTGTTCAGATAAGAAACTTTGCGCAATTTCTGCCCCATTTTAACAGCTAGAAGCTTCAAATTTCACCAAATGCTTACGTATATAGCATATATTGTTGTCTGAAAAAATCATAGAGATCGGTGGTGTATATATTATATACCCCATATAAACTGTAATTTTTGCCCCATTTTTACGGCTAGAAGCTTCAAAATTCATCAATTTTCATCAAATAGTTTTTTCATGAAAGGTATAGAAATAGTTAGGTACTTTGTGTGAGGATGCAAATTTTCAGGTTTTTTGTGGTCTGCGTGTAAAAACTATGACTACGAATCACGTATTTCAACAATATATGACGTAAACGTAAATATTTGATGAAATGTTATGAATTTTGAAGCTTCTAGCCGTAAAAAAGGGGCAAAAAAATACAGTTTATATGGGGTATATAATATATGTACCACCGATCTCAATGATTTTTTCAGACAACAATATATACTATACATGTAAGCATTTGGTGAAATTTGAAGCTTCTACCTGTTAAAATGGGGAAGAAATTGCACAAAGTTTCTTATTTGAACAATCGCTGTATGAGATTATATATACCACCGGTCTCTATGATTTTTTCAGACAACAATATATGTTATACACGTAAACATTTGGTGAAATTTGAACATATTTAAACGGCTTTTAAGATCAATACAAAATAAAAAATTTGAACATATCTAAACGATTTTTAAGATAAATATAAATTAAAAAATAGGTAGGTACTTTGGGTGAGGATGCAAAGCTTCACGTTTTTTGTGGTCTGCATGTAAAAACTATGACTGCGAATCACGTATTTCAAAAATATATGAAGTAAACGTAACCATTTGATGAAATTTGATGAATTTTGAAGCTTCTATCCGTAAAAAAGGGGCAAAAATGACAGTTTATATCAGGGATGCACCTTAACGTTAAGCTAATCGTTTATCAAAAAATTTCCACCGTTTCCGTTGAAACACTTCGAAATATTATCGATAAAGAAATTATCAAGATAAATTGTATCTCGTTTTTAACCGAAACGAAAAGCTTTCGTTAACGTTAAAAACGTTAACGAAAACGTGATACTTTATATTTGAATTGTGCTGGCAATGCTATAGCCATGGTGAAGCCGTAAGGTGGCAACAACGAGCGCACATACACACACAAACTCTATGTAATTTGTTTGTGTAATTCGTTGGTGGTAATGTCAAAAATACTCTGAGAAATGTTCGTACTGTCAAAATTCATGAGAAAAGTTGCAATCAGCTTGGATAATGCTTTCACCTTTAATGACTCCGCCATAAATCAGCTTTGCCAGCATAGTTTGAAATTAATAATCAACATAAACGATTTGATTTCGTTTTGATATGGCAGAAAACGAAAAGAATTCATTTCGTTAATTTGACGATCTTAACGTTAATAAACGAAACGAAATGACTTCGTTTCGTTTATTAACGTTGATTATCGTAACGAAATGATATCGTTTCGTTGGTTAAGCATGCCTGGTTTATATGAAGTATATAATATATATACCACCGATCTCTATGATTTTTTCAGACAATAATATATGCTATATACGTAAGCATTTGGTGAAATTTGAAGCTTCTAGCTGTTAAAACGGGGCAGAAATTGCGCAAAGTTTCTTATCTGAACAATCGGTTGTATGAGATATATACTATATATACAACCGATCTCTATGATTTTTTTAGACAACAATATATGCTATATAAGTAAGTATTCTGTGAAATTTGAAGCTTCTAGCTGTTAAAATGGGGCTAAAATTTGCGAAAATATATATATATATACTACATATATATACTATATATACCACCATATATATACTATATATATCACCGATCTTTATGATTTTTTCGGACAAAAATATATGCTATATGCGTAAGCATTCGTTAAAATTTGAAGCCTCTAGCTCTTAAAATAGGGCAGTAATTACGAAAAGTTCCTTATCTGAACAATCGGTTGTGGGGGATATATACTATATATACGACCGATCTCATCAATTTTTTCAGGCAACAATATGTGCAATATACGAAAGTATATGGTGAAGTTTGAAGCTTTAATCTGTTAAATTGGGTAAGATATTACAAAAATCCTCTTTTTCTGAAAAATCGATTGTATGGAGGATATATGCTATAGTGGTCCGATCCGGTCGGTTCCGACAAATGTCTAATCGGACACCCAAATACACCCGCTCACCAAATTTTATCAAGATATCTCAGAAATTGAGGGACTAGTTTGCATACAAACAGACAGACGGACAGACGGACATGGCTAAATCAACTCAGCTCTTCAACCTGATTATTTCGGTATACTTAATGGTGGGTCTATCTATTTTCCTTTAAGGACTTACAATTTTCGGTTTCGTGACGAAATTAATATACCATTTCATTTTCATGAAAGATATAAAAAAAAATAAGGTAATTTGTGTGAGGATGCAAATTTTCAGGTTTTTTGTGGTCTGCGTGTAAAAACTATGACTACGAATAATGTATTTCAACAATATATGACGTAAATGTAAATATTTGATGAAATGTTATGAATTTTGAAGCTTCTAGCCGTAAAAAAGGGGCAAAAAAATACAGTTTATATGGGGTATATAATATATGTACCACCGATCTCAATGATTTTTTCAGACAACAATATATACTATACATGTAAGCATTTGGTAAAATTTGAAGCTTCTAGCTGTTAAAATGGGGAAGAAATTGCACAAAGTTTCTTATTTGAACAATCGGTTGTATGAGATTATATATACCACCGGTCTCTATGATTTTTTCAGACAACAATATATGTTATACACGTAAACATTTGGTGAAATTTGAACATATCTAAACGGCTTTTAAGATCAATATAAAATAAAAAATTTGAACATATCTAAACGATTTTTAAGATAAATATAAAATAAAAAATAGGTAGGTACTTTGGGTGAGGATGCAAAGCTTCATGTTTTTTGTGGTCTGCATGTAAAAACTATGACTGCGAATCACGTATTTCGAAAATATATGAAGTAAAGGTAACCATTTGATGAAATTTGATGAATTTTGAAGCTTCTATCCGTAAAAAAGGGGCAAAAATGACAGTTTATATGAAGTATATAATATATATACCACCGATCTCTATGATTTTTTCAGACAACAATATATGCTATATACGTAAGCATTTGGTGAAATTTGAAGCTTCTAGCTGTTAAAACGGGGCAGAAATTGCGCAAAGTTTCTTATCTGAACAATCGGTTGTATGAGATATATACTATATATACAACCGATCTCTGTGATTTTTTCAGACAACAATATATGCTATATACGTAAGTATTCGGTGAAATTTGAAGTTTCTAGCTGTTAAAATGGGGCTAGAATTTGCGAAAATATATATATATATATACTATATATATATAATATATATATAACCCCCATATATATACTATATATACCACCGATCTTTATAATTTTTTCAGACAACAATATATGCTATATACGTAAGCATTCTTTGAAATTTGAAGCCTCTAGCTCTTAAAATAGGGCGGTAATTACGAAAAGTTCCTTATCTGAACAATCGGTTGTGGGGGATATATACTATATATACGACCGATTTCATCAATTTTTTCAGGCAACAATATGTGCAATATACGAAAGTATATGGTGCAGTTTGAAGCTTCAATCTGTTAAATTGGGTAAGATATTACAAAAATCCTCTTTTTCTGAAAAATCGGTTGTATGGAGGATATATGCTATAGTGGTCCGATCCGGTCGGTTCCGACATATGTCTAATCGAACACCCAAATACACCCGCTCACCAAATTTTATCAAGATATCTCAAAAATTGAGGGACTAGTTTGCATACAAACAGACAGACGGACAGACGGACATGGCTAAATCAACTCAGCTCTTCAACCTGATTATTTCGGTATACTTAATGGTGGGTCTATCTATTTTCCTTTAAGGACTTACAATTTTCGGTTTCGTGACGAAATTAATATACCATTTCATTTTCATGAAAGGTATAATAAAAAAAATGCAAAGAAAAAGCACTCGCGTAAGAAATTAAGGAACTTGTGTAAGTAAAACACGCGACACTTATTATACTGAGCCGTGTCCTCTTTATTGAGATTCTTTATGAATTTATTGTAACAATATAACTTTACTCTAACCTAACCTAACTGCTTGCCCTTATCCGGTGATGTTAGCCGATGTTGTTGTTGTGGTTTCCACTGTAGCTTTAGGTTGGTGCTTGGAAATTCCTATTGTTGCGCGTTGAAGTAAACGAAAGTGCGTTTGGGTTTAGTTAATACCAGTGCTGCTCAAAATTTTTTATATGGAAGTGCGAATCACCATACATGTACAAAATTGTATGTGCACTGAAACTTTTTTTGTATTTAGTAAAATATATTTAAAAAATTTTAATTGTTTGAGGTAGTAAAAAGTTGAAATTGGTTTCAAGTTACAAAATATTTGCGTAAAATATTACTTCAATAGTTATATCACCAACATACAAGAGCCAATAAATTTAATTCTGAAAGTAGCGAAAAATTACATCGACCTCTAGCCTCAAGTGTTGTGAGAACATATTCTATATACATATATCGTCGGAATTTGGGTTTCAATAATCATACTAAAAGTGAATGTAGAGATTTCCGTGAATGTTGCATTGGAAATTGAATTTTACAACTTTTGAAATGCTTAATTAGAGGGCTCCGCGTGGTTTGTTTTAAATTTGTGTCCAAATTTACATACATATATTAGCAAAAGAGATTACTGAGGTGCTGAATACCATTTGAATTTCATAAAATGTTTAACAAGTAAATGATGGGCATGGTTACTTTACGGTTCCTCCCACTTCCAGTCAAAAAATGTCTCATTACCAAGAAAAATAATATACCGAATTGAAAGAAAAAGTCACAGAAACTACCCCGTAAGGAGAATCTCTAGTTAAAAAACAAGTAAGGAAGGCTAAGTTCGGGTGTAACCGAACATTACATACTCAGTTGAGAGCTGTGGAGACAAAGTAAGGGAAAATCACCATGTTGTAAAAAGAAACTAGGGTAACCCTGGAATGTGTTTGTATGACATGTGTATCAAATGGAAGGTATTAAAGAGTATTTTAAGAGGAAGTGGGCCGTAGTTCTATAGATGGACGCCATTCAGGGATATCGCCATAAAGGTGGACCAGGCCTGACTCTAGAATTTGTTTGTACGATATGGGTATCAAATGAAATGTGTTAATGATAATTTTAAAAGGGAGTGGGCCTAAGTTCTATAGGTGGACGCCTTTTCGAGATATCGCCATAAAGGTGGACGAAGGGTGACTCTAATATTTGTTTGTACGATATGGGTATCAAACGAAAGGTGTTAATAAGTGTTTTAAAAGGGAGTGGGCCTTAGTTCTATAGGTGGACGCCTTTTCGGAATATCGTTATAAAAGTGGACCAGGGGTGACTATAGAATGCGTTTGTACAATATGGGTATCAAGTGAAAGGTGTTAATGAGTATTTTAAAAGGGCGTGGGTCTTAGTTCTATAGGTGGATGCCTTTTCGAGATATCGCCATAAACGTGGACCAGGGGTGACTCTAGAATTTGTTTGTACGATATGGGTATCAAACGAAAGGTGTTAATAAGTGTTTTAAAAGGGAGTGGGCCTTAGTTCTATAGGTGGACGCCTTATCGGAATATCGTTATAAAAGTGGACCAGGGGTGACTCTAGAATGCGTTTGTACAATATGGGTATCAAGTGAAAGGTGTTAATGAGTATTTTAAAAGGGCGTGGGTCTTAGTTCTATAGGTGGATGCCTTTTCGAGATATCGCCATAAACGTGGACCAGGGGTGACTCTAGAATTTGTTTGTACGATATGGGTATCAAATGAAAGGTGTTTATGAGTATTTTAAAAGGGCGTAGGCCTTAGTTCTATAGGTGGATGCCTTTTCGGAATATCGTTATAAAAGTGGACCAGGGGTGACTCTAGAATGCGTTTGTACAATATGGGTATCAAGTGAAAGGTGTTAATGAGTATTTTAAAAGGGCGTGGGTCTTAGTTCTATAGGTGGATGCCTTTTCGAGATATCGCCATAAACGTGGACCAGGGGTGACTCTAGAATTTGTTTGTACGATATGGGTATCAAATGAAAGGTGTTTATGAGTATTTTAAAAGGGCGTAGGCCTTAGTTCTATAGGTGGATGCCTTTTCGGAATATCGTTATAAAAGTGGACCAGGGGTGACTCTAGAATGCGTTTGTACAATATGGGTATCAAGTGAAAGGTGTTAATGAGTATTTTAAAAGGGCGTGGGTCTTAGTTCTATAGGTGGATGCCTTTTCTAGATATCGCCATAAAGATGGACCAGGGGTGACTCTAGAATTTGTTTGTACGATATGGGTATCAAACGAAAGGTGTTAATAAGTGTTTTAAAAGGGAGTGGGCCTTAGTTCTATAGGTGGACGCCTTTTCGGAATATCGTTATAAAAGTGGACCAGGGGTGACTCTAGAATGCGTTTGTACAATATGGGTATCAAGTGAAAGGTGTTAATGAGTATTTTAAAAGGGCGTGGGTCTTAGTTCTATAGGTGGATGCCTTTTCGAGATATCGCCATAAACGTGGACCAGGGGTGACTCTAGAATTTGTTTGTACGATATGGGTATCAAATGAAAGGTGTTAATGAGTATCTTAAAAGGACGTGGGCCTTAGTTCTATAGGTGGACGCCTTTTCGAAATATCGCCATAAAGGTGGACCAGGGGTGACTCTAGAATGCGTTTGTACAATATGGGTATCAAGTGAAAGGTGTTAATGAGTATTTTAAAAGGGCGTGGGTTTTAGTTCTATAGGTGGATGCCTTTTCGAGATATCGCCATAAACGTGGACCAGGGGTGACTCTAGAATTTGTTTGTACGATATGGGTATCAAATGAAAGGTGTTAATGAGTATTTTAAAAGGGCGTAGGCCTTAGTTCTATAGGTGGATGCCTTTTCGAGATATCGCCATAAACGTGAACCAGGGGTGACTCTAGAATTTGTTTGTACGATATGGGTATCAAATTAAAGGTGTTAATGAGTATTTTAAAAGGGAGTGGGCCTTAGTTCTATAGGTGGACGCCTTTTCGGAATATCGTAATAAAAGTGGACCAGGGTTGACTGTAGAATGCGTTTGTACAATATGGGTATCAAACGAAAGGTGCTAATAAGTGTTTTAAAAGGGAGTGGGCCTTAGTTCTATAGGTGGACGCCTTTTCGGAATATCGTTATAAAAGTGGACCAGGGGTGACCCTAGAATGCGTTTGTACAATATGGGTATCAAATGAAAGGTGGTAATGACTATTTTAAAAGGGAATGGGCCTTAGTTCTATAGATGGACGCCGTTTCGAGATATCGCCATAAAGATGGACCAGGGGTGACTCTAGAATTTGTTTGTACGATATGGGTATCAAACGAAAGGTGTTAATAAGTGTTTTAAAAGGGAGTGGGCCTTAGTTCTATAGGTGGACGCCTTTTCGGAATATCGTTATAAAAGTGGACCAGGGGTGACTCTAGAATGCGTTTGTACAATATGGGTATCAAGTGAAAGGTGTTAATGAGTATTTTAAAAGGGCGTGGGTCTTAGTTCTATAGGTGGATGCCTTTTCGAGATATCGCCATAAACGTGGACCAGGGGTGACTCTAGAATTTGTTTGTACGATATGGGTATCAAATGAAAGGTGTTAATGAGTATCTTAAAAGGACGTGGGCCTTAGTTCTATAGGTGGACGCCTTTTCGAAATATCGCCATAAAGGTGGACCAGGGGTGACTCTAGAATGCGTTTGTACAATATGGGTATCAAGTGAAAGGTGTTAATGAGTATTTTAAAAGGGCGTGGGTTTTAGTTCTATAGGTGGATGCCTTTTCGAGATATCGCCATAAACGTGGACCAGGGGTGACTCTAGAATTTGTTTGTACGATATGGGTATCAAATGAAAGGTGTTTATGAGTATTTTAAAAGGGCGTAGGCCTTAGTTCTATAGGTGGATGCCTTTTCGGAATATCGTTATAAAAGTGGACCAGGGGTGACTCTAGAATGCGTTTGTACAATATGGGTATCAAGTGAAAGGTGTTAATGAGTATTTTAAAAGGGCGTGGGCCTTAGTTCTATAGGTGGATGCCTTTTCGAGATATCGCCATAAACGTGAACCAGGGGTGACTCTAGAATTTGTTTGTACGATATGGGTATCAAATGAAAGGTGTTAATGAGTATTTTAAAAGGAAGTGGGCCTTAGTTCTATAGGTGGACGCCTTTTCGGAATATCGTAATAAAAGTGGACCAGGGTTGAATGTAGAATGCGTTTGTACAATATGGGTATCAAACGAAAGGTGCTAATAAGTGTTTTAAAAGGGAGTGGGCCTTAGTTCTATAGGTGGACGCCTTTTCGGAATATCGTTATAAAAGTGGACCAGGGGTGACCCTAGAATGCGTTTGTACAATATGGGTATCAAATGAAAGGTGGTAATGACTATTTTAAAAGGGAATGGGCCTTAGTTCTATAGATGGACGCCGTTTCGAGATATCGCCATAAAGATGGACCAGGGGTGACTCTAGAATTTGTTTGTACGATATGGGTATCAAACGAAAGGTGTTAATAAGTGTTTTAAAAGGGAGTGGGCCTTAGTTCTATAGGTGGACGCCTTTTCGGAATATCGTTATAAAAGTGGACCAGGGGTGACTCTAGAATGCGTTGGTACAATGTGGGTATCAAATGAAAGGTGTTAATGAGTATTTTAAAAGGGCGTGGGCCTTAGTTCTATAGGTGGACGCCTTTTCGAAATATCGCCATAAAGGTGGACCAGGGGCGACTTTAGAATTTGTTTGTACGATATGGGTATCAAATAAAAGGTGTTAATGAGTATTTTAAAAAGGAGTGGGCCTTAGTTCTATGTGTGGACGCCTTTTCGAGATATCGCCATAAACGTGGACCAGGGGTGACTCTAGAATTTGTTTGTACGATATGGGTATCAAATGAAAGGTGTTAATGAGTATCTTAAAAGGGCGTGGACCTTAGTTCTATAGGTGGACGCCTTTTCGAAATATCGCCATAAAGGTGGACCAGGGGTGACTCTAGAATTTGTTTGTACGATATGGGTATCAAATGAAAGGTGTTAATGAGTATTTTAAAAGGGCGTAGACCTTAGTTCTATAGGTGAATGCCTTTTCGAAATATCGCCATAAAGGTGGGCCAGGGGTGACTCTAGAATTTTTTCGTACGATACGGGTATCAAATGAAAGGTGTTAATGAGTATTTTAAAAAGGAGTGGGCCTTAGTTCTATATGTGGACGCCTTTTCGAGATATCGCCATAAACGTGGACCAGGGGTGACTCTAGAATGCGTTTGTACGATATGTGTATCAAATTAAAGATATTAATGAGGGTTTTAAAAGGGAGTGGCCCTTAGTTGTATATGTGAAGGCGTTTTCGAGATATCTACCAAAATGTGGACCAGTGTGTACCAGAACATCATCTCTCGGGTACCGCTAATTTATTTATATATGTAATACCACGTACAGTATTCCTTCCAAGATTCCAAGGGCTTTTGATTTCGCCCTGCAAAACTTTTTCATTTTATTCTACTTAATATGGTAGGTGTCACACCCATTTTACCAAGTTTTTTCTAAAGTTATATTTTGCGTCAATAGACCAATACAATTACCATGTTTCGTTCCTTTTTTCGTATTTGGTATATAATTATGGCATTTTTTTCATTTTTCGTAATTTTCGATATCGAAAAAGTGGGCGTGGTCATAGTCGGATTTCGGCTATTTTTTACACCAATACAAAGTGAGTTCAGATAAGTACGTGAACTGAGTTTAGTAAAGATATATCGATTTTTGCTCAAGTTATCGTGTTAAAGGCCGAGCGGAAGGACAGACGGTGGACTGTGTATAAAAACTGGGCGTGGCTTCAACCGATTTCGCCCTTTTTCACAGAAAACAGTTACCGTCCTAGGAGCTAAGCCTCTACCAAATTTCACAATGATTGGTTAATTTTTGTTCGACTTATGGCATTAAAAGCATCCTAAACAAATTAAATGAAAAAGGGCGGAGCCACGCCCATTTTGAAATTTTCTTTTATTTTTGTATTTTTTTGCACCATATCATTACTGGAGTTGAATTTTGACATAATTTACTTATATGCTGTAAAGATATTAACTTTTCTTTCAAAATTTGAATTAAACAATTTTTTTTTTAAAGTGGGCGTGGTCGTTCTCCGATTTTGCTAATTTTTATTAAGCAGACATAAAGTAATAAGAGTAACGTTCCTGCCAAACTTCATCATGATATCTTCAACGACTGCCAAATTACAGCTTGCAAAACTTCTAAATTACCTTCATTTAAAAGTGGGTGGTGCCACGCCCATTGTCCAAAATTTTACTAGTTTTCTATTCTGCGTCATAAGCTCAACTCACCTGCCAAGTTTCATCGCTTAATGCGTATTTGGTAATGAATTATCGCACTTTTTCGATTTTCGATATCGAAAAAGTGGGCGTGGTTACTGTCCGATATCGTTCATTTTAAATAGCGATCTGAGATGAGCGCCCAGGAACCTACATACCAAATTTTATCAAGAGACCTCAAAATTTACTCAAGTTATCGTGTTAAATGGCAGACGGGCGGACGGAGGGACGGACGGACGGACATGGCTCAATCGAATTTTTTTTCGATACTGATGATTTTGATATATGGAAGTCTATATCTATCTCGATTCCTTTATACCTGTACAACCAACCGTTATGCAATCAAAGTTAATATACTCTGTGAGCTCTGCTCAGCTGAGTATAATAAGTGCATTTCTACTGCATTCTGAACCGCTAATAGTTCGCCATCTATCTCTTTTACATGTTTTCAACTGGCGAATTTAACATGGGGATGTCCTAGGCGGTGGAAATTGTCCCCGCTGCTTTAACTTTTCACTAGTTCCTAACTATATACAAATTTCTTTTTGGTACTTTTTTGATAGTTACATACTGATGTAATAGTGTTGAGAAATAGGCATACTCATATGTAACCGCAGCTCGTTAAAGCTGGTAGCAGTATTTAGTCGATTTTATAACTGAAAATTTAGCTATTAACGAACTAATACTTATTTGGCAATCTAGGTCTAGTTCTGATCAGAATTTTGTATCACTAGTTACTGACTTCCCTTGAGGGCAATTAACTAATATCATATGAAGTTAGAATAGGCTCCCCTTGTTTTGGTACAGTTTTGCTTACATTTTTGGTCATATGCCCCATATACATATTTCAGCTGCGCAGTCAATTATCTATTTTAATTTTATTCATGAATCAATTTTGATTAAAAATTTTTTCAGTGTTATAATGTTTTTGAATAATTATTAGTTTTCAAATTGTTAGTGTAAATTTTTTTATGATACACAAGTGCCCGAGCTTCATACAGCAGTGCTTTTTCTTGGCACTTTCATAAGAAATTCAAGCATTTGCATATGATTCGAAATAATATGTGAGGTCATATGGGAGTGCTATGAAATTTTTTTTTATATTCAAAGTGTGAATTTGAATCTGTGCCTATGATTCAGGGCAAAACAAAAACAAAAGTGCGACAAGTGTATAAGGGTTGAGCAGCTCTGGTTAATACTGTTGTAGCTAAAGTTAAAGCTTATAGCAAGCTATCTGGAGTGTTTGGTCACACACCCAAGTGTAGACGTATCATCCGCAATTTTGGGCGCGAGAAGAAAAGCGACGCTAAATTCTCCCCCTCTTAAACTCAGACGTCCCTTTTTCAGTTGACTTCTTTTATAGCGTTAATTGTAGCTGTTTGCATGTCCTCTACACTAATGGAACACCCTCCTCCGTAGGTTTTATTATTAGCAAGTATTTTAGGGTTTTCTTTTAGTTTAATCAGGAGAAATGTAATGAAACATATTATAATAAACGTAAATGCTAGCCATAGCCAGGTTACTGCATTTTTCTGCTCAGTTTCGACTGCGATATGATTGAGCCTTCTAGTGTTGATTATATGAAGGATGTTCAAATACTCAATATTTAGGGGCTCTTTATGGTCAGTGATGTTTATTGACATAGTTTTAGGAGGCTCAACGATATTTGTTGGACTTTGGTTGGTTTCAAACTTTGAGTCATTCACTAATAAACTCTTTTTAAAGTTAATGAAGTAGGTTCCTTTCAATAGTGTCATTGTAGTTTTGCCATCTTCTCGTACATCAGCCGAGGCTTCCTTGACTATCACGAGACCATCATGCTATATTTTGGGTACTCCGACTGATGTTATTGTCTGACATGTTGCTGTATTATTGTTCAGTAATGCGGTTACACATGGCGAGTCTTCGGATTCGATGCTCACTAACAAGTCTCTGGCTGATTGGCATGCGCTAAGCGCTTTCACAGTTTCAATGCACCTACCCATAATATTTACTTATTTATTTATTTGTAGTCATACAGGACGAGAGTGCACTTACAGTCTAATGACAAAACTTGGATTTTTTTTTTTTTGTGCTTAGTATAAATAATAAATGTTAAGTGATCAATATAAATATTACACGATTATACGATTCCAATATTAATCAAAACTTACATGTAGTGAAGCTACAAATTTGGCTTTAGAGCTAAATAAATTAGAGGTAAAAGAACCCGATGGAGTGCTAAGTTCCCTTAAAGCTCTATAGATAGGTGCATTGCTAGCATAAGTACTTCTGACTTGTTTTAAGGAAAAAAGATCGTTATTCCAAAGACAACGCTGCGGGACATGGAAAAATATACGTTCATGTAAAAGAGGGCAATCTGTTATACAATTTATAATGTTGAACACTGTAGAGAGGGAGAGAATAGTTCTTCTGGAGTTTAACGATTTCAGGTTGATTATTTTGCATCTGGCAATATATGGTGGAAGTGGGTCTATAAAATTTAATGAGCGTAGAGCATAGTGCAAAACACCTTTTGAACACGTACAAGTCGTTTGATATGACAATCAAAATTTGGTCTCCAAATGAAGACCGCATATTCAAGTTTGGAGCGAACAAGTGACGTGTATAAGAGCTTCAGCGTATACGGATCACTAAAGTCCGAACTAAACCGAGGAATGAAAGCAAGCAATGCATACGATTTTGCTATAGTGCTATTGATATGGCTCAAGAATGAAAACTTAGCATCGAAAATAACACCCAGGTCAGATATTTCATTCAGGGTGGATAGATTAGAGTTGCCAATGGAATAGGAGGTGGAAATAGAGGAAGCAGACTTCGCAAACGACATTTACTAACATTAAGAAGAAGTCGATTTTTTCACACCACAAAATGTTGTTTAAATCATTCTGAATTCTAGATGAATCAGACAGAGAACGAACAGAGGAATAAATTTTAAGATCGTCAGCGTATAGCAGAAAATTGGAGAAGGTAAAACACTTACAAATATCATTAATAAAAATGATAAAGAGTAAGGGTCCCAGAATGCTACCTTGAGGCACACTAGAGGAGGCAATAAAGTTATAAGATGATAAATTGTCAACAACTACAATGCAGTGCCGAGAAGAAAGGTACGACTTTATCCAAGATAGAAAAGTAGAGTGAAAGCCCAGATGCGCCAACTTTTCAACTAAAAGTGTGTGACTCACTTTGTCAAAGGCCTTGGAAATGTCAGTATAAATAATATCAATTTGCAGGTGATCATTAAAAGCAGATGTACGGAATTCAGAAAACACGGCAAGGTTGGTAGCCGTGGATCGACCAGACATGAAGCCATGTTGGTTGATAGAAATATATCTCTTGATGGAAAAAAACATCTTTTGCTTGACAATATATTCAAACGATTTAGATACGGTTGACAATTTTGAAATTGGCCTGTATTTGGCAATATAATTCGTATTACCTTTTTTGAAAACAGGCGTGATAGAGGTAAATTTCCAGGCATCAATAAAAACACCCAAATGAAGTGATTTATTAAAAATCATCATAAGAGGATAAGCAACAGCAGTGCAGTTTTTGAAAAGGTAAGATGAGAAACCATCAACATCCGAACTCGTAGACGACTTAGTATGCAGAATACCATCGAGCACATCATAAAGCGATAGGGAAAGTGATCCAAAATTAATTGGTGAATTGGTACCTGGGAAATAGTTGTCATCGAACGGCTCAGACGACGACTCGAATTTAGAGCTGAAAAAGTCAGCAAAAAGATTAGCAGCCTCTTGCGGGGAGGATGCAGTGGTTCAATTGTAGAACACATCCGGCGGTATGCTAGAACACATTCTTTTGGATTTAACAAAACGCCAAAAAGACTTTGGATTTTGCTTGATGTCAGATTCAAAATTATGAACATAATCTCGGTATAAGTCCTTATTTTGGGATTTAAACTCTTTGCGATAGCGGTGAAATTTTTCTTTATGAGAAACAAAGTTAGAAGACTTGTACTTTTTGTAAAATTTGTTTCTTAGATTCTTTAGCCTCTTTAATTTCGATGTATACCATGGTATCTTATGACATTTCTTCCCAAAAACTGGAACATGTTTTGAACAGAATATTTGAGTTCCATTTCTGAATACTTCAAAGCATTCCTCAGCATTGATATTAGCAAGTAAGGAGTTCCAATCTAAGGCAGCTATATCCAAATTAACATTATGCAAGTTTCCAGGTTTGAAATTGAAACTTGAACAAACACTTTTAAGCGAAACTTCTCTAAAATTATAGAACTCAATAAGTATAATAAGAGGAATATGATGAATGGTAGTCTTAGAAATAGGATCCAAAAATTCGGTTATAGAAAAATTTATATTATCATTAACGAAAATAAGATCAAGATATCTAGAAAGTCTATTGGAGAAATGGTTAACCTGAGAAAGATCTAAGCTTGCCATGTTGTCGACTACGTAAGACTCTGGAAAATTAATAACAGTTTTTGGAAAGAATGTAAAGTTGTTATCACAGGAAATCCACTCTAAATTACTTAAATCAAAATCACACAGAATGCAGAAATTACAATTACAATTCTTAGAAACTAAGCCTACAATGTTGTCCACGTCCATTTTATAGATGGCGTCAGCGCTTGCCGGCGGTATGTAGGAAGCACAGATTATGAGATCAGACGCACCACGTACACTGATACAAAGCTGATCAAGAAGAGAATCCCCCTTATCCAATGGAACAACGGAGGCTCGATACCTCCTATTGACAGCAACCAAAATGCCGCCACCTCTTAACAACCAGTTTTTTTAGGGTCTCGATCCCTGCGGAAGACATTATAAAGATTGGAATCAAAGTATTTATTATCGTAAAAGTCAGAGTTCAGCCAGGTCTCAACAAGTACAAAAACATAATATTCCAAGTGAGCACTCAAATTTAAAATGTATTTAGATTTTGTCCTAATACCAGAGACATTCTGGAAGTAGATTTGGATATTCTTCGCAACCAACTTATTGTCAACATTCAAGTATGAACTGGCTGAGGCGCGGCGATATTTACAAAAGGGCCAATCTTAACATTCACTGGCCAGATACATGGATTTAAAACTTTATAGTATAAACCCTTAGATAAACCTAATTTAAGTTGATTTTCCGCAGATCTTAGACTTCGGTATCATTTTTTACCAAACAGAAGCAAGCCAGGTATTTTTTATCAATACTAGCTTGTGTGGACACGAACGATAAGATGTCGGCAGTAGAAACATTAGAAGAAAACGATGATTAGTGTAGCCATTTCATTCTAGAAACTACACTTAGCTCACTACTGGTATTAGAGCCGATGAATAGGGGTGGACTAAGTGTGTTACGTGAAGTTTTAAAAGCAGTATTCAAATCAGCCATGTCACCTTTATTTGATGATTCCAAATCAGATCGCACAGGTGAAACAGCAGGCTGTAGGGTATGCTGAATGTCAATAATACTGGCATAACTTTTTTGGCTTGTTTATTATTATTTACACTGCCAGCAAGTGCAGCAGTAGGAGAGCAAGTATCACTACTTAACGATATTTTGGCATGTTTGTTGTTAGCAGAGCCAGGATTCGCAGTAGCGGGAGGTGTTGAAACGGCAGCTGATAATGAGTTCGAACTAGTCACATTGGCATTGAGATCATTTGCATTATAACAATTATATGTACCAATAGACGTAGCATTGGCCGTAGCAGCATCCGAACAAAAAGGAGAATGCAGAAAAGAGATTTAACTGTCAGCATCGTTGTTGGCAGCCGAAAATTGGTGATGAGCGTTCGTGATATCACAACAGCGTGGCTTATTTACATCTGAAGTAAGCTTAGATGTTGCATTGTTTTTATCGGAAAGTAGAGCGCGCATGACACAAAACTCACTATGCATGTCATTTTATTTTTTTTTACTGTACTCAAAATCGAAAGAATACGAGCATTCTCTTCCCTAAGAGTAGTAATTTCTTTAATGATAGTAGCGGAATGTATTTTGCAGTTGTTTTCACACTCAATAGAATGGCCTTTCGATGCATTGTTGTTGGTAGCGGAAAAGAGTGGAGGCGAACGAATTGATTTACGACGTTCAGACAAACAAGGCTTACAAAAGAATTGTCTATTAGAATTTAAGAGAAAATCCGCATCATCGGAAGATAAGTCAACGCACTCCAAATGGAAATACTCTTTGCATTGAGCACAAGATATTTTTGGTTTACCGCGGTCAACTTTATGCCCGCACACACACAGCATCACACAAATATATATTATTTATAAATGTTTATTAAAAGTAAAATCCACAAATTTAAAGTCAATATCAATATTGTAAAATGAAAATGGCTTTTCGATGTAAGAAAACCGATAAATAGGTAGGTACTTTTACATATTAAAACTCAAAAACACAGTGAAACATTCGTAAAAAACCCGAAAAAAGAGCAGAGCGAAAAAAAGACGTCCGCACTCCTCGACTGCTCAAGTAACCTTCAATATTAGTTTCCATATTTAAAATTAAACCACTATGAGTAACAGTATATATCTTAACTAAGTTACAAGATTCACTAAGTTTACGAAAATTTACAAGGTATTTCATTTCGTGTTCAGATGCATAAATTTTAACTTTGGCTAGCAGCATTAGTTAGATCCGCCATTGAAATTATAAATTTCACCATCATGCTTAGGTATTGCGTTTGTTCTTTCTATCAATTGATTAATTTTGTTTGTTATATTGTTCATCTGAACCTGCAAATTTTGATAAATGTTAATTGCGTATTTCAGTTTTCTATGAGAACCTCTTCTGTGGCATGCAACTATACCAAACCAGCGTGATCTGGGAAGCTTCCAAATAGATCCGATAAGATTAATAGATCTTTTCGATGTTGAATTTTTAAATAAAGAAAGAAGCTTTTAAATTTGGTGTATATCGTGTTCCAAAATTGTTTCTTCGCCCTTTTCTTTGCCGTAAACTTCGTAAAGCTCTTCATTTTTAATTTATTTAAAATAACTTCATATTGTTTTAAATTAACGGTATGGATCATTTCTTTATCATAACTTCGTAATAGCAACTTTCCCACGATTCACAACTATTATCGGAAATGACCAGTACTCATATATTTCCGAGTGCACTACGTGCCTGTAAAGATCTGATTTGTTACTTTAATGTTATCCTTATGGATTATACGTCCGTCTTTTGGCTTAAGGGTCGTTCCTAAAATTTCTCTAACTTCAACCTCTTTGAAAATGTTTTTAATTTTACCCCCTAATCTATGGTTTCCTTTTAAAATTACCTTTTCTCCTTATTTAACTGTTTTGCTCTCTCTTTTCTTATTGTGCATTTTATTACTCCTACTTTGATTCTCCTTCAACATATCAATAATTTCGGATTTCCTTACCTCTGAAATGGATTTAATAATACTTCAAGGCTTTTTGCCGGTTGTACAGTGAATGGTATTGTTATACTTTGAAGTGCTTGTAAGCACCAGTTCTGTTAACTCCATTGTGGGGTTCTCACACCTCAAGCATTTGTCAATTTCAATCAGAGTCGAGTGAAATATCTTTACTTGAGCATTGCGCCTGCTCTGAAGCAGAGGCACTTTATCGTAAGTTATACCTAAATTTGTAAACATATTTTTCATTGTTTCTGAGCAGATAGCTTTTTCATTATCGGAAACGATTATCTTCGGTACAAATATAATAAGGGTATTTAAAAGAACTTATTTTATATGAATTATTGTATTATGTTTTATTAGGTTTTAACTATGGCTAATTTGGAAATGTATCTAAGCTTGTAAGAAACAAGTTATTCTCTGTTGAGAAAATATCCACGTAAAGTATCTCACCTATTTCGGTAGGAATAAGCGTTTCACGTAGTATCTGCTGCTTGGGTTTCCTGTCATATTTGCACACCTGACTTATAGAGCAACTTTTCGTAACGGACTTTAACATTTCCTACACTTCTGGGAAGTAGTATTCGTTCAAAATTTGACAAAGGTTCTCTTTGTACTACCTGTGTGCCCTGTTGTGTTCACTATTGACAATTTCCTGCTTATCGTTTTCGTTAAAAATATCTATAACCACTTTTATACTCAGGTTGGTTGTACAGGTATAAAGGAATCGAGATATATATAGACTTCCATATATCAAAATCACCAGTGTCGAAAAAAAAATTTAATTGAGCCATGTTCGTCCGTCCGTCTGCCCGTTAACACGGTAACTTGAGTAAATATTGAGATATCTTCTCCAAATTTGGTACACGAGCTTATCTGGACCCAGATTAGATTCGTATTGAAAATGAGCGAAATCTGATGATAACCACGCCCACTTTTTATATATATAACATTTTGGAAAACACAAAAACCTGATTATTTAGTAAATAATACACCTAGAATGTTGAAATTTGACGCGTGGACTGATATTGAGACTCTTGATAAAAATTTGAAAACAATTTTTAAAATGGGCGTGGCACCGCCCACTTGTCATAAAATCAATATTACAAATATTACTAATCTTAAATCAAAAATCGTTAAACCTATCGTAACAAAATTCGGCAGAGAGATTGTTTTTACTATAAGGAATGCTTTGAGGAAAGGTAACTAAATCGGTTAAGGATCACGCCCACTTTTATATAAAAGATTTTTAAACGGGTCGTGGACGAATAAAATAAGCTATATCTTTGCAAAAAAGAGTTTTACATCAATGGTATTTCATTTTTCAAGGATACAGGATGCAGCTGGCTCAACGGCAGCTACCTGTCACAGCGATGAATCTTACACGTTTACAATTAAATCAGTTGTAACTCCAAAAAATATCTTCAAAATTCAGATCCTTATCTCAGAGAATAACCCAAGTCATAAAAGAAAAATTATTTTTAAAAACAGAATCAGACATACCATAAATTTTAATACTACTAATGAGTTGATGCACCTGATAAGGTCAGCCACTGACCCTAACACAATAAATGGTATTTACTGCTCGTTGGAAGTGATGGGAAAAATACAAAATAAGCATATAAAACCTTTCCTTCGGTGAAATTTAAACATACCGAAAACAAGTAAAGGTGTCTAAGTTCGGGTGTAACCGAACATTATATAAGTTACTTTCGCTCTTCAATTTAAATGAAAACGAAAGAGGGTTTTTTATGTTTACTTTATTTTTGGTCACCAAATACAATCTCGATTAGAGCCTGGCAAAAGACTAAACGTAAATAACAGAATCAAACTATTTTATCCAAAGCGGTGGCGAAGGCAGCAGCGGTCGCAGTTGGCATTGTTGTTGCATTTGTCGCATTCGCCGTTGTTTATCATTCATTTCAAAGCATTGTTGTTGTTTACTACTTTACTTCAATATTGTCACGCGCACCTTCACAGACATAGCGACAGCGTTTTTGGTGTGAACGGATGTTCACATTAAATGCATTAGTAGGTTTCATATTCGGCAATTCATATGGGAAGATATTGTTTCCCCTAAATTTGCTTAGCAGGTGTTAACTACCTTCACAGACATAGCGTCAGCGTTTTTGGTGTGAACGGATGTTCACATTAAATGCATTAGTAGGTTTTCATATTCGGCAATTCATATGGGAAGATATTGTTTCCCATAAATCTGCTTAGCAGGTGTTAACTTATACTCAGCGTGGGCTTCAATTGCACATTTCATTTCAGATAAATTACTTTTCTACATAACACGTGGCACCTCCCGTTTAAAAAAAATGTCTCCCCATTTCCTCTTACAATAAAACTTGATAAGTGAAATGTCATTGATTCAAAACTATTTTTTGCTAAGTTATAGCTTATTATTCTAGTATACGACCCTTTTAAATTTCTTTTATATCTAAGTTGCCGTGGTCTTTAACCGATCCCGTCCATTTTTACTAGAAATATTTTTTACTATAGGCAAATTTTGTGTACCCAATTTTATTACGATCCGTTAATTTTTCTTCGAGTTATGGCTCCCGAAACATAGAAAATTGCTTAATCATAAAAGGGGCGGTGCCACACGCATTTTGAAAAATTTTTAGTGTTTTCCAATTTAATGTTATAATTCAATTTAAAAAGTCAAATTCTATTGATACAAAGCTCTTTTTCGCTAAGATGTAGCTTATTATTTTCGTCTACGACCCTTTTAATAATATTTTATATAAAAGTGGGCGTGGTCTTTAACCGATCTCGTCCCTTTTTTCTAGAAATATTTCCGGCTATATGGAAAATTGTGTACCCAATTTTATTACGATCCGTTACTTTTTCTTGGAGTTATGGCTCCCGAAACATAGAAAATTGCTTAGTCATAAAAGGGGTGGTGCCATGCCCATTTCTTAGAATTTGAAGTTTTTCCTATTTACTGTTATAAATTCACTTAAAAAATGAAATACCATTGATGTAAAGCTCTTTTTTGCAAAGATATAGCTTATTTTATTCGTCCGCGACCCTTTTAAAAATCTTTTATATAAAAGTGGGCGTGAGCCTTAACCGATTTATTTAATTTTCCTCAAAGCATTCCTTATAGTAAAAACAACCTCCCTGCCGAATTTTGTAACGATAGGTTTAACGATTTTTGATTTATGATTAGTAATATTTGTAAAATTGATTTTATGTAAAAGTGGGCGGTGCGACGCCCATTTTAAAAATTGTTTTCAAATTTTTATCAAGAGTCTCAATATCAGTCCAACCGTCAAATTTCAACATTCTAGGTGTATTATTTACTAAATAATCAGGTTTTTGTGTTTTCCAAAATGTTATATATATAAAAAGTGGGCGTGGTTATCATCCGATTTCGCTCATTTTCAATACCTGGATATAATTCATGGATTGACGTGATAATGCATCAGCTACAATATTTTTGTTCCCGGGTTTGTAGGAAAACTTTGGGTAAAACTCTTCTACAAAAGCTTTCCATGTTTGAATTTTACTGTAAGCGTTTCTCTCGGATACTGTAAAAATAAGGGATTGGTGGTCTGTAAATATACTGATATCGCCATCCCCATAAAAATAATTTTGCAACTTTTGTAGAGCCCATATGGTTGCCAGAAGCTCTCTTTCATTTTTTGCGTATGAATCTTCTGTTTTTGATAACGTCCCTGAAATAAAGGTTATGGGTTTCTTATTCTGAGACAAGACTGCACCTATTGCCACACTTGATGCATTAGTGGAAAGTTCCAAGGCTTCCCAAAGTCGGGGTGTTGCAGCAAAACATCTTCCGTACCTAGAATCCTCTTAATACGTTCGAATGAATTTACTGCTTCTTCGTCTAAATGTATTTTAATATTTTTTGATTGTTTTGTTTTAGCATTTCCGTTATCACTCCTTAAATATTTGGTGAGTGTTTTGGCAATACGGGCGTAGTTTTTGCTGAACCCTCTGTAATACCCCGATAGTCCAAGGAATGACAGAAGAGCCAGAAGAAATTCTGGTCTCTTATATTGAAGGATGCCATTAACTTTTTTGGACATGTTTTAATGCCATTTTCACTAATAATAATAATAAAATTTGATGAAACCCGCTCTTCAAATCTAAGGTTGAAAAGTATTTCCCAGTGCCCAGATTTCATAAAATTGCGGAGGTTTCGGCGAGGCTACTTTATATAATTTTTGAAAATCGATAACCAATCTCAAGACTTTGCCACATTTCTCATTTGCTGTTTTCTTTTTTCCAACACATATCGGGATTTTATAGGGACTTCGTGTGATGATCCCATCCTTTAGGAGACGCTGGAACTATTCATTCACGAATTTTGTGTATGCAAGGTATTGGGGTCCTAATCAGTTGTATTCCTAATCGATCCCTTTATTTTTTGTAAACATATCTTCGAATTCAAGTAAAACCCCAGAGGGTACATTCCCAGAATCAACGGATAAATGCGATACATCTCTACATTTAAAAAACGTTATGTTTTCAGATCCATCTAAATATTGCAGCGTGTCACTCGTAATATAAGTTTTGCACCTATCTTTTTTAGAAAATCATAACCAACTATGGCGTCAAAGGAGGTCAGACCGGACAAAATAAAGAATGCAGAATTGTGTCCTAAAATTCGTACCTTGCACTTATTTGATATAATTTGTGACCCGGAGACAGATTTAATGCTAAAAGGCTTATCTACCTGTTGAATGTTCCAACTTTAAAAAATTGTCTTCGCCGTAAAACTCTTCTCCCTCTGATTCTTCGGAAATGGTATATATTTTTGGGCATTATGAGGAATTGAGTTGTTCGATCAACCCGAGCTCTCAAGCCTTCTTTTTTGAACGTGATCCAGGGGTCTCTCATTCTTTCCCGCACTTGTACCAACAATTTGGCGCTTACTCTGTGGGAAGGGATGTCGAGAATATTGGGTAAATTCGTTTGTTCGTACATATCTTTTGTACTGAGATAGCGATGGATCTACATCCATTGGAACAGGCCCCTCGGAACATCTATTTCCCCCTCTGGAAACCCGTGAAATAAGGGCTTTTCTTTATTTCTTGTACGGTTTGTCTCGAAACCAAATATGACAAGGGATGACGGTAATTCGTTCCAATATACATCATCTTATATTTCCTAATTTTCGTTTTCCATCATTACCCAATACGATATCAGTGTAAACGGCCTTCTATACGCATATGCGTGGTCGAGTTTTGCCACTGTGGCGTCTAAATTGAGAACAGTGTTATACTCTGACAAAACCTGGTCGGCTTGGCCAGTAACTTTTGTTCTAATAACAAGAATGTCTTGGACGCAAATTGTCGATCTTTTATAGACTTCGTCCATATACAGAGCTAATCGTCTACAAGAATGTTAAGCCAATCTATCACCTTTGAATTCTGGCATGTTCTTTACCACCTCCAAAGTCGTTGGAAATGAAATTTAAATACCTACCTCCGAATAAGACACTATTTTTGGGCCTGTTTGAAGCTTTTAAATTTTCTTTGTTAACTAGTAAATTTTTGCGTCATACTGCGCGTTATTGTTCCTCAAGAGCTCCACGATAGTGTTTTGAAATGCTTCAGCATCCATTATAGGGCTATGAAAGTTTACCACAAAAACAGAAACAAACAAAAACATGTAAGGAAGGCTAAGTTCGGGTGTAACCGAACATTACATCTCAGCTGAGAGCTTTGGAGGCAAAATAAGGGAAAATCACTATGTAGGAAAATGAACCTAGGGTAACCCTGGAATGTGTTAGAATGACAGGTGAAAGGTGTTAAAGAGTATTTTAAAAGGGAGAGGACCTTAGTTCTATAGGTGGACACCTTTTCGAGACATTGCCATAAAGGTGGACCAGCGGTGACTCTAGAATGTGTTTGTACGATATGGATATCGAATTAAAGGTATTAGTGATGGTTTTAAAAGGGAGTATCCCTTAGTTGTATATGTGAACGCGTTTTCGAGATATCGACCAAAATGTGGACCAGGGTGACCCAGACCACCATCTGTCGGATACCGCTAATTTATTTATATATGTCATACCGCGAACAGTATTCCTGCACTGATTCCAAGGGCTTTTGATTTCGCCCTGCAGAAATTTTCCATTTTCTTCTACTTAATATGGTAGGTGTCACACCGATTTTACGAAGTTTTTTCTAAAGTTATATTTTGCGTCAAGAAACCAATGCAATCACCATGTTTCATCCCTTTTTTCGTATTTGGTATAGAATTATGGCATTTTTTTCATTTTTCGAAATTTTCGGTATCCCAAAAGTGGGCGTGGTCATAGTCGGATTTCGCCCATTTTTAATACCAAGATAAAGTTAGTCTAGATAAGTATGTGAACTCAATTAAGTAAAGATATATCGATTTCTGCTCACGTTATCTTGTTAACGGCCGAGCGGAAGGACAGACGGTCGACTGTGTATACAAATTGGGCGTGGCTTCAACCGATTTCACCCATCTTCACAGAAAACAGTTATCGTCATAGAAGTTATATCCTTACCAAATTTCATAAATTTTTGTTCGACTTATGGCATTAAAAGTATTCTAGACAAATAAAAGAAAAAGGGCGGAGCCACGCCCATTTTGAAATTTTCTTTTATTTTTGTATTTTGTTGCACCATATAATTACTGGAGTTGAATGTTGACATAATTTACTTATATACTGTAAAGATATTAGATTTTTTGTTAAAATTTAACTTAAAAAAAAAAATTTTTTAATTGGGCGTGTTCGTAATGCGATTTTGCAAATTTCTAGTTTTACACATATAGTAATAGGAGTAACATTCCTGCCAAATTTCATCATGATATCTTGAACGACTGCCAAATTACAGCTTGCAAAGCTTTTCAATTACCTTCTTTTAAAAGTGGGCGGTGTCGCGCCCCTTGTCCACAATTTTACTAACTTCCTATTCTGCGTCATAAGCTTAACCCATCTAATAAGTTTCATCGCTTTATCCGTCTTTGGTAATGAATTATCGCACTTTTTCGGTTTTTCGAAGTTTTCGATATCGAAAAAGTGGGCGTGGTTGTAGTGCGATTTCGTTTATTGTAAATAGCGATCTAAGATGAGTGCCCAGGAACTTGCATACCAAATTTCATTAAGATACCTCAAAAGTTACTCAAGTTATCGTGTTAACGGACAGACGGACGGACGGACATGTCTAAATGAATTTCTTTTTTCGCCCAGATCACTTTGATATATAGAAGTCTATATCTATCTCGATCAGTTTATGCCGTTACGGGGTACTGTTATGCGAACAAAATTTATATACTCTGTGAGCTCTGCTCAGCTGAGTATAAAAACGTAATAAATAAAATAATAAAAAAAAATTTTTAAGTTAAACGGTTTTATTGAAAACAATACTTACATGAAATAATAATAATACGAAAAGCTAGAAAATAATTAGGTAGGTCCTAGGTACTAGTCATCACACTCCTTATCAATCTAGGGCGTTGATCAGACAATTAAATAAAATCGTTGGGCGCGTGAAATTTCTAAAAATGTGAGGCGTAGCATAACCTGATTAAGGTTCATTTGGTTTTACTTATGACTATCAATAGAAATATGACGCGTCCAACGCTTTTATTTAATTGTCTGATCAACGCCCTAGATTGATAAGCAGTGTGATGACTAGTACCTAGGACCTAACTAATTATTTTCTAGCTTTTCGTATTATTATTATTTCATGTAAGTATTGTTTTCAATAAAACCGTTTAACTTAAACAATTTTTTTTAATTATTTTATTTTCAAGTTTTTAGTCTTTATTTAATTACCTATTATTTCTCATTCTATTTAGTTCATTTAGTGACTCATTATTACAAGGACCCTTTTCTGACAATTTGTTACAACCTAAGTCCTCAATACATAATCCTTCCAAAGACTTTACTCGACTCTGCGCCACTTATGCTTGTCCCTCCTCCAACTCCAAAATATTTTGATGTCACTTCTACTGGACTGTATGCAATATTTGTTCCAAATATTAGCCAAATCAGGCATCATAGGTCGCTTTCTATTAATGTATGTATTATGTGTTCCAAATATGGACCAAATTAAATCGGACCACAAATACGATTTTTGTGAATATCTCGATCCTTGCGCCACCTAGCGGCGATTTTTTTGATAGGTCGCTTTCTATTCTTGTATGTATTATGTGGAACACACAGCATGAGCCAAGTCGGGCCACAAATACGATTTTTGTGAATATCTCGATCCTTGCGCCACCCAGCGGCTATTTTTTTCATAAGTCGCTTTTTATTCTTGCATGTATTATGTGTTCCAAATATGAGCCAAATCGGACCACAAATACGATTTTTGTGAATATCTCGATCCATGCGCCACCTAGCGGCGATTCTATTCTTGCATGTATTATGTGTTCCAAATATGACCCAAATCGGACCACAAATGCGAATTTTGCGAATATCTCGATCCATGCGCCACCTAGCGGCGTTTTTTTCACAGGCCGATTTCTATTCTTGCAAGTATTATGTGTTCCAAATATGAGCCAAATCGGACCACGAATGCGAATTTTGTGAATATCTCATCCATGCGCCACCTAGCGGCGATTTTTTTTCACATGTCGATTTCTATTCTTGCATGCATTATGTGTTCTAAATATGAGCCAAATCGGACCACGAATGCGAATTTTGTGAATATCTCGATCCATACGCCACCTAGCGGCGATTTTTTTTACAGGTCGATTTCTATTCTTACATGTATTATGTGTTCTAAATATGAACCAAATCGGACAACAAATGCGAATTTTGCGAATATCTCGATCCATGCGACACCTAGAGGCGATTTTTTTTCACATGTCGATTTCTATTCTTGCATGCATTATGTGTTCCAAATATGAGCCAAATCGGACCACAAATGCGAATTTTGCGAATATCTCGAACCTTGCGCCACCTAGCGGCGATTTTTTTTCACAGGTCGATTTCTATTCTTGCATGTATTATGTGTTCTAAATATGAGCCAAATCGGACAACAAATGCGAATTTTGCGAACATCTCTATCCTTGCGCCACCTAGCGGCGATTTTTTTTCTTATTATTGCATTGTCATCGGGTTCTGAACTATATTCCAAGTTTCAAGCTTGTAGCTTATCGGGAAGTTACTTAAATTTCAATTACAAGATTCGTTCACAACGGCCGGCCTGTCAACTCAAGCTAAATAAAACCGTTTAAAAACACTTGCCAGACAGGTGAAAGAGATTCGAACCGCCGCACTTTGCGTTTCTTATAGCAGCAAAAATTAGCGGCGACTTATCAGGTTTAGCCGCAATAATATATTATTTACTTAGGCTTCAAAGCATATCATGTCAAACTTAAAAGTATGCAGCAAAAAAGTAGTGCGCTTTTAATGTGAACGTATTACAGTTTTTATGTGACGTGGCCAAATCTAAATCAAATGCAAGCTTCATTTTACAGGGCACATGAGAAACCGAAAATCGTTGAAGTTGACTATAAAGTGTGGAATAGTTTAGCTTCCCGGTAAGTAAATTGAACTTTTATAATTTATTTAATAATTTGGGAAAAATTTAAACAACGTGACATCAGGACGGACAAGGCGACAGCTGTTTCGATTATACCTTGTAAATCTCTTCAAAGCCTTTTCTCCCGGGAGTGGGAGTCGAATTCGCACTCCTACGATAGTTGAAATGGTTATAAACGCATTCAGCTACGTCATACCTTAGTTGTTGTAAAGTTTTTCCCAATTGCCTTCTTTTTGCATATTTTAATCTTTTACACATTGCATGCTTCGTATGCAATTATGTGTTAAAGCTATGCTTGGTACGGCGGTTTTCAAAGAAACTTAGGTTTTGTTGCTGTTTTTGTTCTATTTATAGAACTACAACGAATTAAACAATTTTGTCTGTTTGTATGATTTTAATAATCGGGGATTGCCCACTTGAACTTTATTGGGTGGATGACATCTCAATTCCTATCCGGGATATAGATCTAAATATTAACTAGGGCTACCAGTGGATGGGTGTTCACGATATGGGTCTTATAATCGGTCAACATATATCTGGGTATGGTTAAATAAATATTAAAGGTATGCGACCACTTATTGTTTTATTTTTTTGGCAACATTTTTAAAATTGTTTATGATACAGCATTCAAAACTACATACAAGTCTTTTTTTTACCTATTTCAAGAAATTTATTATAAGGAAATTATTTCAAGGAAGAGGAAGTGGAAGATATAGAGGAAAAGGAAGAAGGGGAGGATGATGAGGAAGATGAAGAGAATGAGGAAATTTTAATAGTTTCTAAGAGTCGTAATTTAAATTATATTTGTTACTTTATCAACGAATAATTTACTACCATAAATAAAGTGGACTTTCACTGTCTACAACGCTTTCTATTATAAGTACAACCCTACACTCCCCATTTAAATGAAGAATTAAAAATACTCCAGTCTAATATAGAGCTGCTTTAGTAGAGGGTGGCTATCGTTTTTGGATATAAGTAAATGAGGATAAATATTCGCAGTTGAAAAATTAAATTTGTAAAATGTTTTCTATGTTCCGCGCAACGTACATCTGTGATCTCATTTTCATTTCATTTCATTTTTATTGAGCATTTTACTTATATCTATTTATGTACAAGTTTCGCAATATTACAAACTATGCAACACAAAGTTTAAACATAAAATCTTACAACTTATAGATAAGTACATCTAGATATAAGAAAAGGTAAGACATGTTATACTTAACATAGTGCCAAATGTCACAGATGACCATCTACTTAGGATAAAAAATAATGGTCGTTGAATATACATATATAATCTGCATAAGCAAAAAAGTATCGTTTTCATACATGGGTTAAATTCTCTGAAGTGTATCAGAGTTTTTTGATGGTGGAATTTCAATCAGTCTTTAATATTTTTAGACAAATAAATAAAAAAATACATTTAAAAATTTTCGAATTCACAACACTTTTAATTTTCTTGAACAAGTCTTGTCTTCATAAATCCTGACGGCGACTATCGATTTTTGACACACTGTTGGTGCCCCATTTTCTCCCATTTTTAAATGTTCTAAAATAAATTACTTGTGAGACTTAAGAGTAAATACTAAAATGCCTTTATTACAGTTTGTAAATTTTTTATATTTAAGTCTTTCATAATTAGTAAGTATAAAAAATAAAAACATAAGAACTTTTTCACAGGCGGAAATTACTTCCAATATTCATATAAAGCACAAACGTTTTCTAAGAAATTTTAACCGTTTGGAAATAAGAAAAAATGAAGTTTACCTTTAAAATTGATGTAACACGTTCCATGCGCCAGGATAAAGCAGGCTAATTCAACTATTCGATATGATAAAACTTTAATTTTAATTAACTTAGCATAAACTTGGGATTATATATGTTTAAAATACAACGTGTGCGTTGTGTATGTGTAAAATATATTAAAAATGTTCGATTAAAATAATGTCGACTTATCCTATTACTCCTTATTTTTATACTCAGCGTGCTTTGCACACAGAGTATATTAATTTTGATTGGATAACGGTTGATTGTAGAGTAGGGCGGGTCGATTTGTGGGTAGGCAAAAAAATCGCCCATTGCTCTCTGAAAATCATATTCTAGGGATCAAAATAAGAAATGTTTGTATGGTGAACCCCCAGGGGGGGGGGGGGGGGGGGGGTTCCGGGGGGTGTGCCACTGGCATCGGTAGGTCGGGCCTCCAAAGTTAGTGAGGGTCGGTCATACATTTGGACTCGATTGGAGCACTCTAAATGGGTCAAAGTGGGATTTTTCAAAATTCGCCCCAAATTGGGGGACATCAGAATTCGTTTTAGAGGTATGGTTCCTTCGGCAAAGTTTCTTACTTTGGTCCCTAGAATACGATTTTCACAGAGCAATGGGCGATTTTTAAATCGACCCGCCTTATTGCACAGGTATAAAAGAATCGAGATAGATATAGAAAAAAACAAGTAGGGAAGGCTAAGTTCGGTGTAACCGAATATTACATACTCAGCTGAGAGCTTTGGAGACAAAATAAGGGAAAATCACCATTTACCAAAATGAACCTAGGGTAACCCTGGAATGTGTTTTTATGACATGGGCTTCGAATGGAAGGTATTAAAGAGTATTTTAAAAGGGAGTGGGCCATAGTTCTATAGGTGGACGGCATTTCGGTATATCGCCATAAAGGTGGACCAGGTGTGTGGCGTAATATATGGGTATCAAATGAAAGGTGTTAATGAGTATTTTAAAAAGGGAGTGGGCCTTAGTTGTATAGTTGGATGCCTTTTCGAGATATCGCCATACAGGTGGACCAGAGGTGACTCTAGAATGTCTTTATACGAAATGGTATCAAATGAAAGGTGTTAATGAATATTTTAAAAGGGTGTGGGGCCCTAGTTCTATAGGTGGACGCCTTTTCGAGATATCGCAATAAAGGTGGACCAGGGGTGACTCTAGAATGCGTTTGTACGATATGGGTAACAAATTTAAGGTATTAATGAGGATTTTAAAAGGGAGTGGCCCTTAGTTGTATATGCTAAAGCGTTTTCGAGATATCGACCAAAATGTGGACCAGGGTGACCCAAAACATCACCTGTCGGGTACCGCTAATTTATTTATATATGTAATACCACGAACAGTATTCCTGCCAAGATTCCAAGGGCTTCTGATTTCGCCCTGCAGAACTTTTTCATTTTCTTCTACTTAATATGGTAGGTGACACACCCATTTTACAAAGTTTTTTCTAAAGTTATATTTTGCGGCAATAAACCAATCCAGTTACCATGTTTCATCTCTTTTTTCATATTTGGTATTGAATTATGCGTCTTATTCATTTTTCGTAATTTTCGATATCGAAAAAGTGGGCGTGTCATAGTCGGATTTCGGCCATTTTTTATACCAAGATAAAGTGAGTTCAGATAAGTACGTTAACTAAGTTTAGTAAAGATATATCGATTTCTGCTCACGTTATCTTGTTAACGGCCAAGCGGAAGGACAGGCGGTCGACTGTGTATAAAAACTGGGCGTGGCTTCAACCGATTTCGCCCATTTTCACAGAAAACAGTTATCGTCATAGAATCTATGCCCATACCGAATTTCACAAGGATTGGTAAATTTTTGTTCGACTTATGGCATTAAAAGTACTCTAGACAAATTAAATGACAAAGGGCGGAGCCACGCCCATTTTGAAATTTTCTTTTATTTTTGTATTTTGTTGCACCATATTATTACTGGAGTTGAATGTTGACTTATATACTGTAAAGATATTAAATTTTTTGTTAAAATTTGACTTAAAAAATTTTTTTTTTTTAAATGGGTGTGTTCGTCATCCGATTTTGTAATTTTTATTTAGCACACATATAGTAATAGGAGTGACATTTCTGCCAAATTTCATCACGATGTCTTCAACGACTGCCAAATTACAGCTTGCAAAACTTTTAAATTACTATCTTTTAAAAGTGGGCGGTTCCCGCCCGTTGTCCAAAATTTTACTAATTTTCTATTTTGCGTCATACGATTAACGCACCTACCTACCAAATTTCATCGCTTTATCCGTCTTTGGTAATTAATTATCGCACTTTTTCGATATCGAATATTTTGATATATAGAAGTCCATATCTATCTCTGTAAGTTTATGCCGTTACGGACTACCGTTATGCGAACAAAGTTAATATACTCTGTGAGCTCTGCTAAGCTGAGTATACAAATTGTATTGGCCAATGTCCTTCCTTCCGTCCGCCCTTTAGCAAGATAGCTTGAGTAGGGGTTAAGCAACCGCGAATTATTAAGCCCAAATTATTAACCTTCCCCACAGAGTAGTCATCATATTATATTTTATTAGTTAGTTGATTTAAAAACGCGATCGATTGATTGGTTTGGTTCCTAACGAATTTCCGGTAGATACCTGAACATTAACGCACGAAAAATCTTTTTTTTATTAGTTGAGTGCTAGGATGCCACTCTCATGTTGTCCTGATAATGCCTCTGGTGGCACAGATGGTGCTCAGTTGAACAACCAGTTCTGTTTCATATGCACTGAAACCTTGCTAAATAGTCAAGATAGGGGAGAAACGGTGTGCCATCATTGTTATACTTTTCATGAAAATGAAATGGTGTATTAATTTCGTCACGAATCCCAAAATTGTAAGTCCTTAAAGGAAAATAGATAGACCCACCACTAAGTATACCGAAATAATCAGGATGAAGAGCTGAGTTGATTTAGCCATGTCCGTCTCTCCATCTGTCCGTCTGTCAGTTTGTATGCAAACTAGTCCCTCAATTTTTGAGATATCTTGATAAAATTTGGTGAGCGGGTGTATTTGGGTGTCCATTAAACATTTGTCGGAATCGGCCGGATCGGACCACTATAGCATATATCCTCCATACAACCGATTTTTCAGAAAAAGAGGATTTTTGTCATATCTTCCTCAATTTATCAGATTGAAGCTTCAAACTTCACCATGTACTTTCGTATATTGCACATATTGTTGTCTGAAAAAATGTATGAGATCGGTCGTATATATAGTATAATATCGCCACAACCGATTGTTCAGATAAGAAACTTTTCGTAATTACTGCCCTATTTTAAGAGCTAGAGGTTTCAAATTTCAACAAATGCTTACGTATATAGCATATATTGTTGTCTGAAAAAATCATAAAGATCGGTGATATATATAGTATATATCTCATAGAACCGGTTGTTCAGATAAGAAACTTTTCGCATTTTCTACCCCATTTTAACAGCTATAAGCTTCAAATTTCAACGATTGCTTACGTATATAATATATATTGTTGTGTGAAAAAATTATAGAGATCGGTTGATAAGTTGCTAACAAGCAACTGATGATGACACGTCGCGAGTGTCGAAACAATTGTTTTGCCAAATTAAGCAAATATATATATATATATATATAAACGACTATAAGCAGTTTCAATTTTAATTCTTTATTGTGTGAGTCGTTTACCGCTCTATATTAATTATTTAGTGAGATCGGTGACATATATAATATATATATATATATTGGTATATATAGTATATTTATATATTTTTTTTGCAATTTCAACTTCATGTTAACAGCTAGAAGCTTCAAATTTCACCAAATGCTTGCGCATATAGCATATATGGTTGTCTGAAAAAATCATACAGATCGGTGGTATACATAGTATATATCTCATACAACCGATTGTTCAGATAAGAAACTTTGCGCAATTTCTGCCCCATTTTACAGCCCCAACAGCTAGAAGCATCAAATTTCACCAAATGCTTACGTATATAGCATATATTGTTGTCTGACAAAATCATAGAGATCGGTGGTATATATATTATGTACCACATATAAACTGTCATTTTTGCCCCTTTTTTACGGCTAGAAGCTTCAAAATTCATCAAATTTCATCAAATAGTTACGTTTACGTCATATATTTTTGAAATACGTGTTTCGTAGTCATAGCTTTTACACAAAAAACGTGAAGCTTTGCATCCTCACACAAAGTACCTATTTTTATACTCAGTTGAGCAGAGCTCAAAGAGTATAATAACTTTGATTGGATAACGGTTGGTTGTAAAGGTATAAAGGAATCGAGATAGATATAGATTTCCATATATCAAAATCATCAGTATCGAAAAAAAATTTGATTGAGCCATGTCCGTCCGTCCGACATTTGACACGATAACTTGAGTAAATATTGAGGTATTTTGATGAAATTTGGTATGTAGATTCCTGGGCACTCATCTCAGATTGCTATTTAAAATGAACGAGATCGGACTATAACCACGCCCACTTTTTCGAAATCGAAAATTTCGAAAAACACAAAAAGTGCGATAATTCATTACCAAGGACGGATAAAGCGATGAAACTTGGGAGATGAGTTGAACTTATGGCGCAGAATAGAAAATTGGTAAAATTTTGGACAATGGGCGTGGCACCGCCCACTATTAAATGAAGGTAATTTAAAAGTTTTGCAAGCTGTAATTTGGAAGTCGTTGAAGATATCTTGATGAAATTTGGCAGGCACGTTAATCCTATTAATATATGTATGCTTAATAAATCTTAGTAAAATCGGAAAACGATCACACACACTTAAAAAAAAAAAATTTTAAGTCAAATTTTAACAAAAAATTTAATATCTTTACAGTATATAAGTAAATTATATCAACATTCAACTCCAGTAATGATATGGTGCAACAAAATACAAAAATAAAAGAAAATTTCAAAATGGGCGTGGCTCCACCGTTTTTCATTTAATTTGTCTAGGATACCTTTAATGCCATAAGTCGAACAAAAATTTACCAATCCTTGTGAAATTTGGTAGGGGCTTAGATTCTAGGACGATAACTTTTTTTTTTTGTGAAAAAGGGCGGAATCGGTTGAAGCCACGCCCAGCTTTTATACACAGTCGACCGTCTGTCCTTCTGCTCGGCCGTTAACACGATAACTTAAGCAAAAATCGATATATCTTTACTAAACTCAGTTCACGTACTTATCTGAACTCACTTTGTATTGGTGTAATAAATGGCCGAAATCCGACTATGACCACGCTCAGTTTTTCGATTTCGAAAATGACGAAAAATTAGAAAAGTGCCATAATTCTATACCAAATACGAAAAAAGGAATGAAACATGGTAATTGGATTGGTTTGTTGACGCAAAATATAACTTTAGAAAAAACTTTGTAAAATGGGTGTGACACCTATCATATTAAATAGAAGAAAATGAAAAAGTTCTTCAGGGCGAAATCAAAAGCCCTTGGAATCATGGCAGGAATACTGTTCGTGGTATTACATATATAAATAAATTAGCGGAGCCAACAGATGATGTTCTGGGTCACCCTGGTCCACATTTTGGTCGATATCTCGAAAACGCCTTCACATATACAAGTACCACCACCCCTTTTAAAACCCTCATTAGTACCTTTAATTTTATACCCATATCGTACAAACACATGACAGAATCACCCCTGGTCCACCTTTATGGCGATGTCTGGAAAAGGCGCCCATCTATAGAACTAAGGCCCACTTCCTTTTAAAATAGTCATCATCACCTTTCGTTTGATACCCATATCGTACAAACGCATTCTAGATTCAACCCTGGTCCACCTTTATAACGATATCTCGAAAAGGCGTCCACCTATAGAACTAAGGCCCACGCACTTTTAAAATACTTTCATTTGATACCCATATCGTACAAAAAAATTATATAGTAACTCCTGGTTCACCTTTATGGCGATATATCGAAAAGGCGTTCACCTATAGAACTAAGGCTCACTCCATTTTAAAATACTCATTAACACCTTTCTTTTGATACCAATATTGTACAAACGCATTCTAGAGTCACCCCTGGTTCACCCTTATAACGATATCTCGAAAAGGCCTATAGAACTAAGCTCACGCCTTTTAAAACTCTCATTAGCATCTTTCATTTGGTACCCATATCGAACAAACAAATTCTAGAGTCACCCCTGGTTCAACTTTATGGCAATATCTCGAAAAGGCGTCCACCTATAGAACTAAGGCCCACTCCCTTTTACAATAATTATTAACACCTTTCATTTGATACCCATATCGTACAAACCAATTCTAGAGTCACCCCTGGTCCACCTTTATGGCGATATCTCGAAAAGGCCTATAGAACTAAGCTCACGCCTTTTAAAATTCTCATTAACATCTTTCATTTGGTACCCATATCGAACAAACAAATTCTAGAGTCACCCCTGGTTCAACTTTATGGCGATATCTCGAAAAGGCGTCCACCTATAGAACTAAGGCCCTCTCCCTTTTAAAATACTCATTAGCACCTTTCATTTGATACCCATATCGTACAAACAAATTCTAGAGTCACCCCTGGTCCACCTTTATGACGATATCTCGAAAAGGCGTCCACCCATAGAACTAAGGCCCACTCCCTTTTAAAAAATTGTTTAACACCTTTCATTTGATACCCATATCGTACAAACAAATTCTAGAGTCACCCCTGGTCCATATGGCGATACCTCGAAAAGGCGTTCACCTATAGAACCAAGGCCCACTTCCTTTTAAAATACTCTTTATCACCTTTCGTTTGATACCCATATCGTACAAACTTAATCTAGAGTCAACCCTGGCCCACCTTTATAACGATATCTCGAAAAGGCATCCACCTATAGAACTAAGGCCCACTCCCTTTTAAAATACTCATTAACACCTTTCATTTGATACCCATATCGTACAAACAAATTCTAGAGTCACCCCTGGTCCACATTTATGGCGATATCTCGAAAAGGCGTCTACCCATAGAACTAAGGCCCACTCCCTTTTAAAATACTCGTTAACACCTTTCGTTTGATACCAATATTTTACAAACGCATTCTAGATTCACCCCTGGTCCACCTTTATGGCGATATCTCGAAAAGGCGTCCACCTATAGAACTAAGACCCACTCCCTTTTAAAATACTCATTAACACCTTTCATTTGAAACCCATATCGTACAAACAAATTCTAGAGTCACCCCTGTTCCACATTTATGGCGATATCTCGAAAAAGCGTCCACCTATAGAATTAAGGCCCACGCGCTTTTAAAATATTTTCATTTGATACCCATATCGTACAAAGAAATTCTAGAGTCACCCCTGGTTCACTTTTATGGCAATATCTCGAAAAGGCGTCCACCTATAGAACTAAGGCCCACTCCCTTTTAAAATACTCATTAACACCTTTCATTTGATACCCATATCGTACAAACAAATTCTAGAGTTACCCCTGGTCCACCTTTATGGCGATATCTCGAAAAGGCGTCCACCTATAGAACTAAGCCCGCGCCTTTTAAAATTCTCATTAACACCTTTCATTTGATACCCATATCGTACAAACAAATTCTAGACACAGCCCTGGTCCACCTTTATGGCGATAATGTTGGTTACACCTGAACTTAGCCTTCCTTACTTGTTAGATAAGCAGGTTGTTTAATTAAACACCAAGCAAGTACACGGAAGTATATCCGCACCACCTGAAAATATGAGTCCCACTGCGTATACGTAATATTTTATTATTACGTATAAACAAATAAAAAAATTTGCTATAAAATAATATTGCGACTATAAACTGAGATATAACCTATACTATATCTCAGGATAGGCCAACCTACACACGGCATGCAAAACAAATTCAAAATCGGTTCAGTAGTTAGTAGTCCATCGCGGCCAAAAATGTTGTGACACGTGTTTTTTATATATTAAGATATCTAATACAACCGACTGTTCAGATAAGAAACTTTTCGCAATTTCTACCCCATTTTAACATCTATAACCTTCAAATTGCAACAATTGCTTACGTATATAATATATATTGTTGTGTGAAAAAATTATAGAGATCGGTTGATAAGTTGATAACTAGCAACTGATGATGACACGTCGCCAGTGTCGAAACAATTGTTTTGCCAAATAAAGCAAATATATATATATACATATATATATATATAAACGACTATAAGGAGTTTCAATTTTAATTCTTTATTGTGTGAGTCGTTTACCGCTCTATATTAATTATTTAGTGAGATCGGTGACATATATAATATATATATATAAGTTGGTATATATAGTATATTTATATAGTATTTATATATTTTTTTTTTGCAATTTCAACCTCATGTTAACAGCTAGTAGCTTCAAATTTCACCAAATGCTTGCGCATATAGCATATATGGTTGTCTGAAAAAATCATACAGGTCGGTGGTATACATAGTATATATCTCATACAACCGATTGTTCAGATAAGAAACTTTGCGCAATTTCTGCCCCATTTTACAGCCCCAGCAGCAAGAAGCATCAAATTTCACCAAATGCTTACGTATAAAGCATATATTGTTGTCTGACAAAATCATAGAGATCGGTGGTATATATATTATGTACCACATATAAACTGTCATTTTTGCTCCTTTTTTACGGCTAGAAGCTTCAAAATTCATCAAATTTCATCAAATAGTTACGTTTATGTCATATATTTTTGAAATACGTGATTCGTAGTCATAGTTTTTACATGCAGACCACAAAAAACGTGAAGCTTTGCATCCTCACACAAAGTACCTATTTTTATACTCAGTTGAGCAGAGCTCAAAGAGTATAATAACTTTGATTGGATAACGGTTGGTTGTAAAGGTATAAAGGAATCGAGATAGATATAGATTTCCATATATCAAAATCATCAGTATCGAAAAAAAATTTGATTGAGCCATGTCCGTCCGTCCGACATTTGACACGATAACTTGAGTAAATATTGAGGTATTTTGATGAAATTTGGTATGTAGATTCCTGGGCACTCACCTCAGATTGCTATTTAAAATGAACGAGATCGGACTATAACCACGCCCACTTTTTCGAAATCGAAAATTTCGAAAAACACAAAAAGTGCGATAATTCATTACCAAGGACGGATAAAGCGATGAAACTTGGGAGGTGAGTTGAACTTATGGCGCAGAATAGAAAATTGGTAAAATTTTGGACAATGGGCGTGGCACCGCCCACTATTAAATGAAGGTAATTTAAAAGTTTTGCAAGCTGTAATTTGGAAGTCGTTGAAGATATCTTGATGAAATTTGGCAGGCACGTTAATCCTATTAATATATGTATGCTTAACAAATCTTAGTAAAATCGGAAAACGATCACACCCACTTAAAAAAAAAAATTTTAAGTCAAATTTTAACAAAAAATTTAATATCTTTACAGTATATAAGTAAATTATATCAACATTCAACTCCAGTAATGATATGGTGCAACAAAATACAAAAATAAAAGAAAATTTAAAAATGGGCGTGGCTCCGCCCTTTTTCATTTAATTTGTCTAGGATACCTTTAATGCCATTAGTCGAACAAAAATTTACCAATCCTTGTGAAATTTGGTAGGGGCTTAGATTCTAGGACGATAACTTTTTTTTTTTTGAGAAAAAGGGCGGAATCGGTTGAAGCCACGCCCAGCTTTTATACACAGTCGACCGTCTGTCCTTCTGCTCGGCCGTTAACACGATATCTTAAGCAAAAATCGATATATCTTTACTAAACTCAGTTCACGTACTTATCTGAACTCACTTTGTATTGGTGTAAAAAATGGCCGAAATCCGACTATGACCACGCCCAGTTTTTCGATTTCGAAAATGACGAAAAATTAGAAAAGTGCCATAATTCTATACCAAATATGAAAAAAGGAATGAAACATGGTAATTGGATTGGTTTGTTGACGCAAAATATAACTTTAGAAAAAACTTTGTAAAATGGGTGTGACACCTATCATATTAAATAGAAGAAAATGAAAAAGTTCTTCGGGGCGAAATCAAAAGCCCTTGGAATCATGACTGTTTGTGGTATTACATATATAAATAAATGAGCGGTTCCCGACAGATGATGTTCTGGGTCACCCTGGTCCACATTTTGGTCGATATCTCGAAAACGCCTTCACATATACAACTACCACCACTCCCTTTTAAAACTCTCATTAGTACCTTTAATTTTATACCCATATCGCACAAACACATGACAGAATCACCCCTGGTCCACCTTTATGGCGATGTCTGGAAAAGGCGCCCATCTATAGAACTAAGGCCCACTTCCGTTTAAAATAGTCATCATCACCTTTCGTTTGATACCCATATCGTACAAACGCATTCTAGATTCAACCCTGGTCCACCTTTATAACGATATCTTGAAAAGGCGTACACCTATAGAACTAAGGCCCACGCACTTTTAAAATACTTTCATTTGATACCCATATCGTACAAAAAAATTATATAGTCACTCCTGGTTCACCTTTATGGCGATATCTCGAAAAGGCGTTCACCTATAGAACTAAGGCCCACTCCATTTTAAAATACTCATTAACACCTTTCTTTTGATACCAATATTGTACAAACGCATTCTAGAGTCACCCCTGGTCCACCCTTATAACGATATCTCGAAAAGGCGTCCACCTATAGAACTAAGGCCCACGCACTTTTAAAATACTTTCATTTGATACCCATATCGTACAAAAAAATTATATAGTCACTCCTGGTTCACCTTTATGGCGATATCTCGAAAAGGCGTTCACCTATAGAACTAAGGCCCACTCCATTTTAAAATACTCATTAACAACTTTCATTTGATACCCATATCGTACAAACAAATTCTAGAGTCACCCATGGTACACCTTTATGGCGATACCTCGAAAAAGCATCCACCTATAGAACTAAGGCCCACTCCCTTTTAAAATACTCATTATCACCTTTCATTTGATACCCATATCGTACAGACAAATTCTAGAGTCACCCCTGGCCCACCTTTATGGCGATATTTGGAAAAGGCGTCCACCTATAGAACTAAGGCCCACGCGCTTTTAAAATACTTTCATTTGATACCCATATCGTACAAACAAATTCTAGAGTCACCCATGGTCCACCTTTATGGCGATACCTCGAAAAAGCGTCCACCTATAGAACCGAGGCCCACTCCCTTTTAAAATACTCATTATCACCTTTCATTTGATACCCATATCGTACAGAAAAATTCTAGAGTCACCCCTGGTCCATCTTTATGGCAAAATCTCGAAAAGGCGTCCACCTATAGAACTAAGCCCACGCCCTTTAAAATTCTCATTAACATCTTTCATTTGATACCCATATCGTACAAACAAATTCTAGAGTCACCCCTGTTTCACCTTTATCGCGATATCTCGAAAAGGCGTCCGTCTATAGAACTAAGGCCCACCCCCTTTTACAATACTTATTAACAACTTTCGTTTGATACCCATATCGTACAAACGCAATCTAGAGTCAACCCTTGTCCACCTTTATGGCGATACCTCGAAAAAGCGTCCACCTATAGAACTAAGGCCCACTCCCTTTTAAAATACTCATTATCACCTTTCATTTGATACCCATATCGTACAGACAAATTCTAGAGTCACCCCTGGTCCATCTTTATGGCGAAATCTCGAAAAGGCGTCCACCTATAGAACTAAGCCCACGCTTTTTAAATTCTCATTAACACCTTTCATTTGATACCCATATCGTACAAACGAATTCTAGAGTCAACCCTGGTCCACCTTTATGGCGATATCTCGAAAAGGCCTATAGAACTAAGCGCACGCCTTTTAAAATTCTCATTAACATCTTTCATTTGGTACCCATATCGAACAAACAAATTCTAGAGTCACCCCTGGTTCAACTTTATGGCGATATCTCGAAAAGGCGTCCACCTATAGAACTAAGGCCCACTCCCTTTTACAATAATTATTAACACCTTTCATTTGATACCCATATCGTACAAAGAAATTCTAGAGTCACCCCTGGTCCACCTTTATGGCGATATCTCGAAAAGGCCTATAGAACTAAGCTCACGCCTTTTAAAACTCTCATTAACATCTTTCATTTGGTACCCATATCGAACAAACAAATTCTAGAGTCACCCCTGTTTCACCTTTATGGCGATATCTCGAAAAGGCGTCCATCTATAGAACTAAGGCCCACTCCCTTTTACAATAATTATTAACACCTTTCATTTGATACCCATATCGTACAAACAAATTCTAGAGTCACCCCTGGTCCACCTTTATGGCGATATCTCGAAAAGGCCTATAGAACTAAGCTCACGCCTTTTAAAATTCTCATTAACATCTTTCATTTGGTACCCATATCGAACAAACAAATTCTAGAGTCATCCCTGGTTCAACTTTATGGCAATATCTCGAAAAGGCGTCCACCTATAGAACTAAGGCCCACTCCCTTTTAAAATACTCATTAGCACCTTTCATTTGATACCCATATCGTACAAACAAATTCTAGAGTCACCCCTGGTCCACATTTATGGCGATATCTCGAAAAAGCGTCCACCTATAGAACTAAGCCCACGCCTTTTAAAATTCTCATTAACATCTTTCATTTGATACCCATATCGTACAAACAAATTTTAGAGTCACCCCTGTTTCACCTTTATCGCGATATCTCTAAAAGGCGTCCACCTATAGAACTAAGGCCCACTCCCTTTTACAATAATTATTAACACCTTTCATTTGATACCCATATCGTACAAAAAAATTCTAGAGTCACCCCTGGTCCACCTTTATGGCGATATCTCGAAAAGGCCTATAGAACTAAGCTCACGCCTTTTAAAATTCTCATTAACATCTTTCATTTGGTACCCATATCGAACAAACAAATTCTAGAGTCACCCCTGGTTCAACTTTATGGCGATATCTCGAAAAGGCGTCCACCTATAGAACTAAGGCCCACTCCCTTTTACAATAATTATTAACACCTTTCATTTGATACCCATATCGTACAAACAAATTCTAGAGTCACCCCTGGTCCACCTTTATGGCGATATCTCGAAAAGGCCTATAGAACTAAGCTCACGCCTTTTAAAACTCTCATTAACATCTTTCATTTGGTACCCATATCGAACAAACAAATTCTAGAGTCACACCTGTTTCACCTTTATGGCGATATCTCGAAAAGGCGTCCACCCATAGAACTAAGGCCCACTCCCTTTTAAAAAATTGTTTAACACCTTTCATTTGATACCCATATCGTACAAACAAATTCTACAGTCACCCCTGTTCCACCTTTATGGCGATATCTCGAAAAGGCGTTCACCTATAGAACCAAGGCCCACTTCCTTTTAAAATACTCTTTATCACCTTTCGTTTGATACCCATATCGTACAAACTTAATCTAGAGTCAACCCTGGCCCACCTTTATAACGATATCTCGAAAAGGCATCCACCTATAGAACTAAGGCCCACTCCCTTTAAAATACTCATTAACACCTTTCATTTGATACCCATATCGTACAAACAAATTCTAGAGTCACCCCTGGTCCACATTTATGGCGATATCTCGAAAAGGCGTCCACCCATAGAACTGAGGCCCACTCCCTTTTAAAATACTCGTTAACACCTTTCGTTTGATACCAATATTTTACAAACGCATTCTAGATTCACCCCTGGTCCACCTTTATGGCGATGTCTCGAAAAGGCGTCCACCTATAGAACTAAGACCCACTCCCTTTTAAAATACTTATTAACACCTTTCATTTGAAACCCATATCGTACAAACAAATTCTAGAGTCACCCCTGTTCCTGTTCCACATTTATGGCGATATCTCGAAAAAGGGTCCACCTATAGAATTAAGGCCCACGCGCTTTTAAAATACTTTCATTTGATACCCATATCGTACAAAGAAATTCTAGAGTCACCCCTGGTTCACCTTTATGGCAATATCTCGAAAAGGCGTCCACCTATAGAACTAAGGCCCACTCCCTTTTAAAAAATTGTTTAACACCTTTCATTTGATACCCATATCGTACAAACAAATTCTAGAGTCACCCCTGGTCCACCTTTATGGCGATATCTCGAAAAGGCGTTCACCTATAGAACCAAGGCCCACTTCCTTTTAAAATACTCTTTATCACCTTTCGTTTGATACCCATATCGTACAAACTTAATCTAGAGTCAACCCTGGCCCACCTTTATAACGATATCTCGAAAAGGCATCCACCTATAGAACTAAGGCCCACTCCCTTTAAAATACTCATTAACACCTTTCATTTGATACCCATATTGTACAAACGCATTCTAGATTCACCCCTGGTCCACCTTTATGGCGATATCTCGAAAATGCGTCCACTATAGAACTATGACCCACTCCCTTTTAAAATACTCATTAACACCTTTCATTTGAAACCCATATCGTACAAACAAATTTTAGAGTCACCCCTAGTCCACATTTATGGCGATATCTCGAAAAGGCGTCCACCTATCGAATTAAAGCCCACACGCTTTTAAAATATTTTCATTTGATACCCATATCGTACAAAGAAATTCTAGAGTCACCCCTGGTTCACCTTTATGGCAATATCTCGAAAAGGCGTCCACCTATAGAACTAAGGCCCACTCCCTTTTAAAAAATTGTTTAACACCTTTCATTTGATACCCATATCGTACAAACAAATTCTAGAGTCACCCCTGATCCACCTTTATGGCGATATCTCGAAAAGGCGTTCACCTATAGAACCAAGGCCCACTTCCTTTTAAAATACTCTTTATCACCTTTCGTTTGATACCCATATCGTACAAACTTAATCTAGAGTCAACCCTGGCCCACCTTTATAACGATATCTCGAAAAGGCATCCACCTATAGAACTAAGGCCCACTCCCTTTAAAATACTCATTAACACCTTTCATTTGATACCCATATCGTACAAACAAATTCTAGAGTCACCCCTGGTTCACCTTTATGGTGATACTCATAACACCTTTCATTTGATACCCATATCGTACAAACAAATTCTAGAGTTACCCCTGGTCCACCTTTATGGCGATATCTCGAAAGGCGTCCACCTATAGGACTAAGCCCACGCCTTTTAAAATTCTCATTAACACCTTTCATTTGATACCCATATCGTACAAACAAATTCTAGAGTCAGCCCTGGTCCACCTTTATATCGATATCCCTAAATGGCGTCCAACTATAGAACTATGGCTTACTCCCTCTTAAAATACTTTTTAATACCTTCCATTTGATACACATGTCATAGAAACACATTCCAGGATTACCCTAGGTTCATTTTCCTACATGGTGATTTTCTCGTATTTTGTCTCCATAGCTCTCAGCTAAGTATGTAATGTTCGGTTACACCTGAACTTAGCCTTTCTTACTTGCTAGATAAGCAGGTTGTTTAATTAAACACCGAGCAATTACAGGGAAGTATATCCGCACACCTGAAAATATGAGCCCCACTGCGTATACGTAATATTTTATTATTACGTATAAACAAATAAAAAAATTTGCAATAAAATAATATTGCGACTATAAACTGAGATATTAACTATACTATATCTCAATATAGGCCAACCTACACACGGCGTGCAGAACAAATTCAAAATCGGTTCAGTAGTTAGTAGTCCATCGCGGCCAAAAATGTTGTGACACGTGTTTTTTATATATTAAGATATCTAATACAACCGATTGTTCAGATAAGAAACTTTTCGCAATTTCTACCTCATTTTAAGAGGTATAAGCTTCAAATTTCAACAATTACTAACGTATATAGTATATATTGTTGTGTGAAAAAATCATTGAGATCCGTGGTATATATATATATATATATATATATAGATATATATATATATACACTATATATATTTTTTTTGTAATTTCAGCACTATTTTAACAGCTAGAAGCTTCAAATTTCACCAAATGCTTACGTGTATTGCATATATTGTAGTCTGAAAAAATCATAGAGATCGGTGGTATATAGAGTATATATCTCATACAACCGATTGTTCAGATAAGAAACTTTGCGCAATTTCTGCCCCATTTTAACAGCTATAAGCTTAAAATTTCACCATTTGTTTACGTATATAGCGTATATTTTTGTCTAAAAAAATCATATAGATCGGTGGTATATATATTATATACCCCAAATAAACTGTCATTTTTACCCCTTTTTTACGGCTAGAAGCTTAAAATTTCAACAAATTTCATCAAACAGTTACGTTTACGTCATATATTGTTGAAATACGTGATTCGTAGTCATAGTTTTTACATGCAGACAAAAAACCTGAAACTTTGCATCATCACACAAAGTACCTACCTATTTTTTATTTTATATTTATCTTAAAAATCGTTTAGGTATATTTCTTATCTTATACATCCAGTTATTTGGAGATTACGAACGGGGTAAGCCCCATTCATGAAAGTTATGACTTGTTTCCACTTTACTTGCATCCATACCTGGTTAGATAATAATGACACTTGTCCAATCTGTAGAGGTCCCTGTTTCGCAAAAGACCTAAAAATCTTAGAAAAGGAAAAAATGAATACGGCCACAGGTACTATACCTCGTGACCGACCGAATACGCGGCTTTACGCGCAAACTAATCCCCAATTTCAAACTTGTACATCAACAGACCGTCGACACGGTCAAACGAATATTCCACGATACCGACGCCCGACTAATAACCACCGAAGCGGAATAACTGAACAGCGAGTGCAGCAATTAGTTGCTGAATCAGTGCAAAACTTTCGTGAAGTAATGACCATGGATATCCAGAATATGTTACAAACCTTACATATGGATAGAAATACTAGACCATCTCCAGCTGTTTCTCGGCGAGAAAAGCAGGTGGAATGGCCGCGCGACTCACCGTATCCGGAGCGACCTATTAATGACAATGTTCGGCATGAGAGACGGCCAGAGTATTTAGGCGTTAGCCGAAATTGGCAGGTTCGTTTTAGCGGGTCGAAAGATGGCATATCTTTAGACCAATTTATTTATCGAGTAAACACGTTAACTGCCCTACACCTGAACGGAAGTTGTGCAGTACTTTGCCAACATCTACACTCATTGTTTGAAGGCAAAGCTGCCTTTCCGCTCAGCCGTTAACATGATAACTTGAGCAAAAATCGATATATCTTTACTAAACTCAGTTCACCTACTTATCTGAACCCACTTTGTATTGGTATAAAAAATGGCCGAAATCCGACTATGACTACGCCCACATTTTCGATTTCGAAAATTACGAAAAATTAAAAAAATACCATAATTCTATACCAAATACGAAAGAAGGGATGAAACATGGTAATTGGATTGTTTTGTTGACGCAAAATATAACTTTAGAAAAAACTTTGTAAAATGGGTGTGACACCAACCATATTAAGTAGAAGAAAATGAAGAAGTTTTGCAGGGCGAAATCAAAAGCCCTTGGAATCATGGCAGGAATACTGTTCGTGGTATTACATATATAAATAAATTAGCGGAGCCGACAGATGATGTTCTGGGTCACCCTGGTCCACATTTTGGTCGATATCTCGAAAACGCCTTCACATATACAAGTACCACCACCCCTTTTAAAACTCTCATTAATACCTTTAATTTGATACCCATATCGTACAAACACATTATAGAGTCACCCCTGGTCCACCTTTATGGCGATATCTGGAAAAGGCGTTCACCTATAGAACCAAGCCGACTCCCTTTTAAAATACTCATTAACACCTTTCATTTGATACCCATATCGTACAAACAAATTCTAGAGTCACCGCCAGTCCACCTTTATGGCGATATCTCGAAAAGGCGTCCACCTATAGAACTAAGGCCCACTCCCTTTTAAAATACTCGATAACACCTTTTATTTGATACCCATATCGTACAAACAAATTCTAGAGTCACCCCTGGTCCACCTTTATGGTGATATCTCGAAAAGGCGTCCACCCATAGAACTAAGGCCCACTCCCTTTTAAAATACTCATTAACACCTTTCGTTTGATACCAATATTGTACAAACGCATTCTAGATTCACCCCTGGTCCACCTTTATGGCGATATCTCGAAAATACGTCCACCTGTAGAACTAAGGCCCACTCCCTTTTAAAATACTCATTAACACCTTTTATTTGAAACCCGTATCGTACAAACAAATTCTAGAGTCACCCCTGGTCCACATTTATGGCGATCTAGCGACGATCAAGATATTGCTAATTTCTTTGCACAATTTTTCAAGTCCAACTATTCCAATGAATTTAATACTTTTTCAACTGAATATCCATTTCAGCTTAACTCACTTAACACCATTAATATTCCAGAAATATATCCGGATGAAGTTTTTTCATATTTAACGTCTTTGAAAGAATCTTACAAGTACGGTCCTGATTAAATTCCCACTTGTTTTCTTAAAAAATGCGCTGAACACATTTATCAGCCTCTAACTGATTTATTCAATATGTCCCTAAAAAGTGGAGTCTTTCCTTCTGCTTGGAAGGAATCTTTTCTCATACCCCTTCACAAAAGTGGTAGTAGGTCGTGTGTAGAGAACTATCGAGGAATAGCAAAGTTGTCGGCCATCCCAAAGTTGTTTGAAGCTATCGTTACCAATCAGCTAACATTTTTCATTTCGACTTTGATTGCAGAACCGCAACACGGATTCTGTAAAGGCAAATCTACCATTACTAATCTACTTGAATTCACAACTCATGTTTCTAAGGGATTTAGAGAAAATCTTCACACAGATGTTATTTATACTGATTTCAGTAAAGCATTTGACAAAGTATCCCACTCCTTACTTATCTACAAGCTGGATCGGCTTGGCTTCCAACCTGGTCTCACCCAGTGGATCTCGTCGTATCTCTGCGGTCGAACGCAAAAAGTTATTTTTAAAAATACTTTTTCAAATGTCATCGATGTTCCCTCTGGCGTCCCACAAGGCAGCCACCTTGGTCCAATTCTGTTCTTGCTATTTATTAATGATATCTGTACCACTATAAAATATTCCAAAATCTTAATGTATGCTGATGATGTAAAACTTTTTAGGTCTTCAAGCGGATTTAAACTGCCTAGTTACTTGGTGCAACGTAAATTCAATGCCGCTGAACCTCAATAAATGAAAATTCATGTGCCTATCTCGAAGATCTTTGCCAGCAGCCTCTTACGTAATTAATAATTTTTGTCTTCTATCAGTAAACTATTTTGAGGACTTGGGAGTCACGCTAAACTTAGTTTCAACCTTCATATTAATGCTACTGTCAATAAGGCTAGAGGTGTTCCTTCATACGTGAAACGGTGGTCCAAAGAATTTAGTGACCCTTATGTAACTAAAGCCCTTTTCATCACCTTAGTTAGACCGATACTAGAATACGGATCAATAGTCTGGAATCCACAATATCGAGTTCATGCAGATAGACTTGAATCAATACAAAAGCAATTCCTACTTTTCTCTTTAAGGAATTTTCAGTGGGACTCTGCGTATAATCTTCCACCTTATACTAGTCGGTTGAAGCTTATCAATCTTCCAACTCTTGCAAGTCGCAGAGAAATGCTAGGCGTTATATTTATGGCTAAACTCCTGAATGGACTGATTTCTAGTCCAATTCTTTTGAACAAAGTAAATTTCAACGTCCCATCACGGGTGTCAAGACATTACAAACCTCTTCTTTTGAGGCAGTGTAGAACTAATTTCGAATTAAATGAATCTTTTCGGTGTTTGTGTCATGATTTTAACACTCATTCTAATTCATTTGATATAACGGATTCACTTTTTACCATAAAGAAAACTGTCTTATCCTATCTTAACTCTTAACGCCTATGGAAGCAGAGGTAGAGGGCGGCCCCCACTCCGTTGGAAGGACCAGGTGGAAAACGATTTAAACTCCCTTGGTGTGACCAATTGGCGCCGGTTGGCGGAGCGAAGAAGCGACTGGCGCGCCTTGTTGGACGGCCATAACCGTTTAGACGGTTAAGCGCCAATTAAGTAAGTAAATAAGTAAGTAACTCTTAACAAAAAAAAAAAACAAAATCAAATAAATTAAAAATGTTCACTTATTTAACAATGTAGTATATATATGTATAATTTCTATGTAATTTCTAACTGTTATGTATAGTACTCAGCTGATGATTTTTATTCTGTAGCTGAGCAGTTATAGATCTCGACGCTTAACAAACCTCCGCCTATCAACAACTCGGCATGCGGATGCGCCCGTCGCGCCGGTCGGGCGGGCTTTGGAGGGTTTAATCCGTTGGGTATTATTATTATTATTATTACTATCTCGAAAAGGCGTCCACCTATAGAATTAAGGCCCACACGCTTTTAAAATACTTTCATTTGATACCCATATCGTACAAACAAATTCTAGAGTTACCCCTGGTCCACCTTTATGGCGATATCTCGAAAAGGCGTCCACCTATAGAACTAAGCCCGCGCCTTTTAAAATTCTCATTAACACCTTTCATTTGATACCCATATCGTACAAACAAATTCTAGACACAGGCCTGGTCCACCTTTATGGCGATAATGTTGGTTACACCTGAACTTAGCCTTCCTTACTTGTTAGATAAGCAGGTTGTTTAATTAAACACCAAGCAAGTACACGGAAGTATATCCGCACCACCTGAAAATATGAGTGCCACTGCGTATACGTAATATTTTATTATTACGTATAAACAAATAAAAAAATTGCAATAAAATAATATTGCGACTATAAACTGAGATATAGCCTATCCCATATCTCAAGACAGAATAAACTACACACGGCGTGCAAAACAATTCAAAATCGGTTCAGTAGTTTAGGAGTCCATCGCGGCGAAAAATGTTGTGACACGTGTTTTTTATATACTAAGATATCTAATACAACCGATTGTTCAAATAAGAAACTTTTCGAAATTTCTACCCCATTTTAACAGCTATAAGCTTCAACTTTCAACAATTGCTAACGTATATAGTATATATTGTTGTGTGAAAAAATCATTGAGATCCGTAGTATATATATATATATATACTATATATATACTTTTTGTAATTTCAGCACCATTTTAACAGCTAGAAGCTTCAAATTTCACCAAATGCTTACGTGTATAGCATATATTGTTGTCTGAAAAAATCATAGATATCTCATACAACCGATTGTTCAGATAAGAAACTTTGCGCAATTTCTGCCCCATTTTAACAGCTAGAAGCTTAAAATTTCACCAATTTTTTACGTATATAGCGTGTATTGTTGTCCGAAAAAATCATATAGATCGGTAGTTTTTACATGCAGACCACAAAAAACCTGCCCCTTTGCATCATCACACAAAGTACCTATCTAATTTTATACCTTTCTTGAAAATGAAATGGTATATTAATTTCGTCACGAAACCCAAAATTGTAAGTCCTTAAAGGAAAATAGATAGACCCACAATTAAGTATACCGAAATAATCAGGTTGAAGAGCTGAGTTAATTTAGCCATGTCCGTCTGTCCGTCTGTCTGTTTGTATGCAAACTAGTCCCTCAATTTTTGAGACATCTTGATAAAATTTGGTGAGCGGGTGTACTTGGGTGTCCGATTAGACATTTGTCTGAACCGGCCGGATCGGACCACTATAGCATATATCCTCCATACAACCTATTTTTCAGAAAAAGAGGATTTTTGTAATATCTTACTCAATTTAACAGATTGAAGCTTCAAACTTCACCATATACTTTCGTATATTGCACATATTGTTGCCTGAAAAAATTTATGAGATCGGTCGTATATATAGTATATATCCCCCAAAACCGATTGTTCAGATAAGAAACTTTTCGTAATTACTGCCCTATTTTAAGAGCTAGAGCGTGTATTGTTGTGCGAAAAAATCATATAGATCGGTAGTTTTTACATGCAGACCACAAAAAACCTGAAACTTTGCATCATCACACAAAGTACCTATTTAATTTTATACCTTTCTTGAAAATGAAATGGTGTATTAATTTCGTCACGAAACCCAAAATTGTAAGTCCTTAAAGGAAAATAGATAGACCCACAATTAAGTATACCGAAATAATCAGGTTGAAGAGCTGAGTTAATTTAGCCATGTCCGTCTGTCCGTCTGTCTGTTTGTATGCAAACTAGTCCCTCAATTTTTGAGACATCTTGATAAAATTGGGTGAGCGGGTGTACTTGGGTGTCCGATTAGACATTTGTCTGAACCGGCCGGATCGGACCACTATAGCATATATCCTCCATACAACCGATTTTTCAGAAAAAGAGGATTTTTGTAATATCTTACTCAATTTAACAGATTGAAGCTTCAAACTTCACCATATACTTTCGTATATTGCACATATTGTTGCCTGAAAAAATTTATGAGATCGGTCGTATATATATTATATATCCCCCACAACCGATTGTTCAGATAAGAAACTTTTCGTAATTACTGCCCTATTTTAAGAGCTAGAGGCTTAAAATTTCAACGAATGCTTACATATATAGCACATATTGTTGTCTGAAAAACTCATACATATCGGTGGTATATATAGTATATATATGGTGGTATATATAGTATATATATAGAATATATATATATATTTTCGCAATTTTAGTCCAATTTTAACAGCTAGAAGCTTCAAATTTCACCGAATGCTCACGTATATGGCATATATTGTTGTCTGAAAAAATCATAGAGATCGGTTGTATATATAGTATATATCTCATACAACCGATTGTTCAGATAAGAAACTTTTCGCAATTTCTACCCCATTTTAACAGCTATAAGCTTCAAATTTCACCGATTGCTTACGTATATAGTATATATTGTTGTGTCAAAAAATCATAGAGATCGGTGATATATATAATATATATATGATGGTATAAATAGTATATATATATATAGTGGGTGGGGCCGTGTGTAGAAGTCCACGAAAGTGGGGAAAGCTTCTGACCGCCATTCACCTGGGAATGTCCAGAGCGATTCTTTTGCATGCGGTTCAAGCAGCTCACTACTGCCAGTCGCTTGCGGCCAACTATCCTCTGGGTAGCCGCTAAACATCCGTTTAGCGATGAGCTAATGTGAGAAGGCGACAACTTGGCTAGGCCACTCTGACATAATCGGTTTAAGAGCTAGCCGGGGGAGATCTCATCGGCAGCGTCTGTACACCTCTAGGTGCGGCTGCAAGCGGGTGTCTGTCTTGGAGCAAGCGGCTCGCTATATAAACGTGCCAAGTAATATTTTCACCCCCGCTGATCGGGTTGTGCGCTGGGCTTGGGACCCGCCACGTAAAACCATACTCCAATGAAATATAACAACAAGCCTCAGATAAATACACTCTCTATTGATGACGACCATGGCAAACGTTTGAAGGACAATGAATTGAGGGCATGCACCTGGAACGTCCGCTCCCTGAATGGGATTGGTGCAGATGCCCGGCTGATTGATGTCCTCGTCAAAGTAAAATCTGACATCACCGCCATCCAAGAAATGCGTTGGACGAAGCAAGGAAGAAAGAAGATCAAAAATTGTGACATATATTGGAGTGGCCATACGAATAAGCGCAGTTTCGGCGTCGGATACGTGGTGGGAGAGAGACTTTGTCGCCAAGTGCTGGCGTTCACGCCTGTGGACGAGCGTCTCGCCGCTATCCGAATAAAAGCAAAATTTTTTAATATATCATTCATCTGCGCCCATGCGCCGACAGAGGGGAAAGACGACGAGGTGAAAGACACTTTTTATGAACAATTAGAACGCACATACGAGCGCTGCCCCCGTCATGAAATAAAGACCGTGCTTGGTGACTTTAACGCCAGGGTGGGAAAAGAAGGTGTTTTTGGCCTTACAGTCGGAAAGTTCAGCCTACACAATGAAACTTCTCCTAACGGACTGAGGCTGATTGACTTTGCCGGTACTCGAAACATGGTCATACCCAGCACGAGGTTCATGCATAAAAAGATACATCAAGCTACATGGCTGTTTCCTGATCAAAATACTCGCAATCAGATCGATCACGTTGTGATAGACGGACGGCATGCCTCCAGTGTTTTAGATGTGCGCACGATCCGAGCACCTATCATCGACTCGGACCATTATCTCGTTGCAGCCAAAATACGCACCCGCCTCAACGCAGCTAAAACCAAGGTACAAAACAAAAGGAAAGCTAGACGTCGAAAAGCTTCTATCACAACAGACTGCCAATGATTTCGCAACTCGACTCTCACACCTGCTCTCTGAGAGCAAAACTCATCCTGAAGGAATACAGGAGCAATAGGAGTATATCTCCAAAGCACTTCGTACTGCAGCCGAGGAAAAAATTGGTTACCGGCGGCCACGAAAAAACAACTGGTACGATGAAGAATGCCGGGTTGCAACCGAAAGAAAAGACGCTGCCTACAGGGCTACTTTAAAAGCGAGCGCGACAAGAGGAGTGTGTGAACGCTATCGTGAGTTGAAAAGGGAAGCGAGAAGCCTTTTCGGGAAGAAAAAAGCAGAAGCAGAAAGGCGTGAGTGCGAGGAGCTTGAGCTGCTAGCCACCAGGAATAACGCCCGAAAATTCTACCAAAAAATACGGCGACAGAAGGAAGGTTTTAAGACCGGGGCAAACTCCTGTAGGAATGAAAACGGCGACTTTGTAACTGATGTCCAGGGAGTGCTTAGATTATGGAGGGAATACTTCTCTGCTCTCCTAAATAGAGGCAGCAATTCACCGCGCAGAGATGAAGAACCCGATCCCGCAATCGATGATGATGGAATATATGTCCCCCCGCCCGATTATGACGAAGTTAGGATAGCAATAACCAAACTAAAAAACAACAAGGCCGTGGGCGCTGATGGATTGCCTGCGGAGCCATTCAAGTTCGGCGGCGAGGAGTTGGTAAGGCGCACGCAGCAGCTTCTTAGCAAAATATGGGCGGACGAAAGCATGCCTTACGGTTGGAAACTAAGTGTTCTTTGCCAGTCCACAAGAAGGGGGATACTGCAAAATGCACCAACTATCGTGGCATCAGCATTCTTAATATCGCATATATGGTCCTTTCAAGTGTATTGTGCGAAAGATTGAAGCCCACCGTGAACTGGCTGATTGTACCTTATCAGTGCGGCTTCAGACCTGGTAAATCTACCATCGACCAGATTTTTACAATGCGCCAAATCTTAAAAAAAACCCGTGAAAAGAGAATCGACACACATCATCTCTTCGTCAACTTTAAAGCCGCCTTCGACAGCACAAAAAGAAGCTGCCTATATGCCGGTATGTCTGAATTCGGTTTCCCCACAAAACTTATACGGCTGTGCAAAATGACGTTGAGCAACACCATCAGCTCAGTCAGAATTGGGAAGGGCTTCTCCAAGCCGTTAGAAACTAAACGAGGTTTCAGACAGGTTGACCCCCTATCGTGCGGTTTCTTTAATTTGATGCTGGTGAAAATTATACTAGCTGCAGAACTTAACCGCACTGGAACAATATACTATAAAAGCGTGCAATTACTGGCATATGATGATGACATTGATATCATCGGCCTAAACACCCGCGCTGTTAATTCTGCTTACTCCAAACTGGAAAAAGAAGCGGTAAAGATGGGTTTGACGGTGAATGAGGACAAAACGAAGTACCTGCTGTCATCGAGCAAAGAGTCAGTGCATATGCGCCTTGGCAACCACGCTACTGTTGGCAGCCATAATTTCGAAATAGTAGAAGACTTCGTTTATTTGGGAACCAGCGTCAACACTAGCAACAACATCAGCACTGAAATCCAGCGAAGAATCAATCTTGCCAATAAATGCTACTTTGGACTAGGTAGGCAATTGAAAAGTAAAGTCCTCTCTCGGCGAACGAAAATCATACTCTATAAGTCACTTATCGTACCCGTCCTGTTATATGGGGCAGAAGCATGGATCATGACAACAGAAGATGAAGCGGCTTGGGGAGTGTTCAAGAGGAAAGTTCTTCGAAAAATTTATGGACCTCTACGCGTTGGCGATGGCGAGTACCGAAGAAGATTTAATTATGAGCTGTACGAGCTACACGCAGACATCAACATAGTCCAGCGAGTTAAAACGCAGCGGCTGCGCTGGATAAGCCATGTTATGCGAATGAAAGATGATGCTCCGGCCAAGAAAGTGTTTCTATCGGAACCTGCCTATGGAAGCAGGTGAGTCTTTCTTCGTGGAAACGGGGGCAGTAGAACATGACGTGTTCTGCGTTTTCTAACTCTGTGGTACACATTGGGCAATGAGGATCTTCCTCTATCCTACGCTTCCATAAATACTAATTGAAACCGCCATGTCCACTCATTATCTGCGTGAGATGGTAGTTCAGTTCGCCGTGCTTCCGCTCATTCCATTGAGCTACGTTCCAAACTAGTGTGAAAGTCCAATGCCCTTTACTCGAGGCCTCCCACCGTTCTTGCCACTTAGCTATTGTTTGTGTCCTTGCCCTTTTCTTGTCTTCTTCAGATGGTCGCTCGATATTAGTGTTATACAGATCGGCCATTTCGCTTGCCAGTAATTCCACTGGGATTTTCCGGGTTAGAACCAGGATCGCGTCGTCGGACACCATTCGATAAGCACTTGCTATTCTTAAAGAAGCAAGTCGGTACGCTGCTAATATATATTTTTGATGGGTCTGTTTAAATCCATACCACACTGGTGCTGCGTATAGTATTATTGAGCTGGTTTCTGTGTGTTTGTTCTGTTCGGTATTATGTATGTGGATGTGTATTTGTGCAAGGCTATGAGCGCGTGAATGCATCAGTGCGAGCGGTCAAGGCACGAACCGAATGTATCTGTGTAGGTGATCGTTTTGTGGAGCGGTAAGCCTGTGAATGTATGAGTGCCTGATTGTATAGATGGAAAATACGGGAAAGCCGAAAAGAAAGTTTGCATGCGATAGTAAAAATTTCCGTTTCTGAATAACGTTCTTTACCACGGCGGTGGCTATAAAAGGGTATCAAGCTAGGCAACGGGCAAACGTTTCCTTGTAACAGTGCCCAGTGCAAGTGAAGTGAAGTGGAAGAAAAAAAATAAAAAATAAATAAACTAGAAAAGTGTGAAGTGCCAAGTTAGCAAGACCTTTTCAAAAGGTTTAAAAGTTTTTAGTGCGCGTTATTTAAAGACGTCAGAAAAGTCCTGGAAAAGTTTTTAGTGCGCGGAGTTGCGAGCCCTACTTACACCCTAGTCCGGCAGTTTCCACGGGGATCCCGCCAACAAAATTTATAAAACCAGGTAAGTGTAACCTTTCCGTGTTTTAACTCTCTCTCCCAACCTGGCATGCCCACTGGGAAGTTGGCTTCTATATAGCCTAGTTCCCAAGCAAGCCAAAAGAAAACTTGCATCGACATATACATCTCTGCATACAAATATATGTATGTAGATGAATATATGACTATGCAGACAAGATATCCGTAGGCAATTATGTACATGTACATAGATATGCTTTTACTTTTGAATTTCTAAATAGGTTTTCTTTTTTATTTAATTTCAGCGCACAATTGATTTCTCGTTGGGAAAGACCCACTGGGCACGTAAATTGGCGACGTACCGCCCAAAAGCAAATACATTGTACTTGGCGAAATACCACACAACAACAACTACTACCATCGACAAGCACCACATTTTAGTATTTAGCCGACGGCAAAGAAATTTCAGAAACATGTCTTATTGGCGGGGTTAGAACGCAGCAACAACAGCAACTACATTCGTACCGGCAAACAACATCCACTACAGCATTTTCTTGTTATATTGGCGGCGCAACACCAACCACAACCGGTATTTATTTTCTATATTGGCGATATACGGCCGCAACAACCACAACAGCATTTTTTCATATTGGCGGCGTAACGCCCAACAACAACTACATCACATTGGCGACATACCGCTCAACACCAACTATATAATCCCCATTACATTGGTCACGCAACGCCAACATCAACAACATCACACTGGTGACATTCCGGCCAAAAACAACTGCCACGCATCCACAAACACTACGTTCTATTTAATTCGTTGCATGCGCACACCAAAACAACAACGGCAAAAGCACAATAGAATTGGCAACATCGATAGCACTTTTCACCGGCGGCATTGAGACGCAACCACAACAACAGCCACGCCAACACATATAACAAAAATAGCATACAATTTTAACAAATCGGGCAACCCGAGCAACTACAAGTATAAAAACGGTGGCAATAATCACAACCAAGTTTACGGCAATACTCATACATTTATTGGGCTGGCCCAGCTGATTCTGATAACGAAAGCAACTATCAACACCAGCAGGAGGAGGAGCTTTCCGGCAACACTTAAGTTTAGCATCATTTTTTTTTTTGCATATTTATACGTATTATTATTATATTTCTTATTTAAATACTATCATAAGGGGGGCATAAATTTGGTAGCGAACAGGACACTCCATTTCCGGGGCCAATATATTTCTTTTTGGTTTGACAATAAACATTTTTTTTTAGGGCTTCACTTTCATAGCTAATTTAATGATTGCACTTTTGCTTCCATCATTTGTTCATCTTCCTTTTTTTTTTTTCTTCATTTCTACTTTCAGTATGACATTTATTTCTTTTTGATCCCTTGGTAATTCTTTGCTCTCACGTTTCCCTTTCAATTTTATTGCCATTTCGCGGTATACACACTTTATCATTTTTCTCACATATGATTTTCACTTCTGTTAAAACAGGGCCTAACTCGAAGTTAGCGAATTTTAAAATTTTGTTGCAGCTGTTTTTTTTTCGTATTTAAATCCCTTTTTTTTACGCGATTATTGGCAAAATCGATTCCTGCCAACCTACCTCTTAGCCATCAGCCTCACTCCCCGAGGGTGTATATGCACAGTGTGCTTTCAGCACCAAGAACATTTTTTTTTTTTGAACACACATTTTTAATTTTTGTGTCTCACCATCACGTTAGTAGAATTAATACTACCAAAGCACTCATTACTAAAAGTTTGCTAGCGAGTGATCTTGGCTGAGTGAGTGCGGGTGGCCAACGTGGGCGTGGCCTGTAGAATTGTATGCATGATAGGAGTATTTCTTTTCAGCGTTTTCAGCACAGCTACTCAACTGCAGCGGCGCCGTTGGATAAGGAGAGTAACTTGGTGAGTGTTTTGAGTGAAACATAAAAACTTATCAAAATACGCCTGTTTAGTTGTATGTACATGTGTTAGCACAGATTCCTGCTCTTGCAAAAATAGAACAGGAATTAGCAAAGCAGAAAAATAAAAACAGAATGCAACGAACATATGTGCATGCATGGAAAACGTCACAAACGTACATTTGCACTTACATACATACCATTTGTTTTCATATACACATAAATTCTTTTCCTTGATGACCTAGTTTTGCTGTGTACATAATTGATCTTATGTTTATTTGAGCGGTTGCGGTAGGTCAGGGATTAGGGTACTTGAATTCTTTTATACGCCCTCTTATTTTATTTTATTCGGTAATTTGTAAAACAAAAATTTTTTTAATAAATCATAAGAATTATGATTAGATAAAATTTTAATACATTCATTATGCAGGGCTAAAGTTTTAAGTTTGGTGTTGGTGCTGCGCTTGTGCGCGGAAAGGTTAGGTGAAGGTGAGTGTTTAGGGAAAATGACTGAGTGACAGGGGACAGACTCATGCCAGGTTTGGGGGCACTGTAAGGTAAACAGGAGTCAGCACAGTGCCCACGGTGCAGTGCAAGTTGCACTGCAGAGGGAGGGTAGACTCCACCTGACAAGACAGGCCTTCACCTTTTTCTGCCCCTTATGCTTTCCCCTCTATAACTTTGCCCCTCACGCCTATTTCTATCTGTTTCAGCTTTCCTTTCTAAACACATGCAGGTATGAACCCTTTTCTTGTTCATGTGGCTGTGGGTGAGGACGGTGGTGAAATACCCCGCCCAAGACGACGAGCTAGCCTGGGCCCGCAAGCATTCCTGCTTGCCGCCGCTCCTCGCCAACCAAACAGTCAGCCACGTAACAATGGCGCCCAACGACAATAGTCCGATCACTTTTTGACTCTTCCATTTCCCTTTTTATCAATTTTAAATTTGTATTTTGTTTTGCAGTTTTTTTTTCTCGATCCCCATTAATCCTTCAAGTTCCGCTTACATTTTTTTTTTTTCGTTTCCAAAATTTTCTATCAGTTTTTAGCTTTGGTATTCCGAACGTTAATAGCTCGACCAATTTTTCATTTACACGTTAATTAATGATCTCTTGTTTTAAATTTTCCATTTTTACTTTAACTAATTATTTCCTATTTTTCATTTTTGAAATTCTTAATTTTTTTCAACCTTTCCTTTCTTAGATTTTCCATTTTTTTCTTTTACCCTTCCAAACCCAATCCTTATTTCCGTCTTTTGACAGGACAGGGACAGTCATGATGGCAACGCCGGTTGGGTTCACCTGATCGACAAGTGTCATCATGACCAGATGATAGGGATTAGCTGAGTGTCCATGTCCATTTGTTGAACTTTAACAGCTCGACAAAGTGGTAACTGGTATGACACTTAGGTAGCGACGGACTTAGGTAGGAGATCGTGGCGAGCTGTTCAAGCTACCTTACCGGGAGTCCAGCACTGCCGGTAAGTGAGGTTTACAGTCGTCTCCATGATATTTAGGAGTAGGAGGTGTGGCATCCACTCATAAGAATAAGTTCGTGAACGTGAAGTGCCACACTTCCACGGACTGCACGATTGAACAGACTTCAAATACATAGAGACGGACTAACCACCTTCGCTGAACTTTCGCCAAGGCAGTACCACAGACACCAATACAAATACATTAAATTTCATTTGGTAACTTTTGATTTCAAATTCAAAATTTAATATCCTTGAAGTTTCGAGATTATTATTTTGGATAATATTTTTGGGTTGGATACGAGACAGTTAAGGCAGGAAAATAAAAAAAAAAGTTTGTCTTGCTACGCCTACACCCACAAGCCAACATATAATTTTAATTCCACCTTTTGTAAGTCCTAAGTTTCTATTGTTTCGATTAGCATATACATAATATTTTACACCCAAACAAACATTGTTTGAATTCTCACACACAAACACACGCACGTAGCCCCTGAATTTAACTTCAGTTTTAATACATTTTTTTTATATACTTCAAAATTTTTGTTTTTGATATAAACGTGTAAGTTTTGTTCTCATTCCTCATACGCATAAACCCACAAATCACTTGAATTACCATACACATACATACACACAAACCTATTACTTAATAATTGAATTGAATTTTTATATACATACATATATTGTAACTTTTATATCTATTATCTAATACCTTTATTTATATATTTTTTGTTGGGTTTTGGGTGAATTTGGACCTGTTATCTTATAGTGTTTACGCTTTTATTATTTAGATCTGCAAATACAAACAGATTGCTTTTATTGGAATATTTTCTTTGCATCTCATTTTTTTTTTCTTTTTCGCATAATTTTTTTTTTTTACCATTTGACTTGCGGGTTGGATATCGTGTCCTTGGATATATTAGGGTGTCTGGCTAAATAGATTTTTTGGTTTTTTTTTTCAAATTTTTGACATTAATTTATTGTTCAGACAGTGAATGTCTGATAAAGAGACAGAGAACCGCGTATTTGGGGGATTGGGAATTTTATATTCCAATAGGCGTGTTACAAATAGTCGTGCCAAAGCTCTTGAAAACCAGATTGCTGGTTCACTCTTCACACAAATTGACACAGGGATTCCTAAGCCCATAGACTTTGTGCCTACGGATTATTTCAATAGGTGCGCGTCGCAGATTTTTGGAACTTTTGGCCCTGATCGCCCGCTGAGGGTCTCTGTCGCGAACGGGGTGTCATTCAACGAATTAGATAATAGTCTAAACTTCTCCCAAAAAATCAATTTGGTGTGCCAAATGGTCGATAGGGAAAACGTAGGTGCCCAGGGGGGTGATGTTCCGGCGCAGAACACACCATCAACGGGGGAGCGCAGAGCGCGTCAATGAGCCAACGGTCAGTTACAGTACCGGGCGAGATGCCAGCGATCCTCCCAGGTGGAAGAAGCTCCACCTTGAAAAGTGGCACATCAAATTCGATGGGACCAGTAAAGGTATAAGCGTCGAAAGCTTCATCTTTCGGGTGGAGAGGATGCGCGAGCAGCATAATATTTCCTTACTTCCAGCTTTTCACGGACTTTCATTGTCTGGTTTCCGGCGGTGCCTTGAAGTGGTATCGGCAGGTGCTCGAAGACCATTCCGATGATCCCGATTTTGGGTATTTCGGTCGAAAGCAGAACTGCTAAGTCACTTCAAGTCCGCCGAGTCCGACTATGGAATAATCCGTGAAATCATGGAAAGGAAACAGCTGCCCGCGGAAGCTTTCGATGACTTTTATGCCGAAGTCCACAATATGACATTCCGTTTGCGGAAGAGGATCCCTGAGAGGGAGTTGGTTGGCATCATCAGGGGCAACCTCAAACCGTACCTGGTCAACTTGACCTTCGCTATAAAAATGGACTCGTTGGCGGAGCTCAAGTCGAAATGCAATAGAGCCGAAAAACTTATTAAAGAGAATAAGAGTAGGACTAAGGTAGTTAACGAGGTCGATTTTGAGCAGTCAAGGGTAGGAAGGGCCACAAAAGTCGAAGCCTTTGATAGGAAACCCCAACACCAATCCCAATCCTTACCCCAGCACCAAACCACAGCCAATCCCAATAGTGTTCGTCCTTCTGTTAGTCCCGCGTCCAAGTCCACTGTCAACTCCTTTTGTGCTTCCCCCTTCCACTTAATGTTGTGTTTTTCGTGTGGCATGCCGGTGGATCACTTTGTGAAAAACCCGGCAGAAGCACAAAAACCTAATAAATGTTCGTCCTCGTTCCACAATATGGTATGTTTTGCGTGTGGAAGTGATTCGTCCTTTTGTGTTTTTAAACCGAAACAGGGAAACCCCAGGCTGGCGGAGTTGACCGGGGACTTCAGCCAGAAGACAGGCAACCCGGCAGCACAACCGTAAAGATTTTGAGTAGGGAAGAGGTAGATAGGAGAGTTGAAAAATAGAAGGAAAGTTGAAAATGCGCGAGGGAAAAAGTTTACATCAGAGGAAAATTGAATATGGAGAAGCTAGGAGAAGAATTTTTTGTGAAACAATAAATATTAATAGAAAGAAGAGAAATTTTAAGAAAATAGAGAAAATGCGGGAGAAGAAGAAATATTTTAAATGGATGAAAAATAAAATAATTGCCACCATAGTCACCGTAAAAGTGACCATAGATTGTTCGCCAAAACCGCGATAGGAGGTAGGGAAGTTTTAGCTCTCTTGGACTCAGGGGCGAGTGCCAGCTGTTTAGGGAAAGGCTCAGCGGCACTACTGTGTGGTAAAGAGGCCTTGATTGTGCCAATCAGGGGCCAAGATATCCGAACCGCTAACGGGGAGGAAACCGCCGTAGTAGGGGTCATAAAGATACCAGTCGAGTGGGATAATAGGACCAGGGAATTAGAATTTCTGATAGTTCCTGATCTGCAACAGGAAGTATATATTGGGATAGATTTTTGGCAGGCTTTCGGTATGAGTGTTGTGAGTAAGGGTGTGAGTGGTAGTGTGAATGGTGCCAGGGTGGCGGAGCTCGTGCCCGCCGAGGGTGACCTCTCTTTTGACGCCATCCAACACGTTTTGACGACGGAACAAAAACATATGTTGGAGCGTGTGAAGACCCAATTCCCGTCCTTCGCGGTACTGGGGTTAGGCCGGACAGACAAAGAGGAACACGTCATCGAGGTGGTGGACGAGAATCTGCCGGTTAAGCAACGCCATTATCCAATTTCGCCGGCCATACAAAAACTCATATACGCAGAGTTAGATCGAATGTTGGACATGGGAGTCATCGAGGAGTCCAACAGTAGTTGGAATTCCCCCGTATCACTGGTCATTAAAGGAACGAAGAATTGGCTTTGCCTAGATGCTCGCAAGGTGAATGAAAGAACTATAAAGGACGCATACCCCTTACCACATATTGATGGAATTTTGAGCCGCTTACAAAACACGAGATATATTTCCGCAATAGACTTAAAGGATGCTTTCTGGCAGATTCCCCTCGAGAGGAAATCACGTGAAAAGACTGCCTTCACTGTCCCTGGCCGACCCCTTTACCAATTTACCGTCATGCCTTTCGGGTTGTGCAATGCAGCACAACGAATGTGTCGTCTCATGGACAAGGTCATTCCGGCCGCTTTACGTGAATGTGTTTTTGTTTATCTTGACGATTTGTTAGTTTGTTCTGTACATTTCGAGTCCCATATGTGTTTATTGGAAAAGGTCGCTCGGTGTCTTCGCGAGGCTAAGTTGACAACTAATGTCAAAAAAAGCAAGTTTTGTTTCAAAGAAGTTCGATATCTAGGGTACGTATTCGGGGATGGATGTATTAGGACGGACGCCAACAAAGTGGTAGCTATGAGGGACTTTCCAGTTCCGAAAACCCCGAAGCAACTACGACGGTTCCTGGGTATGTCGGGCTGGTACCGGCGTTTCATACAGGACTATGCGACTATTGCAGCCCCGCTGCACGACTGCCTCAAGAAAGAGAAAATCAAAAAGTTTGCGATGACGGACGAAGCGATAAAATCATTTGAAATTTTGAAGCAGAGTTTGGTTTCTGCACCGGTGCTGACACATCCTGACTTTAGGCGTCGCTTTTATATTCAATGTGATGCATCAACTGACGGAGTGGGAGGGATTTTGTTTCAGTTGGACGATGACCAGAACGAAAGACCGATTGCCTACGTTTCGGCAAAACTAAATAAAGCGCAGAAGAACTACAGCATAACAGAACTAGAATGATATGCTGCGATCGTGAGTGTTAAAGGATTCCGACCTTATGTGGAAGGAACCCCGTTCACCATCATAACTGATCATGCCAGCCTCAAATGGCTCATGAAGCAGAAAGATCTTTCTGGGAGGTTGGCAAGGTGGAGTTTGAAACTCCAGGGCTATAATTTCGATATCCAACATCGAAAAGGTGCGCAAAACGTGGTTCCCGACACACTCTCACGAATGCACATGGACGAAATACAGACGAATGACAGAGCCATAGACGTGTGTCTCGAGTCACCGTGCTTCGAGTCGGAGGAGTATACGGATTTGAAAAAGACGGTCACCGAGAACAAAGACAAGTTACCGGATCTGTGTTTATCGGACGGTTACGTTTACAAACCGACGCAATTCGACAGGGGGACGATCTGCTAGCGGCCCAGACCTGGAAGCTCTGTGTGCCGTCGGAACTGTGACCGGGGCTGGTAGAGTCGTCTCATAGCTCACCGTCCGCTGGTCATGGTGGCATCCACAAGACACTGTCCCGACTACGTCAAAAATATTATTGGCCAGGAATGGTCACCGACGTATGCGCCCATGTAAAAGACTGCGAAACCTGCAAAACTAACAAAACTCAAAGCGTGTTTAAACAACCCATGATGGGAAAGCAAAACCTCACAGAGCGACCTTTCTAACGTCTGTTCATTGATTTTATGGGTCCGTATCCGCGTACTGTAGATGGTAATGTATATGTCTTTGTTTGTCTTGAACATTTCTCGAAGTTTGTGTTTTTAAAACCGATGAGAAGGGCAACTTCAGCTGAAGTCATAAAATATTTAGGGAGGAATGTTTTCCACATGTTCGGCGTGCCCGAATATGTCCATTCGGACAACGGAAAACAGTTTGTATCTGTGATCTTCAACAACTTTTTAGAAAAATATGGCACCAAACATATAAAAACTGCGTTTTACTCGCCACAAAGTAACGCTGCGGAGAGGGTAAATAGATCTGTCTTGCAAATCATAAGATCCTTTATAAAGGACAATCAAAAGAATTGGGACAAGTGCGTCAGTGATGCCGCATTTGCACTCCGCAGCGTCACACATTCTGCAATCAACATGTCGCCATATTTTGCCACTTTCGGTATGCCAATGATACAGCATGCTGCATCATATGAGCTATACCGAAAGCTGGCGGCGGTAAAGGATGTTGATTGTGAGGTAGAGGCAACAAGCGATAGAATGCAAATGATTAGGAACAAAATTATGAAAGAGCTGAAGTTGGCCCATGAAAGAAGCCAAAAGGTATATGACACTAGGAGTAGGGATGTTAAGTTTCAAATTGGACAAGTGGTATATCGCCGAAACTTTAAGCAAAGTTCCCAGGTCGATAACTACAACGCCAAGCTAGCTCCGAAACAAGCAAAATGTATCGTACTTAATTCTATAGGGAATTCAATGTACGAGCTTGGCGATAGTAGTGGGAAAAAGATCGGCGTATACCACGCTAAAGACATTTTTGCAAAATAGCTTAATGTTTTTTTTGTAGTGTTAGTACTCTTGTTCTATGTTATTTACTTATTTATCGACGTATTGTATTTATTAGTTTATTGACGTATGTGATTATATTATTAAATTATTTTTATTTATTTTTTTTTTGACCTTTTGATTTATTTGATTATTTTTGCATTTATTTATTTTTTTATTTTATTTATTTATTTATTTTACCTACTTGACTATTTGATCCGTGATATTTTTTTTATACATTTTTTTTGCCATCTGTGATATTTTATTTTATAAATTTTTTTTTGTTCTGCTAACTGTGATGTTTTATTTTATTTTATTTTATTTTTTTATTTATTATTTTTTATTTATTTTATCTGTGATATCTTATTTACTATTAGATATGTAGAGTGGTATCTGTGATGTACGTTTAAGTAGTAGCATTAGCCCAGTGATTTAGTTCGTAGTTAAAAAGAACAAAAGTTTAAAGGCGTGAAACAAAAAATAGGCCCGGCATTGAGTCGTGGGTCGAGGCCACACGTTGGACGCAGGAAATAAGACGTAGCAGGCTGCGTTTGGATTCTTTACGCACACGCTCCATAGTGCAGGCACCATCGGCGGTTGCGAGCCTGTAACGACAGCCTGTCTCCATACTGGCTTAAATGAGTGGCAGAGTGCATATGCGTCTATGTGTTTATGTGTTTTGTGTCTAGGTCCGGGCCTTGGTCGCAATGTTGCCATTAAAATAATATTAATATAATAACATTAACATTGACAACATTGTACCTATAGTGAACACAATGTTGCAACGGAAATAAGATGTTGCGCTTGGCATCATGTTGTTATAATAAGTAAAATTTCACCATGTTGCTAACAACCTAGCAGCCTTGACGAATGATATGTAACTATATGTTTGTTCTGTTCAGTATTATGTATGTGGATGTGTATTTGTGCAAGGCTATGAGCGTGTGAATGCATCAGTGCGAGCGGTCAAGGCACGAACCGAATGTATCTGTGTAGGTAGGCTAGGCAACGGGCAAACGTTTCCTTGTAACAGTGCCCAGTGCAAGTGAAGTGAAGTGGAAAAAAAAAAAAAATAAATAAATAAACTAAAAAAGTGTGAAGTGCCAAGTTAGCAAGACCTTTTCAAAAGGTTTAAAAGTTTTTAGTGCGCGTTATTTAAAGACGTCAGAAAAGTCCTGGAAAAGTTTTTAGTGCGCGGAGTTGCGAGGCCTACTTACACCCTAGTCCGGCAGTTTCCATGGGGATCCCGCCAACAAAATTTATAAAACCAGGTAAGTGTAACCTTTCCGTGTTTTAACTCTCTCTCCCAATCTGGCATGCCCACTGGGAAGTTGGCTTCTATATAGCCTAGTTCCCAAGCAAGCCAAAAGAAAACTTGCATCGACATATACATCTCTGCATACAAATATATGTATGTAGATGAATATATGACTATGCAGACAAGATATCCGTAGGCAATTATGTACATGTACATAGATATGCTTTTACTTTTGAATTCCTAAATAGGTTTTCTTTTGTATTTAATTTCAGCGCACAATTGATTTCTCGTTGGAAAAGACCCACTGGGCACGTACATTGGCGACGTACCGCCCAAAAGCAAATACATTGTACTTGGCGAAATACCACACAACAACAATTACTACCATCGACAAGCACCACACTTTATTATTTAGCCGACGGCAAAGAAATTTCAGAAACATGTCTTAGTGGCGGGGTTAGAACGCAGCAACAACAGCAACTACATTCGCACCGGCAAACAACATCCACTACAGCATTTTCTTGTTATATGGGCGGCGCAACACCAACCACAACCGGTATTTATTTTCTATATTGGCGATATACGGCCGCAACAACCACAACAGCATTTTTTCATATTGGCGGCGTAACGCCCAACAACAACTACATCACATTGGCAACATACCGCTCAACACCAACTATATCATCCCCATTACATTGGCGACGCAACGCCAACATCAACAACATCACACTAGTGACATTCCGGCCAAAAACAACTGCCACGCATCCACAAACACTACGTTCTATTTAATTCGTTGCATGCGCACACCACAACAACAACGGCAAAAGCACAATAGAATTGCCAACATCGATAGCACTTTTCACCGGCGGCATTGAGACGCAACCACAACAACAGCCACGCCAACACATATAAAAAAAATAGCATACAATTTTAACAAATCGGACAACCCAAGCAACTACAAGTATAAAAACGGTGGCAATAACCACAGCCAAGTTTACGGCAATACTCATACATTTATTGGGCTGGCCCAGCTGATTCTGATAACGAAAGCAACTATCAACACCAGCAGAGGGAGGAGCTTTCCGGCAACACTTAAGTTTAGCATCATTTTTTTTTTTGCATATTTCTACGTATTATTATTATATTTCTTATTTAAATACTATCATAAGGGGGGCATAAATTTGGTAGCGAACAGGACACTCCATTTCCGGGGCCAATATATTTCTTTTTGGTTTGACAATAACCATTTTTTTTAGGGCTTCACTTTCATAGCTAATTTAATGGTTGCACTTTTGCTTCCATCATTTTTTCATCTTCCTTTTTTTTTCTTAATTTCTACTTTCAGTATGACATTTATTTCTTTTTGATCCCTTGGTAATACTTTGCTCTCACGTTTCCCTTTCAATTTTTTTGCCATTTCACGGTATACACACTTTATCATTTTTCTCACATATGATTTTCACTTCTGTTAAAACAGGGCCTAACTCGAAGTTAGCGAATTTTAAAATTTTGTCGTAGCTGTTTTTTTTTTTTCGTATTTAAATACCTTTTTTTTTACGCGATTATTGGCAAAATCGATTCCTGCCAACCTACCTCTTAGCCATCAGCCTCACACCCCGAGGGTGTATATGCACAGTGTGCTTTCAGCACCAAGAACATTTTTTTTTTTTGAACACACATTTTTAATTTTTGTGTCTCACCATCACGTTAGTAGAATTAATACTACCAAAGCACTCATTACTAAAAGTTTGCTAGCGAGTGATCTTGGCTGAGTGAGTGCGGGTGGCCAACGTGGGCGTGGCCTGTAGAATTGTATGCATGATAGGAGTATTTCTTTTCAGCGTTTTCAGCAAAGCTACTCAACTGCAGCGGCGCCGTTGGATAAGGAGAGTAACTTGTTGAGTGTTTTGAGTGAAACATAAAAACTTATCAAAATACGCCTGTTTAGTTGTATGTACATGTGTTAGCACAGATTCCTGCTCTTGCAAAAATAGAACAGGAATTAGCAAAGCAGAAAAATAAAAACAGAGTTCAACGAACATATGTGCATGCATGGAAAACGTCACAAACGTACATTTGCACTTACATACACACCATTTGTTTTCATATACACATAAATTCTTTTCCTTGATGACCTACTTTTTCTGTGTACATAATTGATCTTATGTTTATTTGAGCGGTTGCGGTAGGTCAGGGATTAGGGTACTTGAATTTTTTTATTCGCCCTCTTATTTTATTTTATTTTATTTGAATTTTTATCTTTAGAATTTAGAATTAGCTTCTATTAATAATATGGCATTAGGGTGGCCCTAAAAGTTAAAAATTTTTTGATATGAGTTCAGACACTTTTTTCTATTAGTCATAGGTATATTGTATTGCATTGAATTTGAAATTTATCTGCTCCATCCTGCATTCCCATGAATTCGTAATGTTAGCTAGTAATAAAGTTCAGCATTATATTTGAGCATTTTTTTTTTATTTTTACTTTGAGTAAATAGAAACTTTAGAAATTGATACTAGTTAAGCCTTTTGAAATCCTTGGAAAATTATTTTGTAGGAAACTTTGAGTTTAAAGTTTTATTGAAATTATTGAACTGGTAGTAGGGTGTTAGTCGGTAATTTGTAAAACAAAAATTTTGTAAATAAAATATAAGAATTATGATTAGGTGAAATTTTAATACATTCATTATGCAGGGCTAAAGTTTTAAGTTTGGTGTTGGTGCTGCGCTTGTGCGCGGAAAGGTTAGGTGAAGGTGAGTGTTTAGGGAAAATGACTGAGTGACAGGGGACAGACTCATGCTAGGTTTGGGGGCACTGTAAGGTAAACAGGAGTCAGCACAGTGCCCACGGTGCAGTGCAAGTTGCACTGCAGAGGGAGGGTAGACTCCACCTGACAAGACAGGCCTTCACCTTTTTCTGCCCCTTATGATTTCCCCTCTTTATAACTTTGCCCCTCACGCCTATTTCTATCTGTTTCAGCTTTCCTTTCTAAACACATGCAGGTATGAACCCTTTTCTTGTTCATGTGGCTGTGGGTGAGGACGGTGGTGAAATACCCCGCCCAAGACGACGAGCTAGCTTGGACCCGCAAGCATACCTGCTTGCCGCCGCTCCTCGCCATCCAAACAGTCAGCCATGTAACATATCTTACTCAATTTAACAGATTGAAGCTTCAAACTTCACCATATAATTTCGTATATTGCACATATTGTTCCCTGAAAAAATTTATGAGATCGGTCGTATATATAGTACATATCCCCCACAACCGATTGTTCAGATAAGAAACTTTTCGTAATTACTGCCCTATTTTAAGAGCTAGAGGCTTCAAATTTCAACGAATGCTTATATATAGCATATATTGTTGTCTGAAAAAATCATACAGATCGGTGGTATATATAGTATATATATGGTGGTATATATAGTACATATATATAGTATATATATATAACTTCGCAATTTTAGCCCCATTTTAACAGCTAGCAGCTTCAAATTTGACAGAATGCTTACGTATATAGCATATATTGTTGTCTGAAAAAATCATAGAGATCGGTTGTATATATAGTATATATCTCATACAACCGATTTTTAAGATAAGAAACTTTTCGCAATTTCTACCCCATTTTAACAGATATAAGCTTCAAATTTCACCGATTGCTTACGTATATAGTATATATTGTTGTGTCAAAAAATCATAGAGATCGGTGATATATTTAATATATATATGATGGTATATATAGTATATATATATAGTATAGATATATTTTTTTTTTGCGATTTCGGCCCATTTTAACAGTTAGAAGCTTCAAATTTCACCAAATGCTTACGTGCATAGCATATATTGATGTCTGAAAAAATCATTGAGATCGGTGGTATACATAGTATATAACTCATACAACCGATTGTTCAGATAAGAAACTTTGCGCAATTTCTGCCCCGTTTTAACAGCTAGAAGCTTCAAATTTCAGCAAATGCTTACGTATATAGCATATATTGTTGTCTGAAAAAATCATAGAGATCGGTGGTATATATATTATATAATTCATATAAACTCTCATTTTTGCCCCTTTTTTACGGATAGAAGCTGCAAAATTCATCAAATTTCATGAAATAGTTACTTTTACGACATATATTTTTGAAATACGTGATTCGTAGTCATAGTTTTTACACGCAGACCACAAAAAACCTGAAACTTTGCATCCTCACACAAAGTACCTACCTATTTTTATACCTCTCATGAAAATGAAATGGTATATTAATTTCGTCACAAAACCCAAAATTGTAAGTCCTTAAAGGAAAATAGATAGACCCACCATTAAGTATACCGAAATAATCAGGATGAAGAGCTGAGTTGATTTAGCCATGACCGTCTGTCTGTTTGTATGCAAACTAGTCCCTCAATTTTTGAGATATCTTGATAAAATTTGGTGAGCGGATGAATTTGGGTGTCGGATTAGACATTTGTCGGAACCGGCCGGATCGGACCCCTATAGCATATATCCTCCATACAACCGAGTTTTCAGAAAAAGAGGATTTTTGTAATATCTTACTCAATTTAACAGATTGAAGCTTCAAACTTCACAATATACTTTTGTATATTGCACATATTGTTGCCTGAAAAAATTTATGAGATCGGTCGTATATATAGTATATATCCCCCACAACCGATTGTTCAGATAAGAAACTTTTCGTAATTACTGCCCTATTTTAAGAGCTAGAGGCTTCAAATTTCAACGAATGCTTACATATATAGCATATATTGTTGTCTGAAAAAATCATACAGATCGGTGGTATATATAATATATATATGGTGGTATATATAGTATATATATATAGTATATATATATATCTTCGCAATTTTAGCCCCATTTTAACAGCTAGAAGCTTCAAATTTCACCGAATGCTTACGTATATGGCATATATTGTTGTCTGAAAAAATCATAGAGTTCGGTTGTATATATAGTATATATCTCATACAACCGATTGTTCAGATAAGAAACTTTTCGCAATTTCTACCCCATTTTAACAGATATAAGCTTCAAATTTCACCGATTGCTTACGTATATAGTATATATTTTTGTGTCAAAAAATCATAGAGATCGGTGATATATATAATATATATATGACGGTATATATAGTATATATATATAGTATAGATATATATATTTTTTTTGCGATTTCGGCCCCATTTTAACAGTTAGAAGCTTCAAATTTCACCAAATGCTTACGTGTATAGCATATTATGATGTCTGAAAAAATCATTGAGATCGGTGGTATACATAGTATATATCTCATTCAACCGATTGTTCAGATAAGAAACTTTGCGCAATTTCTTCCCCGTTTTAACAGCTAGAAGCTTCAAATTTCACCAAATGCTTTCGTATATAGCATAAATTGTTGTCTGAAAAAATCATAGAGATCGGTGGTATATATATTATATACTTCATATAAGCTCTCATTTTTGCCCCTTTTTTACGGATAGAAGCTCCAAAATTCATCAAATTTCATCAAATAGTTACGTTTACGACACATGTTTTTGAAATACGTGATTCGTAGTCATAGTTTTTACACGCAGACCACAAAGCACCTGAAACTTTGCATCCTCACACAAAGTACCTACCTATTTTTATACCTTTCATGAAAATGAAATGGAATCTTAATTTCGTCACGAAACCCAAAATTGTAAGTCCTTAAAGGAAAATAGATAGACCCACCATTAAGTATACCGAAATAATCTGGTTGAAGAGCTGAGTTGATTTAGCCATGTCCGTCTGTCCGTCTGTCTGTTTGTATGCCAACTAGTCCCTCAATTTTTGAGATATCTTGATAAAAGTTGGTGAGCGGGTGTATTTGGGTGTCCAATTAGACATTGGTCGGAACCGGCTGGATCGGGTCACTATAGCATATATCCTCCATACAACCGATTTTTCAGAAAAAGAGGATTTTTGTAATATCTTACTCAATTTAACAGATTGAAGCTTCAAACTTCACCATATACTTTCACATATTGCACATATTGTTGCCTGAAAAAATTTATGAGATCGATCGTATATATGTAGCGTTGTGCTTATATATTAAGTACACGTTTTGCTTACGAATTTAATACAAACTTTATTGAGCAATGTTTGACCGAGTCGCGTGTGTATCCCTTAACATGTCATCTCAGAAGAAGGAAAATATATTTTTTATCAGCTAAGACCAGCAAACTCAATACGATAACGGATTGTTTAGCGGGATAACTAGTCGCTCTGAGAGACTGGAAAGCTAATACATTTTACAGTTTACATATGAGTAGTGGCAGGGTTGCCACATGCCTCCCCTTGTTAATTTTTTTAAGTTTGCAAATTCATTTATATACATTTAAGTTTACGAATTCATTTTATATACAAGTTATACTATTAATAAATTAATACAAATTATAATGTTTGCGTAATAAATTTAAAAGTCAGCTGCAAAGTGAACATGTCGCGAAGCTCGACCTGTACTTGACTCTTCCTGTGTGTTATCAGCTGGTTGGTCGTCGTAAATTTCATATACAGGTTTTAGACGATCCACAGATACAGTAGAACGTTGGCCTTGTATGCCCACGCAAAAAGTTTTACCATGTCTTGAAACAACGCGATATGGTCCTTGGTATGGTGCTTTCAGAGAGGGCCCGATTTGGCCTTGGCGGACCAGAACGTGTGAGCATGTGTCTAGTTCCCTGAAACGAAACAAAGAACGCTTACCATGTCAGGACATATCGGCTGGTGTCAAATTGTGGAAATGATTTCTTAGGTATTTGAGTAGACCGTATGTAGTTTGGTCGTTGTTTGCCGGATTAATAAATTCGCCAGAAAGCCTTATTGGCTCACCATAAACTAACTCGGCCGGTGTTGTGGGGATATCGTTTTTCCAAGCGGCGCGCAAGCCCATGAGTACTACAGGCAGTGCGTCATACCAAGTTTCGCTGTGGCATAGCAACGCTGCCTTGAGCTGCCTGTGTAGGCGTTCGAGGAGCCCGTTAGCCTGTAGATGGTAAGGCGAAGTTTTTAGGTGGCTGATGCCGAACATTTGCGAAAGTTGACGAAACATCGTGGACTCAAATTGTCCACCACGGCCTGACGTTATTCTGAGTGAAACACCGTATCTAGCTATCCAATGGTAAAAAATTGCTCTAACGATAGTTTCTGTGTTACCATTTTCCAGTGGAATCGCTTCAGGAAAGCGCGTAAAGCGATCAATTATTGTTAAACATTTCGTAAACCCTTTTGAGAATGGCAGCTTGATAAGATCTACGTGAATGTGTTGAAATCGATGAGTGGCAAATCTTGCAGGTGCAGTGACGACGTGGCGCTGAATTTTGTTCCACTGGCATTGAATGCAGGCCCTCGCCCATGCACGAGAGTCCTTATTCATCGCTGGCCACACGTAGCGGCTTGTTAACAATTTTTGGGAGCAGCGTACACCTTGATGCGAGAGGGAATGCAGCTCTTCTCAGAGATGCAGCTACAAATGGTCCCACTACACTATATGATACATCGCAGTACAAGCTTACCTTATGTTCTGGAAAATACAGCTTTTTTAGTTGAAGTGTTGGATTCGGTAAATTAATGAGTTGTATGAGTTCGACGTCTTCGTTTTGAGCATCAGCTAACTGCTGCGCTGATACCGCTGCTGAAATCAGTTCGACTCGCGATAATAGATCCGCCACTATGTTGCTTTTCCCGCAGACGTGCTTAATTTCGGTGGTGAATTGACCGATGAAATTTATTCGGCGGAACTGCCCTTTGTTTAAAAATATGTTGTAATGGCTTATGGTCAGAATATATCTCTACATGCCGGCCTTCAAACAGATATCGAAAGTATTTAACTGCTTCGTATATTGCATGTAGCTCTGGATCATACGTTGATAGCTTGCGTATTGAGTCAAGTAGTGTACGACTGAAAAAAGCTAGTGGCTGCCAGGAACCATTCACGTGTTGTTGCAAAACCGCACCAATTGAAGAACTGGAGGCATCTGTGAAGACTGCTACGTTCGCCTCGATATTTGCATGTGCCAGTTCGACGCAATTCGCACGTGCCTCCTACGACCTTTCAAATGCATCTATCATTATTGGCGTCCATTGTACAGGATGTGATCCTCTTACCTCAGGCCCTTATAATGAATTTTTCAATGGAGAAAGAAGCTCTGCTGCATTTTTAATGAATTTTCGGTAAAAGTTTGTCATACCGATGAAAGCACGAAGCTTCTTCACTGTTGCTGGTGGTGGTCTCCACATGGGCGAGGCTCACCTGATTTCTTGGTAGATAGGTGCAACGGAGATGACCACAGACTGTCGGACGGACGAGCTATTCCAAGCGTTAACATTTTAGCGAACTCATCTTTCGAAATTTTTAGTTTTTCTGGCGCAAGGCGACGAGCCTTACTTGAAACTGGTGGGCCATCCGTTGTTTTAATATGATGCACTGTGGAGTGCTTCGTTCGTTTGAATGCGCCGTCAGGTTTTGTTATTGCCGAAAATTCTTTCAAAAGAGAATTGTACGTCGAGTTGTTCGGCAGAACTTTTATTGATTCAATTTGCGCTGCCTTTCGCATTTTCCCATTCGAAAATATGCCGGTTTTTTCGTCGCTAATTTTTTGATGTTTCAAGTCGACCAATATACCACAGTTGCTTATGAAGTCGGCTCCAATGATGGGCTGCGAAACGTCGGCGATAACGAAGCGCCATGTAAATTCGCGTCGCAAGCCAAAGTCCAGTAAAAGCGTATGATGTCCGTATGTTTCAATTATTGCATCTGTAGCAGTGTATAATTGATAGCCAACGGGGGCTACTTTTATTTAGATACGGAATGGGGAGAAGACGGAGGGGTCGGCTCCAGTGTCCACCAGGAATTGCATCCCAGGGTACCGGTCTGTGAGGAAAAGGCGGCGCGATGTTTTTACTGGAGAGTCTTCGACCGCCACTATTGACACTCCTTCGCGTTTCCCGGAAATTTACACCCAGCGGGGCAGCGCCGTGCTTGGTTACCGAATTTTTTGCGGAATCGGCAAAAACCTTCCGCTGAAAAATGCGTGCGGCTGTGAGATGTGCTGCGCCCACCTGAATTTTGGTGTGTTCTAGCTTTTCCACGCGGTTTTCTTAGATTTAGGTTTTCCAGGTGTTTTCGGATTTCTGAAATTTCCGCGCGTAAAGATTGCTCTTCAGAAACAGCGGTAATTGAATGTGAAACGCTGGGAATCACCTCATGAATTTTATCTGCAAGACGGCTTAAAATTTCTAATGACGCGTCAGCTTGTGCTGCTAAACATGCGCATGTCTGTGGTGAGAGTTGTGACTGCCACCTTGCCTTAATGACGTTATCTGGTACATCTGGGCATAGACTGCGTAGGTGACGGTAAAACTGAGATGGTGTACGATCACCAATTTGTTCTCCGTCCAACAACTGAAGTAGCTTAGCATCTTTTGATTTTGTTAAGCGTTCGATTAAAGTTTGCTTTAATGTTGTATATGGGGTCGACGTTCAGGGACGTAATATAATATCTTCCACTTTGGCTGCTGACTGCGTGTCTATAAGCGAGACCGCATGATGAAATATATCATTTTCGTTTGTTACGAAACGAATCCTAAATTGTGATTCCAATTGGGCGAACCACAATGCAGGGCGTTCAGGAGAAAATGGTGGTGCGCGGACAGTCATATTGACCGTAATTGCTGGCAATTGGGTTGAAGAACTTGGATCGCCATTCTCACTCATATCAACTTATTTGTCGTATACGAATTGATAATAATAAAAAAACGAAAATCAAACCTGATTCGTTTTAGCTTGTGTGCTAAATTAAACAAAATACTTATCGTAGATTTTCGATGGTTGAGCACTTTTTCTTTATCAAAAAAACGCCGGGGTCACCAATGAAGCGTTGTGCTTATATATTAAGTACACGTTTTGCTTACGAATTTAATACAAACTTTATTGAGCAATGTTCGACCGAGTCGCGTGTTTATCCCTTAACATGTCATCTCAGAAGAAGGAAAATATATTTTTTATCAGCTGTTAAGACCAGCAAACTCAATACGATAACGGATTGTTTAGCGGGATAACTAGTCGCTCTGAGACTGGAAAGCTAATACATTTTACATTTTACATATGAGTAGTGGCAGGGTTGCCACATATATAGTATATATCCCCCACAACCGATTGTTCAGATAACAAACTTTTCGTAATTACTGCCCTATTTTAAGAGCTAGAGGCTTCAAATTTCAACGAATGCTTACATATATAGCATATATTGTTGTCTGAAAAAATCATACAGATCAGTGGTATATATAGTATATATATGGTGGTATATATAGTATATATATATAGTATATATATATATTTTCGCAATTTTAGCCCCATTTTAACAGCTAGAAGCTTCAAATTTCACTGAATGCTTACGTATATGGCATATATTGTTGTCTGAAAAAATCATAGAGATCGGTTGTATATATAGTATATATCTCATACAACCGATTGTTCAGATAAGAAACTTTGCGCAATTTCTGCCCCGTTTTACGTGATTCGTAATCACAGTTTTTACACGCAGACCACAAAAAACCTGAAACTTTGCATCCTCACACAAAGTACCTACTAATTTTTAAAACTTTCATGAAAATGAAATGGTATATTAATTTCGTCACGAAACCCAACATTGTAAGTCCTTAAAGGAAAAAAGATAGACCCACCATTAAGTATACCGAAATAATCAGGATGAAGAGCTGAGTTGATTTAGCCATGTCCGTCTGTCCGTCTGTCTGTTTGTATGCAAACTAGTCCCTCAATTTTTGAGATATCTTGATAAAATTTGGTGAGCGGGTGTATTTGGGTGTCCGATTATACATTTGTCGGAACCGGCCGGATCGGACCACTATAGCATATATACTCCATACAACCGATTTTTCAGAAAAAGAGGATTTTTGTAATATCTTACTCAATTTAACAGATTGAAGCTTCAAACTTAACCATATACTTTGTTATATGACTGTATACACTGACTAGTTATGATGAAATCGTAAATCGTAGAGTGAAAGGAAAGCAGAACTTAAGGCAATGTGCAATGATCACGGTGTGTGCACTGGCGTTTAGGCCCGGAGCTTCAGTTCCGTGGTATTCGAAAAAGCGATTACTACACAGCCCTGCTTTTCCCAGTCAGTGCCCAGATACAACAATAATTATATTTGCACACTGGAATTACTATCAAACTGAAATGAAAACAGAACCATCGTATTTGCCACAATTCGCCAATATGACTTACCCAAACTTACCATTCATGCCTGGCAGCTCGTTTACAAACGTTTGCTGGCTGCCTCCATACCCACCCTACCAATGGCCTTTTTGTTGTTGCTAAGGCCCCAGTACATAAAGTGCACTTAAGTCACACCATGCACCAATACGTTACCACCGACATCCCGTTTGCCTCAAACCAAATAAAAACGAATCAGTTACCCATTCTAACAAATTATTATTTAAATCAAAATAGTTCAAAGTTTACATCCTTAGTCTTATTCAGTCTAATCTTAACTATTTTTATGGTGAGTCTGAAACTCAAAACAATTAAATTTGCATATATATAAAATTTCTATTAATTTAAATTAAGGTAGAACCTGAGTTAATCTCTCCTCAACTTGACGATTTTGTGAATTACAAGCAAAGTTACATAAATATATGTATATATGCGCATAAATATGTGCACCCAAACAAGAATGTGTATAATGAGTAACAAAAAGGTAAACAAAACCATAATGAAAATAAAGAAATAATTATCAACTGCGTATACTTATATACATATGTACGTGCTTATATATGTACATTTTTATAGTTATGATTTCTTTTAAGATTATCATAAAAATATTATAATTACCAAAAATTCATGTAGCCAAATCACTTATTTGGTTACAAGGAAGAAAATTAGGGCATCAAAAAGGAAAAGGTTTAATTTATTTCGAAGTTTTATATGAACCTACATAGTGTCGAAGGCCTTCTAACTTGTGGTCCCTGCTCCATGCATATAATGGAAAATCTATAAATTCGGAGATTCCCTAATTTTGGCTTCATTCTATAGCCAAATAAACTAACAAAGTTTTAAACTAATAGCTTAAACATTACTCATATATTTTTTTGTTCTTTTTTTTCGCAAATGAGGGTAACGCTTACTTCATGTATTGGAATTGTAGGTATGTAAATTTGTACTTACAAGAAACAAAACCTACTCTCAATATCAGGATCAAACCAGTTTGCAACACAATCTCTCAAACATGTATGCTTACGATTTGACCCACTTTTGCTTGGCACATGTTTTAGATCATATGTTTTTTTTTTATTCTTTTGACACTAACAGCAACAATATTGAGGTAGGTGAGTTACATTTACTATTTAATAGTACTACTTTCTATGAATGAAAATTTCTATTTTAGGCATTTGTACAGTGCGTATGAATTTGAATCGCCCTTACCAACTATTTATAACTAATCCTCAATTAAATATTATTAAGTTTACTAGTTATAATTCAACATATTTTTACAGCTTCTATTCCTTTTCTTGTTTTTGTTTTGCCTGTACTCAATGTAAGTATTCTCTTTTATTTTAATTTCTCTTATCAAAAAAAAAAAGGAACGTTTATATTATTTCATTTATATTTATTCATGCATATGCATAAATCATTTCTAAGTGAATATTTTAGGTTAAGTAAATTTTAGAATTTTGCAAATTTTAAGTCTTGATATGATTAAGAATCAAGGTTATATTTTAGGTTAAGTTAAACTTTAAGGTATCGAATATTTATAAATCCATGTAATTAGGAACTACGTTTATATTTTAGGTGAAGCTAAGTTTTAGTGGTTTGTATATTTATGTATTCATATACATATGGGTGGACATTTTAAGTTATCATAAATTTATGATTTCGCATATTTAATATTCCATATACATATAAGTTCACATTTTAAGTTGAAGTAAAATTTTGAATACTTAGGAGTTTCCAACCATCACTGTTGATGAAGTGTACAGGTTCTTTGCTAGTACCGTCTTGGTGAAGATTTCTGTGGGTTTAGGCGGGCTTTTATTGCATTTTTGTGGGTATTTATCCTATTTCTCTTGGATGATTATTTAACGAGGTATATTAAGGGATGCTTGTGATTCGCACAAGCAACCCACGTGGATTTATGACAAATGTATGTCGTATAAAAAATTTTTATTGGAATCTGAAGGAATAAAGAAAACAACACGCACAACGCGGTTTTAGAAAAGGGGATATGGACTTTAACTTATTTATTTTAATGAATTTAGGGATCTTTATTTAAAAAAACTAAAGCACTCACCAAGTTAAACTGTATGTACCTATATACGCTAGTGGGCTCCAGCCCAAAGTTAAAGTTGAATGATGAATTTTGCTTTTACTATGTTGTAAAAAAAAAACGCGCACTGAATTTAATATTTTCTTGTATTATTAAAGAAAATTACTTTACACAGAAATATCAACCCGATCGAACTTACTTTTCGTGTTAAAGCAGCACTTTGTTTTTCGCTGAAATCTCCAAGGGAAAAGAAAGATATTTGCTGGCGGAAATGGAAACAGGCCAGAATGTCAACCCGGTGTGTCCATAACGTAGTACGTTATCATATGTTTTTTTCTTATTTGACGTTTATGGGTTACTGCAGATATTGAGCTACCGACAGTGGTGGCAGGAGAAAAAAAATATCTAAAAAAAAATGTTTTTTTTAACCACAGCAGCAAACAGAAAAGCATAAGCTGTTTTTGGCCATGTACGACGGTACAACTTTCGTATATTGCACATATTGTTGCCTGAAAAAATTTATGAGATCGGTCGTATATATCCCCCACAACCGATTGTTCAGATAAGAAACTTTTCGTAATTACTGCCCTATTTTAAGAGCTAGAGGCTTCAAATTTCAACGATTGCTTACATATATAGCATATATTGTTGCCTGAAAAAATCATACAGATCATACATATATGGTGGTATATATAGTATATATATATATAGTATATATATATATATTTTTTCGCAATTTTAGCCCCATTTTAACAGCTAGAAGCTTCAAATTTCACCGAATGCTTACGTATATGGCATATATTGTTGTCTGAAAAAATCATGGAGATCGGTATATAGTATATATCTCATACAACCGATTGTTCAGATAAGAAACTTTTCGCAATTTCTAACCCATTTTAACAGCTATAAGCTTCAAATTTCATCGATTGCTTACGTATATAGTATATATTGTTGCGTCAAAAAATCATAGAGATCGGTGATATATATATTATATACCCCGTATAAACTATATTTTTTTGCTCCTTTTTTACGGCTAGAAGCTTCAAAATTCATCAAATTTCATCAAATAGTTACGTTTACGTTATATATTGTTGAAATACGTGATTCGTAGTCATAGTTTTTACATGCAGACCACAAAAAACCTGAAACTTTGCATCCTCACACAACGTACCTACTAATTTTTATACCTTTCATGAAAATGAAATGGTATATTAATTTCGTCACGAAACCCAAAATTGTAAGTCCTTAAAGGAAAATAGATAGACCCACCATTAAGTATGCCGAAATAATCAGGATGAAGAGCTGAGTTGATTAGCCATGTCCGTCTGTCCGTCTGTCCGTCTGTCCGTCTGTCTGTTGTATGCAAACTAGTCCCTCAATTTTTGAGATATCTTGATAAAATTTGGTGAGCGGGTGTATTTGGGTGTCCGATTAGACATTTGTCGGAACCGGCCGGATCGGACCACTATATCATATATCCTCCATACAACCGATTTTTCAGAAAAAGAGGATTTTTGTAATATCTTACTCAATTTAACAAATTGAAGCTTCAAACTTCACCATATATTTTCGTATATTGCACATATTGTTGCTTGAAAAAATTTATGAGATCGGTCGTATATATATGTAGTATATTTCCCCCACAACCGATTGTTCAGGTAAGAAACTTTTCGTAATTACTGCCCTATTTTAAGAGGTAGAGGCTTCAAATTTCAATGAATGCTTACGTATATAGCATATATTGTTGTCTGAAAAAATCATAAAGATCGGTGGTATATATAGTATATATGTGGTGGTATATATAGTATATAATATATTTTTCGTAATTTTAGCCCCATTTTAACAGCTAAAAGCTTCAAATTTCACCGACTGCTTACGTATATAGTATATATTGTTGTGTCAAAAAATCATAGAGATCGGTGATATATATAATATATATATGATGGTATATATAGTATATATATAGCATATATATATTTTTTTTTGCGATTTCGGCCCCATTTTAACAGCTAGAAGCTTCAAATTTCACCAAATGCTTACGTGTATAGCATATATTTATGTCTGATTATGTCTGCCCCGTTTTAACAGCTAGAAGCTTCAAATTTCACCAAATGCTTACGTATATAGCATATATTGTTGTCTGAAAAATCATGGAGATCGGTTGTATATATATATTATATACTTCATATGAACTGTCATTTTTGCCCCTTTTTTACGGCTAAAAGCTTCAAAATTAATCAAATTTCATCAAATAGTTACGTTTATGTCATATGTTTTTGAAGTACGTGATTCTTAGTCATAGTTTTTACATGCAGACCACAAAAAACCTGAAGCTTTGCATCCTCACACAAAGTACCTACCTATTTTTTATTTTATATTTATCTTAAAAATCGTTTAGATATGTTCAAATTTCACCAAATATTTACGTGTATAGCATATACTGTTGTCTGAAAAAATCATAGAGACCGGTGGTATATATAGTATATATCTCATACAACCGATTGTTGAGATAAGAAACTTTGCGCAATTTCTTCCCCATTTTAACAGCTAGAAGCTTCAAATTTCACCAAATGCATACGTGTATAGCATATATTGTTGTCTGAAAAAATCATTGAGATCGATGGTATATATAGTATATATCTCATACAACCGATTGTTCAGATAAGAAACTTTGTGCAATTTCTGCCCCATTTTTCCAGCTAGAAGCTTCAAATTTCACCAAATGCTTACGTATATAGCATATATTGTTGTCTGAAAAAATTATAGAGATCGGTGGTATATATATTATATACCCCGTATAAACTCTATTTTTTTGCTCCTTTTTTACGGCTAGAAGCTTCAAAATTCATCAAATTTCATCAAATAGTTACGTTTACGTTATATATTGTTGAAATACGTGATTCGTAGTCATAGTTTTTACATGCAGACCACAAAAACCCTGAAGCTTTGCATCCTCACACAAAGTACCTACCTATTTTTTATTTTATATTTATCTTAAAAATCGTTTAGGTATGTAGATCTGTTCATTATGTATTTCTTATCTTATACATCCGATTATTCGGAGATTACGAACGGCATAAGATTATTGTTCAGCCCCATTCTTGAAAGGTTTGAAGTCTTCGGCACATCCCAAGACAGTCCCGTCCTTACTTGTTTATTTTATATTTATCTTACAAATCGGGTTTATGTGTACCGGCTCGAGGTCAATATATTTAGTAATAAAAACACCAGTTTTTATTTTTTTATTCCGATATATTTCGGTTACACATCGGTAACCGTCTTCAAGGGACTATACAAAACAATGTAAAAACAAATTTTCATACATGTAATATGTCATATTTTATAAACATACATACATTTTTGAGTTAAACGTCCGTTCGCGTTGGCGTGGAGTTTTGTACTGTCGATTTTGTTGTGAGTAAGTGTCTGTACAAGTGAGCGACGTTGATCGTGTCTGTTTTGAAGTTTAGTCGTATGTCTGGTGGTGTATGTATTATGTGTAACATTTCCAGTGTTAATCTCTTTCTATAGTGATTTTGTTGTTGTAATACCGACGCTTTCTCAAAGTTCGGACAGTGGCCACTAGATGCACAGTGGGCTGTTAGTGCAGTTTTTTGGTTATTTAAATTATGACAATGTTTCATGTTCGATTTGTGCTGTGCTATTCTCGTTTTTAACTTCGATTTGGTGGTGCTTACGTAAATACTTCTGCATGCTTCGTAGTTATTGCCATTGCGCGGAATTTTGTAAATGACGTTGCTTTTTTCCATAGGAGGTATTAGGCTTGGTTTTGTTGAACATGCTTTTGAGTGGGTTACAGGGTTTATGGGCTATTCTAAATTGTTTATTATTGTAACAGTTGGACTTGATTAGACGCTCTGATAGTTGAGGTACGTAGATTACCGATTTAAACGTTTTTGGTGTTGCGGATTTTCCTAGATTACCTGCACACATCGATCTTCTTATTAATGTCCTTATAATATTTTCAGGAAAATCATTTAGTTTGAGTAGCGAAAAAGTTTCTTGTCTAATTTCTTGATGATGGACATCATCTGATATCTGTAGCATGCATCGTATACAGCTCATTGCTGTATTCATAATCATACTCTTCGGGTGTTTAGAGTAAAAATTTATTAGTCGCCCTGACGCAGTTGGTTTCTTATAACATATAAGTTTTAACTGCTATCTCTTTTTATAACCATAGAGTCTAAATAAGGTAGTTTTCTTTCTTCTTCCTGCTCTATGGTGAACTTTATGTTTTTATGAAAAGTGTTCAGCGCGTTCAGGGTATTCTGTATTTCATCATGTTTTACAATTGCGAATAAATCATCCACATATTTTGTCATAATTCTTGGTTTATGCACTAATTTTTCAATCGTATTGTTCTTCCATTATAATGTCCGCGATAACTGGAGATGCCGGCGATCCCATGGGCATACCTCCTAATTGTGTATAAACCGTGTCATTGAATTTAAAGTATCTGTTTTCTTCGATACAAAACTTTAATATGTCCATAAATAGTTGTTTGGGCATATTAGTATGTTCTTTTATAATCGTCCATTTATTACGTATGATTTCAAGTGCCATTTGTGTTGGTATACTTGGAAACAATGAAACCACGTCAAAGGAGATGAGTCTTTCATCTTCGCAAATGAAGGTATTATTAATTCTATCTTTAAATTCAAGGGTGTTCTTAACCTTGTATTTGGAGTCAGCCGTGATATTTTTTAAAATATTTATTAGAAATTGGCATAGACCATATGATGGAGAGTTAAAAGCTGAGCAAATCGGCCTGAGAGGAAGTCCTTTCTTGTGGATTTTCGGTAGCCCATAAATCCTGGGCGGTAGGGCCGTCGTTGTCGATAGTTTGCCTTTTTCCGCCTTCGTGATGCATCCCATTCTGTATAGTTTTTCCACTAAATTGTTGTTCTTCGTTTGTAGCTTTGAGGTGGGATCTTTTCTATTCACTCTGTAAATCACTATAGAAAGAGACTAACATTGGAAATGTTACACATAATACATACACCACCACATACATTCACATAATACATACACCACCACATACGACTAAACTTCAAAACAGACACGATCAACGTCGCTCACTTGTACAGACACTTACTCACAACAAAATCGACAGTACAAAATTCCACGCCAACGCGAACGGACGTTTAACTCAAAAATTTATGTATGTTTATAAAATATGACATATTACATGTATGAAAATTTGTTTTTACATTGTTTTGTATAGTCCCTTGAAGACCGTTACCGATGTGTAACCGAAATATATCGGAATAAAAAATAAAAACTGGTGTTTTTATTACTAAATATATTGACCTCGAGCCGGTACACATAAAACCAATTTCTTTAAATATAAGGTCGCCAAAAAAGAATATTATCTTAAAAATCGTTTAGATATGTTTAGGCCACCAGCCTAAATATTCGCTACCACCCTAATGCACATTTTTGGCAATATTATTATTTACCGGTAACGGCCCACCCCTTGTGAGCGCTAACTTCAAAAGGGGGAAAACTCGACGAAAGTTAGCTGTCGGCAGGTGGTGCGGACCTTTTTTCGTTTTAAACTCCTTCTTCTATTTTGGAACGTTCACGAGCCAGCAGCTAGCCCCAGGTGAGTAACATAAACCAACCATTTCCCACATTTTCCATTTTTTACTAAGTGCGTTTTTCACTGTAATTAATATTTGCAAATTAATAATTTTCATAAATGTGAATTTTCCAAGTGCACAGTGAATTGTCGATTTAATTGATATATATAGCTTTTCCGCATCATAATTGCGCTCATCCGTGCGCATTTGAATTAATAAATTTATAATTGTACGCTTTGAATTGCCAAGTGTAAATTTCTTATATCCTAACTACTTGCACTTGCAGTAAGATTGCAAGTAATCACTTTGATAAATTTGAATGTGTCAAGTGCATTTTGTATTTCCATTAATTTCGTTCTGCACTACTGCATATTAAATCGCAATTGCTATTTATATTGTGAAATAATTAGCTTTCCTGATGAACAGGAAGTTTGTGAGAGTTGCTCGTCGCTAATTCCTTTCTTTATATTTTATAAATAAATTGTGATTACTCGGTATTAATTCTTCTTTTTTTATTTCTGTTATTTGCGTGCGATCGCGCCCTACGACACGGGTGCCACATTCCCCCCGCAACATTTGGTCCTTACGCGCCGAGGAAATTAATATTCAGACGCTAACTTCAAAACCCCAGAGAAAACAGCATCTATTTAAAATTTTGCCAATTTGCCATAGTTTGGATAAAGCAAAATTATTTATAAAATTATTAAAATCAACCAGCATTGGAAAAAGTAATCAGCGAAACAAAACAAACGAGCACACATACAGTCCAACTGGTCATAACACACATACAGCCACAAAATCATCACATACAATCCGTCAATACATTATCACATCATCATCACAACATCAAACAGTCCACTAATCAACATCACATACAGTCCATTAGCATCGAGATCACATAATCACACAGTACATTATTATCGCATACAATCCAATAGCTTCATCACATCATCTCATTACTCATCAACATTACATACAATCCGTCAAGAGCATCAGCACATCATATCATCATCACAATTTGTTATCACTCTACAGTCCATCACATCAACACATCTCTGCCCAACGATCAATTTATCAAATAAAAACTTAAGGTACGACGTGGTTGCTTGGTCGCGCAAAAAACCCTTTTTTATTAGTTGCGTGATTTTACGCACGGAAAGTGAATTCCGTGTTAGATATAATAAAGGCGAAGCAAGCTAAATTTCGTGGTTTTTAAACACACCAATCGCCTTTTGACAATCGGGTAATTCCCCCCACCAGTGGTAAGGGTTACTCGACACCGCTCAAGCCAGACAGTCAGTGAATTTTTTTTAGTTTTTTTTCTCACACTCATCACTGCACTGTGTTGTACCCCCTCATCGTCACATAGGTTGACAAAACTTGCTGCATACCATATATTCACTTGGTTGATAGCCTTAGCTTATCTATCAGGGAATTCACTTTAGTAATCAGTTTGCGAGCTGAAATAATACCAAAAGCCAAAAAGTATCACTACGTTGGGTGGCTAGTGGCTTGATCAAACAAATAAACTATCACTTTATATTATATAGCCGTATTTTTCTTACTTTTTTTAATAAATATTTTAAATTGTACGTTTTCCACGTCAAGTTGAATATACAAAATGTATTTCTTTTTGTTGGGAAAGATACCCTGGTTGGCTACTCGAGGATACTCATCAGCGTTCACATCACACTTTTTGCATACACATTAAGTCCTCGTTGGGATTTCTATCTGTGGGTCAAACCTTACACACTATATCCACATTGGGATTACCATCTGCGTTTTAAATTTTTTTCTAAAACACGCCAAATTTTTGGAAAATATTTCTATCTGTGTTCAACACACCTATTAAGACACATTAAATATTTGCAGACGATTCTCTTCTCTGCATTGCACATCACTGTAGACACATTAAATCCTTTCAGGACTTCTATCCGTGTTTAATATCACCTTGTACACACTAGAACCTTTCAGGATTTCTATCTGTGCTGCATATCACTACATACATAATAAATCCTCTCAGGATTTCAATCTGTATTTTATATCACTTTATACACACTAAATCCTCGTCAGGATTTCTATCTGTGTTTATTTCCATATCACTGTATACACATTAAATCCTCGTCAGGATTTCTATCTGTGGCTTACATAATCTTCGTGAGGTTCTCTATAAGTGGTTCATACACTGGCTACACATTACATTCACGTCAAGATTTACTTCTGATTCAAATTTTTGCTTATCACTAAATTTACATAAGATTGCTATCTGTGTTAACACATACAATCAGATCAGAATTTCAATCCGTGTGTTTTTAAAGATTTTGCTTATACAGCACAATCACAGCAGGATTGATAGCTGGACTACGTTCAAAAAACAAAACACACTTATAATTTTTGCTTCGGTTGCATACGCACCAATGCCACTAAATTTTTGCCTCCAATCTCGAACCCTTTAAAGAAACAAGATATTCAAATTAATAAAATCAATGGAGACTTATATGAGATTGGCTGATTCCATAGTCGAGTTTGAACAAGAGTTCAACTCCGCCCCGGCCGAGTCCCGGAACAAGCACACCCTTGCACTACTGCAAGAGGAGCTAAGGGCACTATGGAAGAAGACCAAGTCCACATATGAAAGTCTTCTCAGCAATCCTGAGCTGTCCAAAGACGAGCTCGGCTCACTAAGAAAGAAGAATAAAAGTTGCTTCGCATGCTACCTGCAATGCATGTCTGCTTTGGCGGCTGAAGCCGAAGCTATCACCCCACAGCCGGCAAAAGATGAAGCAAAGGATGAAGACTCTTCGCGCCGTGGACATAAAATGCGGCTGCCGCCTTGTGACACCGATGTATTTAAAGGCGACTACCTTTCCTGGCCAGCCTTTAGAGATATGTTCACGGCGATATACATCCACAATACTGATCTGAAAGATGTCCAGAAATTATATTATCTAAAACAAAAAACTCAAAAAAGACAAGATAATATGAATAACGTCTCTTCGTGTCATGCTAACACAACAGCGCGGATTAATATAATCTACAACGGAGTGAAATTTTCCGCCAGAGCGCTGATAGACTCTGGGTCCGAATGCTCTTTCATAACAGAAAGACTAAAAAAGCGAATAAACCTTCCATCCAAACGTTTGCATGTGCAGGTGTCAGGAATAAATAATACACCATCTGCACAGGTAAAGGAATCATGTGCAATTACGATAGGTTCGCTTACGGACCCCTTAGTAAGCATTGATACAGTGGTCCTAGTCCTGCCTCAACTAACAGGGGACCTTCCGACTTGTCAAGTTAGCGCAACGACTCGGAAAGCGTTCGCTGATCTGATTCTGGCGGATAAGAGGTTCTCCGTTAATTAACCAGTCGACCTCATACTTGGAGGCGACGTTTATCCCCAGATCATACTAAACGGTATACGGAAGAACATTCTAAATACGCTTCTCGCCCAAGAAACCGTCTTCGGTTGGATTTTAACCGGTCGTGCAGATGCACCTCACCCAACCAATACGCGGGTATAATTTTTCAATGAAATTAGCCTAGACAAGCAGCTAGCCGCTTTCTGGGAACTTGAAAACCTACCTACAAAAAAGGCCCTGACCGAAGATAATGCCTATTGCGAGGCAATATATAAAAACACACCGGAAAGGAATTCAGACGGAAGATATACAGTCGCCCTTCCATTCAAACAAAGCTTCCCAAAAACCGTCTGTTTGGGCCCATCTCTCAAGAGCGTCTGCTCTCAGTTCTATCGGAACGAGACACGCCAAGCCAAGAGACCGGCCCTACAGACGGAATACAATAGGGTACTGACTGAAAACGTCACTTTAGGGCACATGTCTAAGGTGCACACCGTAGTACCACCACAGTCAACTGATTGCTATTTCTTACCGCATCATGCGGTGATCAAAGAAGAAAGCACAACGACTAAATCCTTCGATGGGGATTCTACAAGTACGTCTTCAACAGCGACATTGAGAAGATTTACAGGCAAATCTGGATAAAAGAAAACCAAACCCAATACCAAAGAATAGTTTTTCGACTCAAAGCAGAGAACCTTGTCAGCGTGTATGAGCTCAACACGGTAAACTTTAGGGTCAACTGTGCCCCCTATCTAGCGATAACAACCCTACATCAACTTGCAGATGACGTCGAGGCATCTCTGCCAACCACAGCGCACATCTTGCGAAACAGTATGTACGTCGATGACGTCCTTGCAGGGGGCATAGCATCGAGGCAGCAATCACGGCTCGCGATGAAATCACAGTTGCATTAAAGTCAGCAGGATTCCCTCTGCGTAAATGTACCTCTAATTGCAGTAGGATACTACAGAGAATACTGAAACCCCACAGGCTTACGGAAGACTTTCTGGAGTTCGAGGACGCGAGCATGGTAAAAACCCTCGGCATCCGTTGGAACGCGCATTCCGACTACTTTTATTTCACAGCGAAACCAATCGAAAACCAGGACATCTTAACAAAGAGGGCGATCCTATCTGCCATCGCCAAACTCTTTGACCCTTTAGACTGGCTCGCCCCAGTTATCATCGTAGTCAAGATATTAATGCAGAACATTTGGCTGGAGGGGACGGATTGGGATGAACCGGTATCCGCAATCACTTTAGATCGGGTGGCAAACCTTTATGCAGGAGTACCCCGCCATTAAGCGGATTCGTATACCTCGGTGGGTGCACTTCACCCCAACTACCGATATAGAAATTCACGGCTTCTGTGACGCGTCCGAAAAAGCCTACGCGGCTACGGTTTACGTGCGAGCTAAGATCAACGATAGGATCTACGTTAGTCTACTTATGGCAAAAACAAGGGTGGTACCAGTGAAAACAATTTCATTACCACGGTTGGAGTTATGCGGTGCCGTCTTGCTGGCTGAGACTTTGGAAACTGTGATGGAGAACCTGAACTTAGGCACATTTAACATGCACCAATGGACAGATTCGACCATCGTAATAGCATGGATTCGAAAACCCCCTTGTTCTTGGTCAACGTTTGTAGCTCACAGGGTGACGAAAATCGTGGAAAAGGTAGGAACGAAAGCATGGCATCATGTTGAGTCCGCATCAAATCCAGCGGACTTAGCCAGCAGAGGACTTCCAGCCACGGACCTAGTCGACAACTCTTTGTGGTGGCAGGGACCTTCTTGGCTGCAAGAAGGCAAAGCGAAATGGCCATCTCAAGGCGAACAGGAGTACCACACAGACATCGAAGAAAAACGAGTACAAGTGCATGCAGCAACGACCATCAACAATAACGAGGATATTCTTGATCGGTTTTCCTATCTATCAAGAGCGTTGCGTGTAATCTCCTACATTATACGATTCTCGAATAGAACACGTCCAAAAACTAAAACGTCCTTTAAAGCAGAGTCTCACCAGATCTCACCCGACGAAATCAAAGCTACGACTAGTCGTCTCATAAGGATATCCCAAATTAACTACTATGCCGAGGAAATAAACGCTCTGGGAAGCATGAAACCCATCTCGGCCAAAAGCGAGATTCTCTCTCTAGACCCCTTTATCGACGAAAATAATGTCCTTCGGGTGGGGGTTCGGCTCAACGCATCCAGAGACGTTCCCGTCGACGAGCGTCACCCGATAATCCTCCCTTACGCCTGCCGACTCGCCCGTCTTCTAGTCCAGTTGGTCCACACCATTTCCATACATGGTGGAAACCAACTCATGCTGCGGCTCCTACGCATGCAGTATTGGATACCTCGTGTCAAAAACATGATTCGATCCATCATTCACAACTGCAAGGCCTGCACGCTATTCCGCAAACGTTCCCCGACGCAACTCAGGGGAATTCTCCCTGCGGAACGTACTACCTTTTCTCGGGCATTTACCAACACCGGGGTGGATTTCGCCGGACCGTTTGACATTAAGTCTTACAGCGGACGAGGACGCCGCATTTCTAAGGGTTACGTCTGCCTATTCGTCTGCTTTGCGATCCACTTAGGGGCGACTAGCGACCTCAGCACCGCCGCGTTTCTAGCAGCATTTAGTCGGCTTGTCGCCAGACGGAGATGCCCAAAAAACCTCTATTCCGACAACGGGACGAACTTTGGCGGTGCGTCGAGGGCTCTCCGCTCAGATTTCAAGGCATTCCTCGTTGATGCGCGCGACCAAACCCTCTCTAAATATGCCCACCAAACCCTTACATGGCATTTCATACCAGCAGCTGCTCCTCATATGGGCGGGCTGTGGGAAGCGGGAGTCACGAGTTTCAAAACCCATTTCAAAAAGATCGCATCAGGTCACAAATTCACTCTCGACGAGTTTAGCACCCTCCTGTGTAGGATTGAATCTTGTATCAACTCCCGACCCCGGAGCCCATCTTCAAATGACCCGTCCAACCTGAAGCCACTTACCCCCGGGCACTTCCTAGTTGGGACCATCTACTAGCGCCACCCGAGATTGACGTCAGCGAGAATCGCGCTTCACTCGTCAATCGATGGGAAAAACTTAAGGCGCTGCATCAAACAGGTGGAAAACTGAGTATCTCACCGAATTGCAGAAGCGCGTTAAGTGGAAGCATCCACAATCGAATCTAAAATAGGGGGACTTAGTCGTCATTAAAGATTACAATCTTCCGCCCAACGAATGGAGACTAGGTCGAATATCCAACCTTCACTATGGCCCCGATAACCGAGTTCGAGTCGTCGAACTGGATACGGCAAGGGGACAAACCACCAGACCAATCACGAAATTGGTTGTACTACCACCCTCCAGTGAGGGTGAGGGAGGCTTGTAACTCACACCCGTTATAACAAACCCACTTAAACCCCGCTCTCGTTTACCCCGAACGAGGCCAACAACCCGCTTAACCCAGCTCTCGTTCATCCCGAATGAAGCCAACAAACCACTTAAACCCGCTCTCGTTCGCCCCGAACGAGGCCAACAGAACCCTACCGCAAATCTACTATCTGCCACAGAATACCATTGAATCAATAATCACGATTTTGTCTTAAAACATCTAATATTTTATTACCGTAAGGTAATATAGTTTAACATCATACCTTTTAAATCTGCTTGCGTATCAACCTCGTTATGTTGTGCGCAGGTTATGCCATCCTCCGTTATGTTGTTCGCAGGTTCTGCATGTTCCTGTGGTTTTGGCTGTAGTAGCATTTGAAGCAGTTGTTTTGTTCAACGTTGTTTCACCTTTAAATTAACTGATTTGAAATTAAGGTGATTTAGCTATCATTACTACCTACTTACAATCATAAATTAATTCCAATCATCGGGTTGCTTGTATTCTGATAGAGCTGGTAGATACAGCAAGATACTCATATGTCGTCCTCCGAGCGCAGTATATTCGAATCCAATTTCGAAGCCTTGATATTATTTCGTCATTGCTAGGGTTAACCGGATCTACACCACGAATATAGCAAGATCGTCGTATACCTTCCGGGTGCATATTATGAGCGGGTTCCTCTCGTATAACATCATTCCAATTATAGTATATGTTCTGCCGCGGTGCTTGCTGCCGCCCAAGAATTCGCCTTTTTTGAATTACAGCAATGCTAAATGGTTTAGTCCCTCGTTTAATTGTATGCAAAATGAAAACTAACAAAATAATTGCAGGTAATAATTTATATATATGTCCTATATATAAAAAGAAATTTAAGGCTGATAAGTCTGCTTCGTTCACGTTTAACAAATACGTTGCGACCTGTTACTGTAGCTGGCGATGGCAACGACTGACTTTACTTTTTTACGGGTTTGCTGTCCAATACAGGCGGTATAGTTTTACCAACAAAGATTTGACCCCATCCAATTAAACGCCAATGCTTCTCCACACGACGACGTAAAGCAATTTTCTCGGCCTTCTCAGTGCATACTGGTGTAGTGAGCACAATTTTAGCTAAATCACCCTTTGTAGCCGATATCCGACCACCTGTGCTCAACGAACCAATATTTACTAATAAAATTTCATTTCTTTTCAATTTCTCAACTCGTGCATGGGCCCAAACAGACGGTTTGCACGACATAATGTCAGATCTATACTCCGGAAATAGCTTTCACAACCGTGGATTTACCGTGTGCTACATGTCCAATCGTACCAATATTGATTGTGGCCTGCCGCGAAATGACATCTGGCGATAATGGGGTCAAATTTTCGATATCCAAGTTCTTCAGATCTTGCTTTTGCAAGTTTGTATTAACACCTATTTGGGTTTCTGTCGTAAACATTGTTGTTGGTATTTTACTCGTAATCCACACAATTATTAATAAATTTGATTTAGGCTCGTAAACGCTCAAAATTTATTTCACTTGAAAAGAAATATGCCAACTTATTTTTCTTTTTCTGCATATAAATTGGTGGTGTTTCGCCACTAGCTGCCGCACACATATGTCGCATAAATTGCAGTTTTTTAAGTTCTGCGTCACTAAGATGTGTTGAATTACCAGTTGCCTTTACGCGATCAAGGCTTTCCTGAGATGGTTCGGTAAGCCGCATAAGTCCGTACCCAATGCCACCTGCCGAAACCAAATGTTTATTCTTGTTTTTTGTTCTGCAGCCCAAATGGCAGAATCTATTTCACGTTGCTTGCTGCCGCCCAAGATTTTGCCCACTTTATAGAAGTAGTTCAATGCAAATGGGAAATTTTCATTTATGTAGGGCCGGAATTCACGATTCGTATTCAGGCGGTAATACACAGCAAAGGAAGCCGCAAAGCAAGCTGATTCCACAACAACCAATATTTTTGCCCTGCTTTTTATTAATTTCCGGAAAGCTGGTTTTGGTGTTTTTTGGTATCATCAAAAAATAAATTAAAAAAAAAAAATTGTATTATTGCACACTTTCTAGGTTGTTTCACGCGAATGCCATCACTTTCTCCGTAGAAAAAATGCATGAGGAAGAAAAGTGCAATTGTAAATTTGACAATTATCAGTGGGGAGATTGTGTGGCATGGCGAATTCATACCACTTTTTATTTACCACCTTCTAGAAATCGATTTTTTCATTCAGGTGGTGCCAAAAAATCACCCAAGTTGTAGCAGGGTACCTGAAAATAAAGAGTAAATAAAAAGAAAAGGAGATTGAATAATTTTTGCAGAATTATAAAACGGGAACGATACCAGTATACTTACACAGCACAAGTTTTCTTCATAGTGAAAATTCATTCAAAATGTCTCACTCCAATGAGTGGAAGAGTTATCAGCTGACAGCTCTACAAATTGCCACACTCGATAGTGTAGGCTATTCCCGCCAGGGTTGTGTTGAAATCAACAAACACACCACAATTTGTGATTCTCACACAACATGGCCCAAATCAGCACAAATAGTGTTCCCAGACATCTGTCGCACATTTTATCTGCACGACGTCGCTTAAGCGCCAAATACACGACACGAACATTTCCGCGAACATTCCGCTATCTTGTTCGCAGCTTTGGCCATACACCATACGAAGTTTTGGCCGAACATTATACTAGGTTCAAACACACACCAAATTGGCCATTTATACTATTTGGGCAATTTATTACGCAATTTGTCATATAATAAATTGTAATAATAAATTGCCAATTTAAAAAAAATTGCGTAATAAATTGTTTCAAACTGCAAATGCAACATTGTAAAGTGTGTTTATTGAGTATACTTAAACGTCAGTTACGCATGGCTGAACTGTATGGTTGGCTCATCTCATCAGCTGATTTTATGTCTTTCATTTCACTGGAGTAGGGATTGTCAAAAAAGATGGCAAAATCAAAATGAAACCAAAACATTGAACACATTTTCTTACAACACACAAAAATTTCAAAGTTTTATGTTTTCATTCCATTTCATTCGCCTAATAATGTGCGTGTTCATTTGGCAGTCTGAACAGAGGTATGTTCTTGCTGTAGCGATGAGCCAACCAGCTATCAAATTACTATTGTGTAAGCTAAATCGAGTTGTATGAACAGCGCTCAATTCAAATCGAAATTTCCTCAATTTATTTTTCTGTTTGAACATAGTATTAGTTCTCTTTCAGACAGCGATGAATACGGACAACGATTGTGCTGCAGAAATATTGCTGGCTGTGGCAATTAAGCGTAAAAAAAGAGAGAAGATCGCAAAAAAAGAATTATCTCTCTTTTTTTTTGATTCACGCCGGTATTGCGCCCGCATACTACTTATTTTTTTATAACTGTATCCTTTGTGGCATCAGGATCTACTTCTTTTAATTTTTCGATTAAAGTCGCATAATCATTGTTCTTTTTAATTCAATTACAATAATCTTTGTTTTTTACTTGCCACAATGATGGCAAAGATTTATACATTTCAATAAATTCACTCAAAAATTTTTTATTGTCCATTTTACTTTTCCGCGCACGTCTGTTCCGTTCAGAAATTACTACGATTATGAGCTATTTCGCCATACACGCACGAACAGTTCGCGCAAATGTTCGCCAAAAATTAAAATATTTTGATTTTTTGCGAACATTTGCGCGAACTGGCAAACACCACCATACACGACAGAAAAGGTCGCAGAAACATGACATAACGGGAATGTTCGCGGAAATGTTCGTGTCGTGTATTTGGCGCTTTAAGGGACAATCTCATTCACCTGCTATCACCCTGCAAAAACGGCCTCGTCATTCCACGTCATTTGACTAGTCATTTTACGGTCATAGGTTATATTCATAGTCACATTTGCATGGGCGTGGGTGAGTTTTGTGATCAAATTTTTGTAGGGCAATTACAAGGAGCCGTGACAACACACGGGTTTACCGTGATATACCGTATATTATCGCGTATTGCCTGCTTTAGGCAAACACCAAAAAATATAGTTTGTCCTAAGTCTATATTTAATAATTCTTAATTTTACTTTCAATATCAGAATTTTCATTCTGATGAAACTATTTTCAAAATTAAAGATAATTTTAGGCGTATGTCAATCAAAGTTTACTAAACCTAACAGTGGGTTCAACCACTACACGTCATTATATCGGCAGAATAACTTAACCAGATTATTCGTCCCAAATAAACCCTTTATCCCGAGGACGCCAACCACAAGCTCAGCCAATTAAGCTCCCCTTCTCCGCCAATAAGCCACCCAACCTAAGGGCATCTACGAATGCTCTACTCACAATTTGATATTCCAGAATGACTGGGTTGTCCCATAAACGCGCCAAGACGGAGGCACGCGGCAACACATTCAGCGTCTCATGCCGGCTATGTGAAAAATCGCACAGCATAAGGCTCTGCCCGATTTACCGGGGCATGACAAAAATGGATCGACTAAAGACGATTATAGATTTGAGATACTGCACAAATTGCTTATCACCATTCCACCAACGGAAGACATGTCCCAGCGAAGATCGCTGTCATCGGTGCAACGAGCAGCACCACACGTCAACACACCTCGACGACGTTCCACCACCTTCCCATGAGAGTGATGGCGAAGAGAGCTCCGACGGAGCCCTATCTATCCACGCCACGGAACAAACCCTGTGGTGGGAAGCGGACGTCGCCGACGAAGAGATCGAACGACGGGAAGATCCTACTGCAATAGTAGCAACAACACCACCAGGCGGTTCAGGACCACAACGTTTCCGACCGCTACTACAACATGAAAAGTCTTCAAACGTACAACGCGGGGATGGCGGGGAGACACGTCCTTTCCCCTCATCGCACCGGTCTGCCAGGGGGCGCCGTGGCGGTGCGGAACCGCGTCCGTCCCGCTCCTCACGACGGTCAGTTGGTAGGGCGGCCCCGTATAACGCTCGTGCCCAGTTGACCACTCTCGCGCGCCAAACAACAACCCCAGCCGGCTTCAGAACGGGACGCCTCTTGGAAGCGCCTGTAGCAACAACCATTTCTCGCGCATTTGTAGCCATAACTCCAACGGCGGTCGTTCGGATAGCAGCAGGAGGGAATCTCCACGCAGTACGCGACCTCATCGATCCGTGCGCTCCGAATTCCATCATCGATGAAACTTCGCAAAGCACCTCGGGTTAGCGGATACCGGCGCGTCCTATCACGTGAAGTACACGATTGTTCTGCGAGGGAAATACGGGGTAACGGGAACAGTGACGACCGAGGCCACAGTGGTTGCACAATATTCACGGCTTAGTCCAACAGCAACTCTGGATCCATCGGTAGCCACGCCATTCCAATTTATGAAGCTGGCGGATCCAGCTTTCCACCGGTCTACACCTGTCCGGCTCAGACTGGGTGCCGATGTCTACGCCGGCCTAATGGTTAGCGGCACACCATCGTCGAAGGTAGGCGGGCTGCTGACCCAAGCCACCATATTCGGGCTGGTAATATCCGGAGCTTTCCAGCAATAATGTTCTGGCATCGCCCATTTACAGTTATTCTAATTTCCTACCAATTTCAAAAGTACATCTAATTAACCAGCTCCGCCCAGAGGGGCTGCATTAGTGGAGACCGGGAGTTCACAGGAGATCACATTGGAATTTTAATTTATTTAAGTTATTTAATTTATTTAAGTTATCACGCCTTGGGACGGTTGCTGGCGTACTCATCATTTTTTTTGCTCTTTCGAGTTGCTCGCCGCAAGGGGTCCGGCCACCAGCCTAAATATTCGCTACCACCCTAATGCACATTTTTGGCAATATTATTATTTACCGGTAACGGCCCACCCCTGCCGAGCGCTAACTTCAAAGGGGAAAACTCGACGAAAGTTAGCTATCGGTAGGTGGTGCGGACCTTTTTTCGTTTTAAACTCCTTCTGTTTTAGAACGTTCACGAGCCAGCAGCTAGCCCCAGGTGAGTAACATAAACCAACCATTTCCCACATTTTCCATTTTTTACTAAGTGCGTTTTTCATTGTAATTAATATTTGCAAATTAATAATTTTCATAAATGTGAATTTTCCAAGTGCACAGTGAATTGTCGATTTAATTGATATATATATAGCTTTTCCGCATCATAATTGCGCTCATCCGTGCGCATTTGAATTAATAAATTTATAATTGTACGCTTTGAATTGCCAAGTGTAAATTTCTTATATCTTAACTACTTGCACTTGCAGTAAGATTGCAAGTAATCACTTTGATAAATTTGAATGTGTCAAGTGCATTTTGTATTTCAATTAATTTCGTTCTGCACTACTGCATATTAAATCGGAATTGCTATTTATATTGTGAAATAATTAGTTTTCCTGATGAACAGGAAGTTTGTGAGAGCTGCATTTTTATAAACACATATGCAGCTCGTCGCTAGTTCCTTTCTTTATATTTTATAAATAAATTGTGATTACTCGGTATTAATTCTTCTTTTTTTATTTCTTTTATTTGCGTGCCATCGCGCCCTACGACACGGGTGCCATATTCCCCCACTACAGATATGTTCAAATTTCACCAAATATTTACGTGTATAGCATATACTGTTGTCTGAAAAAATTATAGAGACCGGTGGTATATATAGTATATATCTCATACAACCGATTGTTGAGATAAGAAACTTTGCGAAATTTCTTCCCCATTTTAACAGCTAGAAGCTTCAAATTTCACCAAATGCTTACGTGTATAGCATATATTGTTGTTTGAAAAAATCATTGAGATCGGTGGTATATATAGTATATATCTCATACAACCGATTGTTCAGATAAGAAACTTTGCGCAATTTCTGCCCCATTTTAACAGCTAGAAGCTTCAAATTTCACCAAATGCTTACGTATATAGCATATACCGTCGTCTGAAAAAATCATGGAGATCGGTGGTATATATATTATATACCCCATATAAACTGTATTTTTTTGCTCCTTTTTTACGGCTAGAAGCTTCAAAATTCATAAAATTTCATCAAATAGTTACGTTTACGTCATATATTGTTGAAATACGTGATTCGTAGTCATAGTTTTTACACGCAGACCACAAAAACCCTGAAACTTTGCATCCTCACACAAAGTACCTACCTATTTTTATACTCAGTTGAGCAGAGCTCACAGAGTATATTAATTTTGATTGGATAACGGTTGGTTGTACATATATAAAGGAATCGAGATAGATATAGACTTCCATATATCAAAATAATCAGGATCGAAAAAAAATTTGATTGAGCCATGTCCGTCCGTCCGTCCGTCCTTCCGTTAACACGATAACTTGAGTAAATTTTGAGCTATCTTGATGAAATTTGATATGTAGGTTCCTCAGCACTCACCTCAGATCGCTATTTAAAATGAAAGATATCGGACTATAACCACGCCCACTTTTTCGATATCGAAAATTTCGAAAAACCGAAAAATTGCGATAATTCATTACAAAAGAGAGACAAAGCGACGAAACTTGGTAGATGAGTTGAACTTATGATGCAGAATAGAAAACTAGTAAAATTGTGGACAATGGGCGTGGCACCGCCCACTTTTGCAAGCTGTAATTTAGCAGTCGTTGAAGATATCATTATGAAATTTGGCAGGAACGTTACTCGTATTACGTTATGTACGTTTAATAAAAATTAGCAAAATCGGAGAAGGACCACGCCCATTTTTAAAAAAAATTTTTTTTAAAGTAAAATTTTAACAAAAAATTTAATATCTGTACAGTATATAAGTAAATTATGTCAACATTTAACTACAGTAATGATATAGTGCAACAAAATAGAAAAATAAAAGAAAATTTCAAAATGGGCGTGGCTCCGCCCTTTTTCATTTAATTTGTATAGGATACTTTTAACGCCATAAGTCGAACAAAAATTAACCAATCCTTTTGAAATTTGGTAGGGGCGTAGATTTTATGACGTTAACTCTTTTCTGTGAAAATGGACGAAATCGGTTGATGCCACGCCCAGTTTTTATACACAGTCGTCCGTCTGTCCTTCCGCATGGCCGTTAACACGATAACTTGAGCAAAAATCGACATATCTTTAATGAACTTAGTTCACGTGCTTACTTGAACTCACTTTATCTTGGTATGAAAAATGAACGAAATCCGACTATGACCACGCCCACTTTTTCAATATCGAAAATTACGAAAAATGAAAAAAATGCCATAATTCTATACCAAATACGAAAAAAGGGATGAAACATGGTAAGGTAATTGGATTGTTTTATTGAAGCGAAATATAACTTTAGAAAAAACTTTATAAAATGGTTGTGACACCTACCATATTAAGTAGAAGGAAATGAAAAAGTTCTGAAAAGCGAAATAAAAAACCCTTAAAATCTTGGCAGATATTACACATATAAATAAATTAGCGGTATCCAACAGATGATGTTCTGGGTCACCCTGGTCCAAAAATTTGGTCGATATCTGGAAAACGCCTTCATATATACAACTACCACCACTCCCTTTTAAAACTCTCATTAGTACCTTTAATTTGATACCCATATCGTACAAACTCATTCTAGAGTCACCCCTGATCCACCTTTATGGCGATATCTCGAAAAGGCGTCCACCTATAGAACCAAGGCCCACTCCCTTTTAAAATACTCATTAACTCCTTTCGTTTGTACCCATATTGCACAAACGAATTCTAGAGTCACCCCTGGCCAACCTTTATGGCGATATCTCGAAACGGCGTCCGCCTATGGAACTAAGGATTACTCCCTTTTAAAATACTCAATAACACCTTTCTTTTGATACCCATATTGTACAAACAAATTCTAGAGTCACACCTGGTCCACCTTTATGGCGATATTTCGAAAATGCGACCACCTATACAACAACCACCACTCCCTTTTCAAACCCTCATTAATACCTTTAATTTGATACCCATATCGTACAAACACATTCTAGAGTCACCCCTGGTCCACCTTTATGGCGATATTTCGAAACGGCGTCCACCTATAGAACTAAGGCCCACTCCCTTTTAAAATACTCATTAACACCTTTCATTTGATACCCATATCGTACAAACATATTCTAAAGTCACCCCTGGTCCACCTTTATGGCGATATCTCGAAAGGGCGAACACCTATAGAACGAAGGCCCACTCCCTTTTAAAAATACTCATTAACACCTTTCATTTGATACCCATTTCGTACTAACAAAGTCTAGAGTCACTCCTCGTCCACCTTTAATGCGATACCTCGAAAAGGCGTACACCTATAGAACTAAGGCCCAATCTCTTTTAAAATACTCATTAACTCCTTTCGTTTGATACCCATATTGCACAAACGAATTCTTGAGTCACCCCTGGCCCACCTTTATGGCGATATCTCGAAACGGCGTCCACCTATGGAACTAAGGATTACTCCCTTTTAAAATACTCACTAACACCTTTCTTTTGATACCCATATTGTACAAACAAATTCTAGAGTCACCCCTGGTCCACCTTTATGGCGATATTTCGTAAATGCGACCACCTATACAACAACCACCACTCCCTTTTAAAACCCTCATTAATACCTTTAATTTGATAACCATATCGTACAAACACATTCTAGAGTCACCCCTGGTCCACCTTTATGGCGATATTTCGAAACGGCGTCCGCCTATAGAACTAAGGCCCACTCCCTTTTAAAATACTCATTAACACCTTTCATTTGATACCCATATCGTACAAACATATTCTAAAGTCACCCCTGGTCCACCTTTATGGCGATATCTCGAAACGGCATCCACCTATGGGACTAAGGATTACTCCCTTTTAAAATACTCATTAACACCTTTCTTTTGATAGCCATATTGTACAAACAAATTCTAGAGTCACCCCTGGTCCACCTTTATGGCGATATTTCGAAAATGCGACCACCTATACAACAACCACCACTCCCTTTTAAAACCCTCATTAATACCTTTAATTTGATACCCATATCGTACAAACACATTCTAGAGTCACCCCTGGTCCACCTTTATGGCGATATTTCGAAACGGCGTCCGCCTATAGAACGAAGGCCCACTCCCTTTTAAAAATACTCATTAACACCTTTCATTTGATACCCATATCGTACTAACAAAGTCTAGAGTCACCCCTGGTCCACCTTTATTGCGATACCTCGAAAAGGCGTCCACCTATAGAACTAAGGCCCACTCCCTTTTAAAATACTCATTAACTCCTTTCGTTTGATACCCATATTGCACAAACGAATTCTAGAGTCAACGCTGGCCCACCTTTATGGCGATATCTCGAAACGGCATCCACCTATGGGACTAAGGATTACTCTCTTTTAAAATACTCATTAACACCTTTCTTTTGATAGCCATATTGTACAAACAAATTCTAGAGTCACCCCTGATCCACCTTTGTGGCGATATTTCGAAAATGCGACCACCTATACAACAACCACCACTCCCTTTTAAAACCCTCATTAATACCTTTAATTTGATACCCATATCGTACAAACACATTCTAGAGTCACCCCTGGTTCACCTTTATGGCGATATCTCGAAACGGCATCCACCTATGGGACTAAGGATTACTCCCTTTTAAAATACTCATTAACACCTTTCTTTTGATAGCCATATTGTACAAACAAATTCTAGAGTCACCCCTGGTCCACCTTTATGGCGATATTTCGAAAATGCGACCACCTATACAACAACCACCACTCCCTTTTAAAACCCTCATTAATACCTTTAATTTGATACCCATATCGTACAAACACATTCTAGAGTCACCCCTGTTCCACCTTTGTGGCGATATCTCGAAACGGCGTCCACCTATGGAACTAAGGATTACTCCCTTTTAAAACACTCATTAACACCTTTAATTTGATACCCATATCGTACAAATTGTCATCCTCCCAGCAGCTCCTTGCAGCAGGACTGCTACATATTCTCTTACTCCGGGAAGGTATCGAACCCAATCCGGGTCCGTCTCCTGACCCCGGTCCTGAGAAATGGTTTTGCTGCATTTGCCAGAAAAGAATCTTTTTAGGACGGTTATACTCTGTTCACTGTGTCTCGTGCAAGGGATGGTTGCAACGGAAAGGTTGTTCTGGGCTTGATCCCAAAACCCGACGTCCACGTAACTTTTATAAATCTTTTGTGGCTCCTTGCTGCTCACGCCCAAGGGCGTCCCGTAGTCTACGCCTAAGCGTATCCCCACTACCTTCCAGCAGCTTCGCTGCTCAGCAAGCCACAACAAGTACCCGCTGCTGCTCACGCCCCACGGCGCCAACAACCCAAACAGCTGATACCACTCATAACTACTACCTTCGTAGTAGAGCTGGTAGCAATGCTGAGAATCAGCCCCTGCCCCCGTCTTCTTCTCCCCCCCCCCCCCTCTTTTCTGGCAGCAATCGTGCAGGTCAGGGAAACAGACTCTTAGTCCCTGCCTCCGTTTGCACCGTCTGCCAGCACAGAATATATAGGTTTGCGACATCCGCTCAATGCAGCTCCTGCCTTGGGTGGTGCCACTTTCCTAGATGTTCTGGTCTCCGCGACGGCAACCCCTCGACGGGTTTCATCGCGCCATGTTGCCAGGTCGCAAACCCAAATCATCCGGGTACCCCAATGCTTACCCAAGGGCGCCCAGTCCCAAGGCCACAACAGCAATTGCGTCCTGGCCTTCCACAACCTAGGCGTAGTCTCCCCTCACTTACCCCTAGAGTGGCGGCGTCACCCCTCATGCACTTCAGAATTCTGCAGTTCAACTGTAATGGACTAACTGGGAAGATTACGGAGATAGTCGATTTCGTGAAGCGGCACAACATCCGCATTGCTGCGATTCAAGAGAATAAACTCACAGCAAGATCTGCATTGCAGACCTGCTATGGTTATAATGTCCACAGGAAAGACCGCGAGAGCGGAAATGGAGGCGGCCTCGAGTTTATTATACACCACTCTGTGCAATATCATATATTTGATCCTGGCATCGACCGCAGTGACAATGTCTTAGAACGTCAAGGCCTATCTGTCCGGTCAGGCGATGCAAATCTAGAAATCATCAACATCTACATCCCTCCTGTCACCTGTTGCCCCAGTGGATACCGCCCTAATATCGAGGCCTTACTCACTGGCAACAATCGCATTATCTTAGGCGATTTCAATGCCCATCACGACCTATGGCATTCAAACTTGCGGGCGGAGAGTAGGGGTGAGATGTTGGCGGATCAAACAGACGAAACGACGTTCTGCACAGTAAACGGAGACGCCCCCACACGTATGATAGGTAGCTGTCATAGCTCGCCAGATATCTCAATCGTGAGCGCAGAACTCGTAAACTGCGTCAACTGGCAGCCGATGGTAACATTGGCATCCGACCACCAGCCCATACTTACTTCGTTCGAACGTACCGCCGACTTCATCGTCACCGAAAAACGCACTTTCATAAACTTCAAAAAAGGAAAGTGGGAAGAATATAAATCTGCAACAGACAGCAGCTTTGCTGCCCTCCCTATCCCGACTGATGCCCGCCAAGGGGAGCGTGCCTTCCGCAAGGTCATTGAATCCGCCTCGGCACATTTCATTCCCGCCGGGAGAATTCCGGAAATCCGGCCCCACTTCCCGGCGGAGGCCGCGAGCTTAGCGAGGGAACGCGACCTTATAAGACAGCTTGATCCAGGCGAACCCCAAATAACGGATATAAACCAACGCATCAGATTGCTTGTGGACGAACACAAGCGGGCGAAATGGGAAGAGTACCTAAGAGGTTGTAACCTCTCTACCGGTATAGGTAAACTTTGGTACACCGTAAAGTCCCTATCGAATCCGACTAAGCACAAAGACAAAGTTTCCATCGCCTTTGGCGATAAGGTGCTGTCGAATGCGAAAAAATGCGCGAGCGCTTTTTGCCGACAATATATAATGCATCCTACTGTCGACAAAGATAGACGGAGAGCCAATAGACACGCACATAAACACAAACTCAGCGAGTCACCAATTACCATCACCGCTAGAGAGGTTGAGGACGCCATTGGTCGCGCTAAACCATCCAAAGCAGTGGGCCCAGACGGCATAGCCATGCCGATGCTTAAAAACCTAGGGAAAGAGGGTTTCAAATATTTAGCGCATGTCTTCAACCTGTCTCTTTCCACCTTTGTCATACCCGAGAAGTGGAAAATGACCAAGGTGGTCCCGCCACTAAAGCCTGAGAAAGCAGCTAACGTAGGTGAGTCATATCGTCCGATATCTCTCCTATCGCCAGTGGCAAAGACGCTTGAAGCCATTTTGCGCCCTTATTTCCAAGCACATTTGCAGCTAGCCCCTCATCATCATGGCTTCAGAAAACTCCATAGCACTACCTCCACTCTAAATGTCATTAGCACCCAGATAAATTGCGGTTTGAATCAATATCCCCACCATAGAACAGTACTCGTAGCGTTAGACCTGTCAAAAGCTTTTGATACGGTTAACCATGGCTCGTTACTGCAAGACCTGGAAGGGTCTACCCTTCCCCCATGTCTTAAAAGGTGGACCGCAAATTATCTGGGTGGTCGGCAGGCATCGGTGCAATTCAGAAACGAAACATCAAAACAAAGGAGAATTAAACAAGGGGTGCCACAGGGTGGTGTCCTATCCCCGATTTTGTTCAATTTCTACATATCTAAGCTACCTTCACCGCCGGAAGGAGTCACAATCGTTTCCTACGCCGATGACTGCGCAATAATGGCCACAGGCCCAGGCCCTAAGATCGATGAGCTATGCAATAAAATAAACGGCTATCTCCCTGATCTCTCCAGTTTTTTCGCCTCGCGAAACCTGGCATTGTCACCGACTAAATCTTCCGCGACCTTATTTACAACATGGACGCCCCAAATGTCGACCATATTGAACATCCACGTCGATGGCACTACGCTACCGACTGTCCTACACCCCAAAATCTTGGGTGTGACTTTCGATCAGGATCTACATTTTGGTGCGCATGCAACCGCAATTGTTCCAAGAATTCAGAGCCGTAATAAAGTCCTCAAATCCCTTGCTGGCAGTACCTGGGGAAAAGATAAAGAAACGCTCTTGACCACACACAAAGCAATTAGCCAGCCGATTACGTGCTACGCGTCACCCATATGGTCGCCAAGCCTAAAAACCACCCACTGGAAGAAACTACAGGCCTGCCAAAATACTGCTCTCAGAATCGCCACGGGCTGTCTTCTTATGTCCCCAGAACACCATCTACATAATGAGGCGAGAATACTCCCCATCAGGGAGAGAAATGAGATGCTGACCAAACAGTTTCTGTTGAATACCCAGAAACCTGGGCATCCCAACAGACATCTGATTGACGAACCAGCACCGTCTAGGGGCCTAAGGAGTCATCCCCGTAAGCATTTTGAGGAAATACGGCACCTGAGAACCCAGCCGTATGAAGCGGAAAAACACAAGCATGGTTATTTTCCCTTATGTTGTCACCATAGCTCTCAACTGAGTATGTAATGTTCGGTTACACCCGAACTTAACCTTCCTTACTTGTTTATTTTATATTTATATTAAAAATCGTTTAGGTATGTAGATCTGTTCATTATATATTTCTTATCTTATACATCCGATTATTTGGAGATTACGAACGGCATAAGATTATTGTTCAGCCCCATTCAGGAAAGGTATGAAGTCTTCGGTACAGCCGAAAACAGTCCCGTCCTTACTTGTTTCCACTTTACTTGCATCCATACCTGGTTAGATAATAATGACACTTGTCAAATCTGTAGAGGTCCCTGTTTCGCAAAAGACCTAAAAATCTTAGAAAAGGAAAAACTGAGTATGGCCACCGGTACTATTCCTCGTGACCGACCGAATACGCGGCTTTACGCGCAAACTAATCCCCAATTCCAAACTTATACATCAACTGACCGTCGACATGGTCAAACGAATAGTGCACGATACCGACGCACGACTAATCCCCACCGAAGCGGAATAACTGAACAGCGAGTGCAGCAATTAGTTGCTGAATCAGTACAAAACTTTCGTGAAGTAATGACCATGGATATTCAGAATATGTTACAAACCTTACATATGGATAGAAATACTAGACCATCTCCAGCTGTTTCTCGGCGAGAAGAGCAGGTGGAATGGCCGCGCGACTCACGGTATCCGGAGCGATCTATTAATGACAATGTTCGGTATGAGAGACGGCCAGAGTCATTAGGCGTTAGCCGATTGTCTGTCACAAACCTAAAACTGTCAAATCTAGTTCGAAATTGGCAGGTTCATTTTAGCGGGTCGAAAGATGGCATATCTTTATACCAATTTATTTATCGAGTAAACACGTTAACCGCCCTACACCTGAACGGAAGTTGTGCAGTACTTTGCCAACATCTACACTCATTGTTTGAAGGCAAAGCTTTGCAATGGTTTTTGCGTTACCGGCAACGCACGAATGATCTGGAGTGGTTTGATTGTTGCGAGGCCATGCGACACCAATTTAAGGATTTTTCGACAGACGCCGAAATACGCGATAATATTCGAAGAAGAAAACAAAAAATTGTTGTTGTTATTTAGGTTTATTAGATAGTGGAGCAAATAAGAGTTGCATAGGATCGGAATCAGCAAAATTAATTATGGAAAGTCCCAAGAGAAATTACAGAAGTTTTTAGGTTCTATAAAAACAGCAGATGGGAAAAACAGAGCGTGGATGGAGTCATAGAGCTTACTATAGATTTCGACAATCGTAGAGAAATGATTGAGTTTCTTTTAGTACCGTCTGTTGCTTTTGGCAGAAATTTCGTCTGCAAGTTCAAGCTGAACCATGCGTAGATCAACTTACGGATGGAGTAGTAGACCACGATGTGATTCCGTTGACATTATTACAGAAACGCTAATTTGAGATAGCTATTTCTGCATTCCCTGCTTACGAGAAAGAAGGCCTTGGAACTAAAAAGTTAATTGAGCACGTCATAGAAACTGGCACGGCTACCCCAATAAAGCAGAGTTATTATCCAATCTTGGCTGCAATGGAAAAGCTATTGTGTGAAGAGATAGATCGTATGATTGAGTTAGGAGTAATAGAAAAGGCTGAGAGTTCCGCATGGTCCTCTCCAGGAATGCTCATAGTAAAACCTGGAAAGGTGATATTTTGATTAGATTCGAGAAAACTTAACGAAGTAACTGTGAAAGACGCGAATCCTATTCCGAATATAGATGGACTGATAGCCCGATTACCGCCTGTATATTGCATATCGAAAATTGACCTCCAGGATGCCTTGTGACAACTAAGTTTGTCAAAGGAGTCTCGCACCAAAACCGCATTCACAAAACCCAATCGACCATTGTACCAATTTACCCGCATGCCATTTGGTCTTTGTAATTCACCACAAACAATATGTCGATTGATGGACATGGTGATCCCGTACAATGTCAATACTCATGTTTTCGTTTACCTAGACGATTTTTTAGTTGTCTCACAAACGTTTGAAGAAAACATATCGCATCTGTTGGAAGTTGCAGCAAATCTACGGAAAGCTGGTCTAACTAGCAACATTAAGAAGAGTAGCTTTGTTCTGAATAAAGTGAAATATTTAGGATTTGTAGTTGTGAATGGGACACTAGCGGTATACGAAGATAAAATGAAGGCTATTTCTGACTATCCATGTCCGAAAAACGTTCGTCAAGTACGCCAATTTTTGGAAATGGCAAGGTGGTATAGGGGCTTTATTGCCGAATATGCTAGCCTCACGTTTCCACTGACCGAGCTGCTCTCTAAGAAAAAGAAATTGGCTTGGAATACAGCAGCTGAAGATGCGTTTCAGCAGCTTAAAAATAAACTCACAATGGCACCCTTGTTGATTCACCCTGATTATTCGAAACAGTTCATTGTCCAATGTGATGCATGCCAGTACGGTGTAGGTGGTCTGTTAGCTGAAGCTGATGAAAATGGCGACGAAAAGCCTATTGCATTTATGTCACACAAACTGAATAGAGTGCAGAGAAATTATACTGTGACTGAACTGGAATGTCTCGCAGTGATTATGGCAATAAAGAAGTTCAGGCCATATATCGAAGGGCACGACTTTAAAATCGTAACCGACCACGCGAGTCTGAAATGGCTAATGCGCCAAAAAGACTTAAGCGGAAGGCTACCGCGGTGGGCCCTAAAACTACAAGGTTATAACTTTTCCATCGAACACAGAAAAGGAAGCAATAATAAAGTCGCTGACGCATTGTCTCGCGCTTTTGACGAAACCCGAAATGTGGAGGAGATAGAGTTAGAGATTTTGCCAGAAATAGATTTAGAATCGTCGCACTTCGAATCGGATGAATACCGAGAACTACGCTAAAAATTGTCCAACAGTGTTATGCCAGACTACAAAGTGATAGACAAATGCATTTACTATAGGAATAATTTTGAGACCAACACGCCCCTTGAAGAAGACGTGTGGAAACTATTTGTGCCGACTGAATTAAGGCAAAGCGTTATTTCCTCGGCTCATAATTCGCCTAGTTCAGCACACGGTGGTATAGCCAAAACGATTGAGCTGGTAAAAAGACATTTATATTGGCCCGGTATGCTAACCGACATAAACAATTATGTGCTATCCTGTAACATTTGCAAAACCTCGAAGACGCCGTCGTATTCGCTTCGCCCTCCGATGGGACAGCAAGCCGAGTCAGAGCGACCTTTCCAACGATTATACATCGATCTTATTGGACCTTTTCCGAGATAAAAAAGGGAAACATAGGTATTTTTATTTGTCCTCGACCATTTTTCGAAATTCACTTTTTTGCAACCACTAAGAAAGTTCACAACCAACTTAATAATAGATTTTCTCAGACAATAGTATCCGATAATAGAAGCCAATTTGTCAGCAAGTAGTTCCATAATTTCATTGACAAACATGGAATTAGCCATGTTCGTACAGTAGTATATTCACCTCAAGCCAACGCCTCGGAACGCGTAAATCGCTCCATTAACGAGGCTTTGAGATCCTTTGGACGCAAGGATCATCGGAATTGGGATGCTTACGTAAGCAGTATTAATTGCTCTTTACGCAATGGTTTACACAGTACAATAGGTCAGTCGCCGCACTTCATTGTTTTCGGACAAAACATGGTAACACACGGGAAAGACTACGTTATCTTGAAGAATCTAGGATCGATGTCGGAGGGTAGTGCTCGAATTAGTAGGGAGGATCAATTCGCCATCATTCGCGAATCAGTTAATTCCAAAATGAAACTGGCGTATGAGAGAAACACACGCACATACACCCTACGCGCGCGTATGCGGGAGTTTACCCCAGGACAAATCGTGATACGTAGAAATTTTATGCAAAGTATGTTGGGAAAACATTTCAACGCTAAACTTGCCCCACAAGGTGTTAAGGCCAAAGTGATAAAAACGGTTGGAAACGCTTATTACCTGTTAGAAGACATAGGGAGCAATCATAAAGGAACGTACCATACTAAGGACATCTGGTCATGAAAAGTGACAACATCAGCAACAAATAACTGATTATCTTTCATAATGATTACAAATAATTAACCGGTTGCAAAAAGACCAACAACCACAAAATTATAAGAGTTGCAGCCGCTAGGTACCGACTAGCATCGGATAGCTTCTGTCTGGTTGGGGGGATTTATGACGAGCATTCCAATGATATTAGTCTCTCGACTTAATATGAGAACATCGCAGGGCGATATCATTATCACAGCATCAATCATAGTGAAGTGTTGCAGAGCAATATGTTTTTTGTGTTGTATCGAACATTGGTTCGGACAGTTCGACACAACCAATGCTCAGTGCAACGATATAAAAATATACTTAGCGTCGATGTGCTCTAACGAACCAACAGAGCTGTATGCTTGTGAGTGGGCGAGCGTAACATAAAAGCCTAGGAAATGCAATCACGAAACACACACTGGATAATGTACAATTGTAGGTACATATATATGTAGATTGCAAACAGTGAGCATGCACTAATGCTTATGAAACACGCACATGCGCATAACGAAGGTGGCTCTCAACTAGTGGCGCAGAGAACTACTGGATGATTTTAAGGCGGCACAGATCATACATACGTAACATGAAGTAAACCCAACTTGATACAAACTATCGCACAACCAGCATGAATGCTATGCAAAACTAGTCTTCATCTGTCCCTTTTTCTTTGTTCTTTCTTTTTTTTTACAAGAAACTGGTAGATTTTTTTTTTTTTGCTGTATTCTAGGTATAGTAGATTTCGATCATATTAAACAGTCCCAAATCGGATCGGATTACCAAGCACAATCTCCGTCCTTATTTAAGGTGAAATGGCCTAGCTACGCCAGGGCAAGCTGGCGAAGTACCCGATAGGATAAAGTACCAAGTTCGAACCCTAAGAGGAGGAAATGGGGAAATATAAAATTTTAGCTTTGGTTGTTTGCTATTCAACGATCGACAGTTACTTAGATGATTTATTTATGGTTGACGCAATTTTCAATAATTTTTTTTTGGACCAGTACGAATTTATGCTGGTATTTTCCTGTTGTTTTTTTTTTTGTTAAGTAAATATGTGAGGCGTGATCCATGACATTATTTCTTATCTCCCGATATGTGTAAAGAAGTCATTGTCTAATCAGGCTGTACAAATGTATATCAAGAAGAGAAAAAAAAAATATCTAACGGGAAGATCAGGCGATTATTCCGTTTGACCTATACCTAAGTAGAGAAGATTTGGAAAACTGGAAAACTGCCGGTAGAAGCAAAGGCTTTGAATGCGTAGGCCAGAGATTAACAAAATCAGTTGTGATATAGCCATCGGCAAGACCACCACGGTGGGCGAGAACCACATAGTTGGACCCGAACACGCGTGTGAGCACAAAATTTCACTGTGAAGTTCTGCTTTAAAAGCGCAGTATAAATCTTGAACTAGAACAGTTTACAAAATGTGGTGAAGTTTAAACTAACTGAGATTTTCTATATGTTTTCTCGGATAATCAGCTACACGCAATAGTTATTGAAAGTAATATTTAAGTGCATACGTATTTATAGGATTTTTAAAATTTCAACTTTTGTTTCACACAAATGTGGTTTTCAAAAGAAAAAAAAAAAACAAAAAAAATTTACCCTCTGCTTATTAATAAAATTACAATTTCAATAAAAATTTCATCTATAATTTAATTTTTGCTTAATTGGGACGACGATTACGCCACTACTTTTTTATAATATTTAAAAAACAAAAAAAAATAAAAAACTTGAGCTTTATAATTTTATAAATAAAACAACGTAGGTTGCATTTAACAATAATTTAGGCAACTAAAAAGAAAATAGTGAAATTCTACAAAAATACAATATACTATAAACATGCATACATATATACTAGAGGCTTACGCCGATCACTTTATCGGCGGCGGCGGCGTAGGCACTATTATATACCGGCGGCGGCGGTGTAGGCGGCGCGCCGGCGTACGCCGGTGTTCTTACTGTAAAAGCTTGATTTTTCTATTTAAAAAAAATAATATTTAGGAAAGTTTTTGTTTATATGTATTTAAGGAAATCAACGCGTTGGCCATTTCGGAAAAATCCGGGGTTTTTGCATCAAAATCTCGCAGACCGTTCAAAAATTTTCAAGAGTAGCTCCGAAGGTAGCTAGCGAAGGGATTGTCCCTCGCATGCTTCAGAGAGGCTTCGAACCTAACCGCGGTCTTTGGAATTGGTACAACTGCGCCTGCTGAAAAGAAATAGAGATACATAAAATAGTCACACTTTTGCCTGTATATCTCGAGCAAAGTGTAGTTTCACCTAGGGTTAACTCCTAATAATCGTCGCGAACACAATTTCTTTAAATCATTTGTCGATCCTTGGCGGTCATGCATAAAGGCGACTTAGGGTTGCTATGAATGGTCTATTAATACTCATGACTATCGTGGCACAGGGCGCCTCCAGTTTTTTCGGCTGTTTTTAAGAGCTAAAATTTCCGATGTGCGAACAGTAGGAATCCCTACCACCAGTCGCTACCACGCCTCCTGAGCCTCACACCATATGCCAGTACAGAAGCTATACGACTGCGACTTCGAACTCATACCTTCGCCGACGTCACTTTCTTAGAAGCTCTAGGTGTAGCTCCGAAGACTTTCCAACGGATGCTTTTGTTGCGCTATGCTGCCGAGCTACACTTTGAAACGTTAGGGAGTGACTATTCGGCCACAGATGCCGCCTCGAAATCATAAGCAGTCTAAGTGGATGTCATTGCGTCATGGGTGAAAATCCGTATTAACCTCGGCGCATCTACATAATAAAAATTTTACAAGGACCCTGGATAAAATTTTTAAAATTTAGACCAAAGATTGCAGACGTTTGTGTTCACAACATTGATTTCAATAGTCTTCGTTAAATCAAATTTAGAATGAAAGTCGACGGATTTTAAGTTGAAATTTGTTAACAACTGTTTTCCGGCCTTACGATATAGGAGCTCATTATGGATGACCGCGTAGCTTCAGTTTTCAGACAAGTTCAACTGTCCACTACGTTAGGGTAGTATCACACACGGTCATTAGTTCCACTGTCTTGGGAAAGCCTTTGCTTCACCACTTTGAGTGTTCTTGCGAAGGAGAAAGCCTCACCTGGTAGATATATGCGCCTACGTATTCACAACTGTAAAAGGAGCCGTAACGTGTAGGTGATATTTAAACTTGGTTGATAGGCTATAATCAATGTGATTTACTCCAAGGGACTAGTTTTGGATAGGGCCGCCAACTTTAGGAAATGTCAAACCGGGAGACTTGGGTGTTGAAGGATGAAGTGTGAAAATCAAAATTAATATTTCAGACGTTATTGTATAGTTTCTCAAATAAACAACAGATGTTTGAATGTAAGCCCAAGCGATTTTTCAAACCCTTCTCATATGTACATATATCCTCAACTTAAGTATGAGGTAACAATAATTTCAAAGGAGTGTTTATGCCCCTAGAACCTACTAAAGGATTTTGCTTCACTGATTTCATTTATTCTTGAGGACAATTTAAAAACAAGTTCGCCTTGGGTCATTTTATTTGAATTAGTTGTTAATTATTAATTTTTTCAAAAATGCAAAGTGAGCATATAAATTTATTATATAAATTTTCTTTTAGTATTTTGTTTTAATAACTTGCTGAATTGGGTGATGGAAAGTCCGTGTTAAGCTGACATCGAAAGCGCCTGTTATTTTAAATAACTTTTGAATAGTTATAAAGAGTTAAATTTCGCAATTAGTTTCTTATAAGTGGCAGTGATGCGCATCCGTTGATACCACTTTCGACCATATCCGACCAATTTTCGACACGAACAATAAATGGCCTAAACAGTCTTAAACGAGTAAAAAATATAGGAACGCGCCGGACGCCGCGCCGCCACGCCGATATTTTTGACATTCGGCGGCGGCGTGTGAAAAACGACCAAAATCGGCGGCGGCGTTTATCGGCGGCGTATATCTCTAATATATACTATATAGCAATTGCGAAAAAAAATTCTTTACATACATATGCACATTCAAAACGTTTAACAAATAAAAATTTAACCAAAACAAATAAATAAAAACAAGTAAGGAAGGTTAAGTTCGGGTGTAACCGAACATTACATACTCAGTTGAGAGCTATGGTGACAACATAAGGGAAAATAACCATGTAGGAAAATGAACCGAGGGAAACCCTGGAATGTGTTTGTATGACATGTATATCAAACGAAAGACATTAAAGAGTATTTTATGAGGGAGTGGGCCATAGTTCTATAGGTGGACGCCATTTAGGGATATAGCCATAAAGGTGGATCAGGGTTGACTCTAGAATGCGTTTGTACGATATGGGTATCCAATTAAAGGTGTTAATGAGTATTTTAAAAGGGAGTAATCCTTAGTTCCATAGGTGGGCGCCGTTTCGAGATATCGCTACAAAGGTGGAACAGGGGTGACCCTAGAATTAGTTTGTACAATATGGGCATCAAACGAATGGTGTTAATGAGTATTTTAAAAGGGAGTGGGCCTTAGTTCTATAGGTGGATGCCGTTTCGAAATATCGCCATAAAGGTGGACCAGGGTTGACTCTAGAATTTGTTTGTACGATATGGGTATCAAATTAAAGGTATTAATGAGGGTTTTAAAAGGGAGTGGTGGTAGTTGTATAGGTGGTCGCCTTTTCGAGATATCGCCATAAAGGTGGACCAGGGATGACTCTAGAATGCGTTTGTACAATATGGGTATCAAACGAAAGGTGTTAATGAGTATTTTAAAAGGAAGTGGCCTTAGTTCTATAGGTGGACGCCGTTTCGAAATATCGCTATAAAGGTGGACCAGGGGTGACTCTAGAATGTGTTTGTACAATATGGGTATCAAACGAAAGGTGTTCATGAGTATTTTAAAAGGGAGTGGGCCTTAGTTCTATAGGTGGGCTCGTTTTCGAGGTATCGCAATAAAGGTGGACCAGGGGTGTATCTAGACTTTGTTTGTACGATATGGGTATCAAATTAGAGGTATTAATGAGGGTTTTAAAAGGGAGTGGTGGTAGTTGTATAGGATATCGCCTAAAGGTGGACCAGGGGTGACTCTAGAATGCGTTTGTACAATATGGGTATCAAACGAATGGTGTTAATGAGTATTTTAAAAGGGAGTGGGCCTTAGTTCTATAGGTGGACTTCATTTCGAAATATCGCCATAAAAGTGGACCAGGGGTGACTCTAGAATGTGTTTGTACGATATGGGTATCAAATTAAAGGTATTGTTTAAGCCGCCTCCTTCATAATTTATACGGCGGCGAAATCCTTATGCGCTGCCGTGCGCGGCGAATGGAAAGGCGCCAACGCGCATACACTACCATCGTCAACAATTATATATGGCATTCGTCAGTCAAGAATTATTACTCGGCAACCGCGGACGCGCTCCTACTACAAAGTCGTGTATATATATGTACATATTTAAATACTTTGATTTTTTCCAAGTTTGAAGAAAGTGAATAGGAAAGAAATAAAAATAATATTGAATAACAAAATAAAATTTTGAATTTGTAACGTTTATAAGAAAACCAATAAATCTTTTTATTTCGGATTTGAGTGTAGCGAAGAGAGACCAAGTGAAAGTTATTCATGGTCCTTCGCAGCCACCTTTGGCCCAACCCCTAGAATTATAATTAAAATATTAGTGAATTTTAATCGAAAAATTTCGTTCGCAAATAAAATATAATATAAAAAAAAAACTACATATAAGTGCTATAAACAAAACTGCACAAAAAACAACAGTGTGCTCAAAAATTTACATACGAAAAAAAAAAACCATAACTATAGAACAAATATAAATTTAGTGGAACGAAAAAAATTTTGCAAAAAGCAAACAAGAAATAAATACATACTTATACATTTCAAAAAAAAAAAAATTTAAAAAAATTGAGAAAATTTTTTTTGTTCGAAAATTGTGGGCGCACAAATCATAAGTCCCACCTTGGAAACAATTTTGTAATTATAAAGATCAACTCTACCCAACATTCAGCTAAGCAGCATCATCACCAAGAGAGCAACAACAAGCAGACCAACATACATAAATAAGGAGGAACAGAATACAACAATCGGTGAGTAGGCAGGTTTTTATTTTTCATAAAAAGTATATAAAAAATAATAAAACTTTTTTTTCACAAAAGTTATATTATTTTGTGTAAACTGCAAAAACATATATATATATATATCCACATATATACTTGAATATTGCGGAAATTTTCTTACCGTTGGTTTTACTGCAACTTTTTTGCAACCAAAAATTGGTAGAAAATATTCCGCTATACCAATAGGCAAAATCCGCCAATTATATATATATATATATATGTATACATATTTCTAGTGGTATTTAACCAACAAAAAATTGCAGTTTACTGGCCTACTCAAATCCACTGTGCAAGAACAACATCGGCAAAATCTTCTTCTACAGCTGAGTTTACCCCGTTGTTCGCACAGAGCGTTGAACTTGTCGATACAGTTCAACTTCTTCCAAGTGATTTTTTCTTGCTTGCCAGCATATACAAAAATCGTAATATTCATACGTACGTACTTACATACATGTACAAATAATTTCAAGTTGCTTTTCCACCATTCATACTTTGAGAACATCATACGTGTTTACTCACACGTTCAAGTCACTCTTCCAGCGACATTCTCCGAGCACATATAGCTACATTAGCAACGAGAGCTGTGTACTGCTGATCAAATTTCTCAACCTCTCTCATATTTGCAATTTTTTCATCTTTCTTTGCTGCACTCTCCCAACAGTGCAATCAAGCGCACTCAGCTTCACAAAGACACGCGACATTAAAGCGACGAAGAAGCGAATCAAAACAAACTCTTCTGTTTGTAAACATAAACAGAGAAGCTCATCTGATTCACGTGCATACGTTCGCACAAACATACATATATACACACGTTTGTATATTGCGCACGTACGTTTGTACTTATTCTGTCGTACAAAACTAAGTTTGAGATATTTTCGTCCCTATAGGAACTTTCAAAAAAATATCCATACAAACTTCAAGTACATATTATTATTTTCTAATATATACATACCTATATATACCAGTAATTTACAAATACACGTTTATTTCCACACGTATATTTACACGTATATATAAGTGAAAAGTGTTTGTGATTTTTTTTAAATTTTAGACCTTTTGTTTTTACAAAACAATATACATCCTATTAAATTCCGAATTTCGCGGATTTAAATAATTTAAGGAACGTCCCGTTGTCCGTGCTTGACTCTATGGTTCAAAAAAAAAAAACCACAAACACCGCCACCAATTTAAATCCCCTTTTCTAAATTTCTGTGGCACGAAGAGTTTTCCATCTTCGAATTTTGCAAACGTTCTCTGAGCGGACAAATATTTTATTCGGTTTTGAAAACCCAAAAGTTTGCATAAAATGCCTCTCAGTCCCCCAAAAATGTCCGAAACCGGAACAAAACCAAAAGGTGGCCCAAAGGAAGAAACGGCCAAGGAAAGGTCAACATCCCCTCGCCGGAAATCCAAATCAATTGACCCATCCGCGCAAAAGTTCATAGCGAAAAGTGACAATCTGATGAGATACTGTGCAAAATTCAACGAAGCACCGATTCAGGATCACACTGAATCGTATCTCATGATAAAGGACAAATCACTAGATGATTATTGGGCACGACTCCAATCGGTTTACGATCTGGTTTTTTCGAAACCAGACGAAAGTTTCCCTGAAGACTTCAAGAGTTCAGTGCAAGGCAAACAATGCGCCTGCCTTGATACGTATGAAGTGACTAAAGCAAAAATTGCCGATCAACTTTCATTGATCAAAATGATGGCAATGCCGAGTTCACCACCCCGCGTGGAACAACCCCCGGCTGAGGCAAATATTTACCTCAAGGTCCCAGCCTGCGACACGGAGACCTTTTATGGTGGCTATGAAGAATGGCCCGCTTTTCGTGACATGTTCACAGCGGTGTACATTAACCACCCAAGGCTCTCCCGTGCTCAGAAATTGTACCATCTCCGGTACAAAACACAAGGTAAAGCCGGCTCCATCGTCAAGCAATATGCGTTGAGCGATGATAACTTTGACCTTGCCTGGGAAGCTTTACGGTCACGATACGAAAACAAGCGTATCTTGGTTGACAACCAGATAAAATCCTTACTGACTCTTGCCACTATTCCATCCGAAAACAGTGAGCAACTTCAGAAATTGCAAAATACAATCAACAACTGCCTATCCGTCCTACACTCCCAAGGAGTTACGACAGACAGTTGGGATCCGATTCTGGTGTACATTTGTTCATCAAAGCTCCCAGAAACAACCCTGTCACCTTGGGAACAATCTCTCTCTTCTCGAAGAGATCTACCCTCATGGTCACAAATGAACGACTTTCTCACCTCGAGATATGAAGTCGTTGAAAGGGTCAATAGGCTTCAACCAAGCAAACAAAAACCAGTCGCTCATAAAAATTCTGCGCAAAACAGGTCCTTCAACAGGACGCAAACCCTTGTGGCAGAATCTAAAAAGGAAACTTGCCAATGCTGCAACTCCACGCACCTTATTAGATTCTGTCCACAATTCAAGCGAATGTCTGTGCAAAACCGGACAAAATTGGTAAAACAAGCTAAGCTGTGCACAAACTGCCTTAGCAGCACTCATATCATCAATGAGTGAACGAGCAAGTGGTCATGTTCGACATGTCATCAACGGCATCACACGCTGTTGCATGCGAGCCCACAAGCTCAACGTTCCACCCCGCGAACGAATGCACCAAACGTGCAGCACACAACTGCTGAGTCAACACCTCCCGTTCGACAAACGCAGAATAGCTCCGATTCTAGCGAGCTATCGTGTTGTTCAAAACACGCACCGGTTACATCATTGCATGCAGCCAATGATAACCAAATTCTCCTTCCTACTGCTATGGTCGCAGTCGAACACGAAGGGGAATTATTTCAACTGAGAGCCCTTATTTATCAGGGCTCGGAAAGAACTTTCATTTCCTCGAAAGTTCAAAAACGGTTGAAACTTCCATTCGAACATTCAAAGTTCGAAATCTCTGGCATGAGTGGACAAGTTTTACAAAAGTCCTCCAAGCTTTGTCCTTTGACACTGGTTGCATCCAAGGCCATGAAAAGGATAAAGGCTCATGCCATTGTGTTGCCGCAACTAACAACAAATCTACCAACATCCACCATTAGTCGCAAAATCTGGCAGCAGTTCAAACTCCTTGAGCTCGCTGATCCCAGTTGCCACATACCAGGTCAGACTGACATGGTAATTGGCAGCGACATACTTCCACAAATTCTGCTGGAAGGTATAAAAAAGGTGTGCGGTATCATACTTGCGCAACAAACCATTTTTGGTTGGATTCTTAGTGGTCCAATATCTGAAAATGTTGTGTCATTCTCGACGCAAGTCCAAGCGTCAAACGAGACACTCAGTTCTCAACTGAGAAAATTTTGGGAAGAGGAGGAAATTCCACAACCTCCACAGATATCCCCCGAGGATCAAGCGTGTGAGCAGATATATGCAACAACCACGACACGTGCACCAAACGGTCGATACATTGTACGACTTCCATTCAAGGAAGAGTTTCCTGAAAAACTCTCCCTCGGCAAATCCCGCCCGGCTGCTCTGCAGCAGTTTTTCAACATGGAGCGATCGCTCCAGAAAAAGGGGGAGTTAGGTACAATGTACAACAATGTGTTGCAAGAATATCTCGACCTTGATCACATGGAATCTGCCGACCCATGCGAAATAACTTCGAATGGCAAGGTCTTCTCATTTTACTTGCCACATCATGCGGTAGTCAAACCAGATAAGGTCACCACCAAAGTTCGTGTGGTTTTCAACGCCTCTAAAAATTCTGGGTCAGGAAAATCCCTAAATGACGTGCTATACACTGGTCCAACTCTCCAACCAGATCTCATGCTACTAATTCTACAGTGGCGCATGCATAAGTATGTGTTCAATGGAGATATTGAAAAAATGTACCGTCAGATCCTTATACACGAGGACGACAAAGATTTTCAGCGAATCCTATTTCGCAAATCGGCCAACTCCAATGTTAGCGATTTCAATCTAATAACGGTTACATTCGGCGTCAATTGTGCACCATATCTCGCTATTCGTACGTTGCATCAACTATCCGATGACACGAAAGCAACATTCCCGTTGGCTGCAACAATTCTCAAGACGCAAACTTATGTCGACGACATCCTATCCGGAAGTCATACCATCGATAACGCCACTGAATCACTCGTTCAAGTGATAAACGCCCTAAAATCAGCTGGTTTCATACTAAAGAAACTAACGGCTAATCACCCGGCCATATTAGTTTCCGAAGGAGGATCTTCTAGACTCCAACTTCTTAAAATTTGAGAGCACTTCCAATACCAAAACTCTTGGCATTCGATGGAACGCGCTCACGGACAAATTTCCATACACCATTCTGCCGGAACACACCCAAAATGCGGTCACAAAGCGACAAATTTTATCTTCTGTTGCAAAACTTTTTGACCCGGCAGGATGGCTGTCGCCAGTTATGATACAGGCCAAGATGCTTCTCCAAGAAATCTGGCTGGATGGAAGCGATTGGGATGAAAGCGCCAAACCCGCGACATTATCAAAATGGCAACATTTCGCAGAAAATCTGCCAGATATTTTCCACATCGAAATCCCTCGATGGGTTAATGTCGTTCCAGGGCAAGACACTCAAATCCACGGGTTCTGTGATGCCTCGGAAAAAGCATATTGCGCAGCGATTTACATCCGCACACATGTGGGCAACCAAATAAAATCTTCTCTTTTGGTTGCGAAAGGCAAAGTTGCCACCATAAAAACTGTAAGCTTACCCCGCTTAGAGCTATGTGGTGCAGTCCTACTCGCAAAACTGGCTTCAACTGTTCGAAAACAGCTCGACTTACAAGCATGCAACACATTCTTATGGTCAGATTCTGAGATTGTACTACCCTGGCTAGAAAAATCTCCATCGACCTGGAAGACTTATGTGGCCAACCGTACCTCTCAAATTCGAGAATATCTTCCCAGCGGCACCTGGCGCCATGTATCTAGCCAAGACAACCCTGCTGATCTTGGCACACGTGGTTGCAAGCCGCATGATTTGATAGGTTCATCGCTTTGGTGGCACGGACCACAATGGCTTTCTTGCCACATTTCGGCATGGCCAAAGCCGAAAGCAGGTAGCGCTTCTCCACCCGAGAAACGCAAGGTGGAAGCATATCACGCACTCGAGGAAGAGGACGACATTCTTCAACGTTTCTCCTCATACTCTCGAGCTCGCCGTGTGATTGCATACGTGTTCCGCTTTGCGAACAATGCCTGCAACAAATCCATATCGGTGGCAACAACACATAATCCCCATCTGACGTACAAAGAGTTGCAACATGTGAAAACGCGGCTTGTGGCAATGGCACAATCTCGCCATTTCGGGGCGGAAAAGAGCGCCTTACAAAACAATATGCCAATAAGCAAAAAGAGTTCCCTTCTGGTTCTTGACCCATTTCTGGATGGATACGGGCTCCTACGTATCGGTGGAAGATTGGAACATTCTACAATGCAATACAACGAGAAGCATCCAGTAATCCTTCCTCCGGATTCTAGGCTCTGCCAGTTGTATCTGGAGTTCTTACACCGCCTGCTTCTTCATGCAGAAATGCGGTTAATGCTCCAAATGGTGAGGCAAGAGTACTACGTACCAAAACTAAAGCCTCTTATAAAGAAATGCATTTTTCAGTGCAAATCTTGCACGCTTTTCAAACAGAAAACGCGCACGCAAATAATGGCAGCTCTACCACCTGAGCGCTGCAATTTCTCACTCCCCTTTTCCACAACAGGAGTAGACTTTGCAGGTCCATTCCAAATAAAAGCATCGGTTATGAGGTCGACCGCTACCATAAAAGGGTACGTGGCTGTATTCTTCTGTTTTTCCACAAAGGCAGTACATCTCGAGCTATGCTCGGACCTTACTACTGAAGCCTTTCGCGCAGCATTCGCCCGATTCGTTGGCAGACGAGGTTATCCCTCAAAAATAATGAGCGACAATGGTAAAACGTTCACTGGCGCTCAGCGCGCACTCGAACGCGACTTCGTTAAATTTCTTAACGAATGCTCTGCGGACATTGTGCAAAAATATGCCCCCCAAGGAATAAACTGGCAGTATATTCCACCCAGCGCTCCTCATATGGGCGGCTTGTGGGAATCCGCAGTCAAAAGTTTTAAAACCCACTTCAAAAAAACCGCTGCATCCCACAAGTTTACATTCGAAGAATTCACGATGCTGCTGGTACGTATTGAAGCAGTTCTCAATTTAAGGCCTCAAACCTCACTATCCCAGGACCCAGCTGACTTCACAGCGCTCACTCCGGGTCACTTCCTTCGAGGTGCACCGCTATTAGCCATTCCTGAGCCAAACGCGGAAGACCTCTCCTGGATAAATCGATGGGAAAAACTCAAATCGCTTCATCACCAATTCAGTCGACGCTGGAGGATTATCTGAAGGACCTTCAGAAGCGCTATAAATGGCAAACGCCACAGCGAAATCCTCAACCTGGCGACCTTGTCGTAATTAAAGAAGATTTGCTCCCGCCCACCGAGTGGCGTCTGGGACGAATCGAGAACGTTCGCCACGGACCTGACAACCATGTTCGGGTTGTAGAGGTTCGCACCCAAAATGGGCTTGTCATGCGCCCCTTAGTTAAACTGTGCTTTCTTCCAATGGAGTACTCTTCGAGCACAACGCTCTAACTTATATACGTTTCCCCTGTATAATTAAATTTCCGTATCATCCGCTGTATCCAACTACTTCTCGTTTCTCTCTCTGCTCTTGTACTTTCAGGACGACACCATCATGGCATCTCGACCAGCATGCCCACTGGCTCCCACAGCAGAAACCGATAACTGCCTCCAGTGTCAGCTCTGCCACCGCTACCACGTGCTGCGGACCTGCCCGGCTTTCAAGGCGATGCGGCCACCGCAGCGTGCTACAGTGGCCAGGGCACAGGGCTATTGTTTCAATTGTCTGGCACTCACGCACACCACGGGGGAATGCGACTCCCGAGGGTCGTGCAAAATTTGCGGCCTGGCACATCACACCCTCCTGCACGAGAGGCCAAAAGGCCGGCGTGGGCAGCGCAAAGCCCCTCCACATAAAACCCCCCAAGCACCCCGCAAGCCGAAACCCAAGCCAAAGAAGGAAAAAGAGAGGACACCGACCTGCGCCTGCAGCGCCCAAAAGGCGCACCCTGCATTTAAAACAGCGGCAACCCCCAAACTCGCAAAGACGGCCAAGCGCACGATCGCGCGCACCCCTCAAGGCCTGCAAACGGCGCAATGTCAACGGCGCAATACGAATCGCGCCTTAGATACTACCATCCGCGCCCTGCAGGAACTGCAGAAGGTGATTACTGGCACCTCCCTGCAGGGCGGGCAGGATGTTTAAGCCGCCTCCTTCATAATTTATACGGCGGCGAAATCCTTATGCGCAGCCGTGCGCGGCGAATGGAAAGGCGCCAACGCGCATACACTACCATCGTCAACAATTATATATGGCATTCGTCAGTCAAGAATTATTACTCGGCAACCGCGGACGCGCTCCTACTACAAAGTCGTGTATATATATGTACATATTTAAATACTTTGATTTTTTCCAAGTTTGAAGAAAGTGAATAGGAAAGAAATAAAAATAATATTGAATAACAAAATAAAATTTTGAATTTGTAACGTTTATAAAAAAACCAATAAATCTTTTTATTTCGGATTTGAGTGTAGCGAAGAGAGACCAAGTGAAAGTTATTCAGGTATTAATGAGGGTTTTAAAAGGGAGTGGTGGTAGTTGTATAGGTGGTCGCCTTTTCGAGATATCGCCATAACGGTGGACCAGGCGTGACTCTAGAATACGTTTATACAATATGGATATCAAACGAAAGGTGTTAATGAGTATTTTAAAAGGGAGTGGGCCTTAGTTCTCCAGGTGGACGCCTTTTCGAGGTATCGCAATAAAGGTGGACAAGGGGTGACTCTAGACTTTGTTTGTACGATATGGGTATCAAATGAAAGGTGTTAATGAGTATTTTTAAAAGGGAGTGGGCCTTCGTTCTATAGGTGGTCGCCTTTTCGAGATATCGCCATAAAGGTGGACCAGGGGTGACTCTAGAATATGTTTGTACGATATGGGTATCAAATGAAAGGTGTTAATGAGAGTTTTAAAAGAGAGTGGTGGTAGTTGTATTTGTGAAGGCGTTTTCCAGATATCGACCAAAATGTGGACCAGGGTGACCCAGGACATCATATGTTGGATACCGCTAATTTATTTATGCATGTAATAACTGCCAAGATTTCAAGGGTTTTTTATTTCGCCCTGCAGAACTTTTTCATTTTCTTCTACTTAATATGGTAGGTGTCACAACCATTTCACAGAGTTTTTCTAAAGTTATATTTCGCGTCAATAAACCAATGCAATTACCATGTTTAATCCCTTTTTTCGTACTTGGTATAGAATTATGGCATTTTTTCATTTTTCGTAATTTTCGATATCGAAAAAGTGGGCGTGGTCATAGTCAGATTTCGTTCATTTTTTATACCAAGATAAAGTGAGTTCAGATAAGTCCGTGAACTAAGTTCAATAAAGATATGTCGATTTTTGCTCAAGTTATCGTGTTAACCGCCATGCGGAAGGACAGACGGACGACTGTGAATAAAAACTGGGCGTGGCTTCAACCGATTCCGCCCTTTTTCACAGAAAACAGTTATCGTCCTAGAATCTAAGCCCCTACCAAATTTCACAAGGATTGGTACATTTTTGTTCGACTTGAAATTTTGAAATTTTCTTTTATTTTTGTATTTTGTTGCACCATATCATTACTGGAGTTGGATGTTGACATAATTTACTTATATACTGTAAAGATATTAAATTTTTTGTTAAAATTTGACTTAAAAAAAATTTTTTTTAAGTGGGCGTGGTTGTTCTCCGATTTTACTAATTTTTGTTAAGCATACATAGAGTAATAGGATTAACGTTCATGCCAAATTCCATCATGATATCTTCAACGACTGCCAAATTACAGCTTGCAAATTTTTAAATTACCTTCTTTTAAAAGTGGGCGGTGCCACGCCCATTGTTCAAAATTTTACTAGTTTTCTATTCTGCGTCATAAGTTCAACGCACCTACCAAGTTTTATGGCTTTAGCTGTCTTTGGTAATGAATTATTGCACTTTTTCAGTTTTTCGAAATTTTCGATATCGAAAAAGTGGGTGTGGTTATAGTCCGATAGCGTTCATTTTAAATAGCGATCTGAAATGAGTGCTCAGGAACCTACATACCAAATTTCATCAATATACCTCAAAATTTACTCAAGTTATCGTGTTAACGGACGGACGGACATGCCTCAATCAAATTTTTTTTCGATACTGATGATTTTGATATATGGAAGTCTATATCTATCTCGATTCCTTTATACCTGTACAACCAACCGTTATCCAATCAAACCTGATATACTCTGTGAGCTCTGCTCAACTGAGTATAAACAAGTAAGGAAGGTTAATTTCGGGTGTAACCGAACATTACATAATAAGTTGAGAGCTATGGTGGCAACATAAGGGAAAATAACCATGTAGGAATATGAACCGAGGGAAACCCTGGAATGTGTTTGTATGACATGTCTATCAAATGAAAGGCCCTAAAGAGTATTTTATGAGGGAGTGGGCCATAGTTCTATAGGTGGGCGCCATTGGGATATCGCCATAAAGGTGGATCAGGGTTGACTCTAGAATTTTTTTGCACGATATGGGTATCAAATGAAAGGTGTTAATGAGTATTTTAAAAGGGTGTAATCCTTAGTTCCATAGGTGGACGCCGTTTCCAGATATCGCCAAAAAGGTGGACCAGGGGTGACCCTAAAATTTGTTTGTACAATATGGGTATCAAAAGAAAGGTGTTACTGAGTATTTTAAAGGGAGTGATCCTTAGTTCCATAGCTGGATGCCGTTTCGAGATATCGCCATAAAGGTGGACCAGGGTGACCCTAGAATTTGTTTGTACGATATGGGTATCAAATTAAAAGTATTAATGAGGGTTTTGAAAGGGAGTGGTGGTAGTTGTATAGGTGGTCGCCTTTTCAGAGATATCGCCATAAAGGTGGACCAGGTGTGAATCTAGAATGTGTTTGTACGATATGGGTATAAAATTAAAGGTATTAATGAGAGTTTTAAAAGGGAGTGGTGGTATTTGTATAGGTGGTCGCCTTTTCGAGATATCGCCATATAGGTGGACCAGGGGTGACTCTAGAATGCGTTTGTACAATATGGGTATCAAAAGAAAGGTGTTAATGAGTATTTTAAAAGAGGGTGGGCCTTAGTTCTATAGGTGGACGCCTTTTCGAGGTATCGCAACTTAGACTTTGTTTGTACGATATGGGTATCAAATGAAAGGTGTTAATGAGTATTTTTAAAACGGAGTGGGTCTTCGTTCTATAGGTGGTCGCTTTTTCGAGATATCGCCATAAAGGTCGACCAGGGGTGACTCTGTACTGACGTACATTGATTCCTTTGATAAAACCTCCTTAGTCTCCTCATGTTTTATTAATGTGACCGGGTATCACATTAACACAACGGTCTAGTATCTAACATTCGTCAGTTTAAGACTTTTCAGTAACGTTCAGGTCTATAAATAGTTATAAACTGCGACCTCAAAATAGGTCATCGCGACTAAGCCAGCGTCTACATATTTCTTTTTGTGTCAAACAACCTAGAAGTATTTGTCCTCAAATATTCATTAGGACCTAGAACATAATTTATAGAACCGGTTTATTGCACCTGATCACATATCATATCTAACCATCAAAAGTGATCTAAATAATAAGGCATCAAAACTATTTGAACATACCCTTTCTTTTTGTTATTACTCAACACTGACTGTATGAATTGACAGCTGAGAATGAGAGAATTGGGGGATGACGCAAAAGAAGTTCGATTGGCTCGGCCATTTGGTTTTTTGGCAGCGCACCGGAGGGAGACTTACATCCGCAGGAACAAACTAAGTTCCTTTATCATAAAAGTTTATTATTTTAAATCGGTTTTTTTTGTAAGAATCCTTAAGAATTACGTGGAAAGTCTAACACGTTTACACTAAGTAAAGACACCGGAGCCCGCCAACTTATATATTTTGCAGAAACCAAAGCAAAAACAGCTATATACAAGCTACAAAATAATATTTTTGCTTTTCCACTGAGTCAATTCTTGAGTGGTAAAGAGATTTACAATCAGCCAGAGCTATTGGAATACCTTCTAGAGTGAACAAACCCAATATGATTGCGATGTCACCCAAATAATACGAACTACTTGAAGCTGTTGTGGGGGTAAATTAGCCGCCGAAACTTTAACGTTCAACTGGACTTCATAAAAGTTAAGCCAATGCGCAACCAATAAGAGGGAACAGAAACAGTTTTTTTAAGGAATGGAGATCGTTAAGGTGAGGGATAAGAAAGCAGAGAGAAGCGAAGAAAACAGGTTCAGCCACATGGAATTGAATCCGAAATAGTGGACGAATTAGGTGGTTTCAAGTTGCGGAATTGCTCCGTAGGCAACAAACCGATTATTTGTAATGAATATTTACCTGTAATCTTTATCTCTTTAAATTTGGATGATTTTGGAATTTGACCTACCTCCATAATAACTTTCTAGTTACGATCGCTTAGGTATACTCACTCGACCGCGCGTTGTTTTGGTATAAGTAGAATTGATCCAAAAAAAAAAAAAAGAAATTAAAACAAGAAAAGAAAAGGAAGCGCGAATTGCACAGTTCGATGTCATGTAAACCCGTAACATTCCAAGAGACGTCAATATTTCAATTTTCAGATGGATGTATGATTGTAGTTATAAATATACTTACTCGAGCAGCCTAGCAACACAACAACCGTACTACGTTGGAACGGGCAACTGTTTGCGCAAACAACGACGGAGCACCAACCTCGAAGTAAGTCCAAAGGTATTATCACCTATGTATATATTTATATAAGTACTATTGTGCATTGTCCGTAAGCTCAAAAGAAAAATTTACTTTACGCTACCTGACGTGTCTTTTTGTTTCTTCGTTCATTCAAAGCTTGAATGGACCCCAGTTGAATGAAGTCATCTATGTCGACCTAGACTACGTTACCTTCGATATTATTAGTTACAAAAAAGCAAAAGAGAGTGATTACGTGAAAAATTCGAATCTCTCACGTAATCGCCAATGGAAAATTGAACCCAGTGAAAAGAAAAATTAAAAGATATGAAAAATGTTAATAAATATATTCGAGTGGATTTTATTGAATTCAAGAATAATGAGGTAACAATTAAATTGTGTTTCGAATTAAGATATTCAAATAGTGGTTTGAATGATTTAAATTATAGGCATTTAACAATAAAATTGTGTTTCGAATAAATGTTCTCTTACCTTGACGCTGGATGGCCAGAATTGCTCCCGTTGACGGTCGTGAAAAAAAAGAAAAAAGCCAAGCAATTGCAAAAACGCGCTGAACCCTCAGTACGAGAGCCTTCGTTAAGTTTCCCCTTAACAAGGCTCCGGTGCTAAAAGCTCCTAGCGGCAAACACAAATTCGTGTTTGTGTTAGTGCATATATATTAAAGCGAGACTATTGGTCTACAGGCAGAAACCGGTATGCGGATTGATTTACGAGGGTGGGCCGAAATATTTAGGTCTCGGACCTAAACATGCCGGCCCCCTTGCCGCGCGCAATGATAAGGAAATAGACTATAGATTAAAGTATTAAGAAAAATCGAGATCAATGGACCCAGGGAGTCAACCTAGCCCTCCTTCGCCCAGGCAAGGTGGCGAGCGGATGAGCAGTTGCGGACTGCGGACACTGCACCTCGCTATACTATGCGTGTTGTTGATGTTTTCTACGGAGAAAAGAGAAGAAAAAAGGTTAGAAGAAATGTACGTGGTTTAAATTCGATGGCACTTAGTTACGTTTAGATGTGTGGATGTATGTGCATGGGAACCTATTGTTGGCATACCCCGGATACGACCACGCCGAAGACCGTCGGCTGGGCTAAAATTCCGCCTATGGTGGTAGTCGCTGTATCACTCACCATCAGTTCGGCATAGATGTCAGCGCCGAGTGTAAGCCGAATAGGTGATGGGTGATAGAATCGGGGGTCTGCCAGACGCATAAACTGGAAGGGCACCGCAATTTGGGGATCTATGCTGTATGGCGGGCTCACCCTTTGATGCCGTGCAAAGACGACGGCCTGTGTATGAATGCGCTTGGCTGCGCCGTACTTCCCTCGCAGTATTATAGTGCACCGTTTGGGTCCCTGCTGCTCGAGACGTAGATCTCGGACCAGCTCACTGTCGGCGATGGTGGTGGGCGCGCAAGGATCGATAATTGCTCTTACTAGGTGGAGCTGCCCGTGCGATTCTATACGCACAATGGCCGTGGGGGATATTGGCACGAACGGCCGCATGGTTGGCAGTGGAGCCGCATTTGGTTGTAGTCGGCCCGTTCTGAAACCGGCGGTTGTGCGCTCTCTATAGCTCGGTTACCGATTTTATGGCGCACGTCCTTAACGTATGGCGCTGCCCTTTTTTGTTGTCGGGTCTTCGCGCATCTCCTGGTAATTTCATCTCTTTGGCTATTCACTCGACCTCGATTCGGGACGCTGAGGCTTTGCTTGTCTTGACGCCAGTCGTTTACCTGTGGGCTCTCCATCTTCCTTTCTCTTTGCTTCTCGTGGCGCAGTAAAGGCCGAAACATGCTCTGCACTGGGTTGCGACTATTCGAAGCTGATGCTGCTTTCGGTCGTTCCTCCTGTAGTTCTTCCTCTTCCTCCACCTGCTGCGCCCACGATTTTGTTTGCTCTGTTAAATGAATCGACAGCGTGTCGTCCAAATTATCTTCCTCACCCTGGTGGTCGGCCTCCCTTAACTCATCTAAGTGGAGCGTCGTGTGGTGTTTCTCTTGGCACCTTTTGCACCTGTACTTGCTGGTGCAATTTCCTACGCGATGGAAGGGAGACAGACAGTTCGGACAATACTTATGAAGCAGGACCGCTCGTAACTTCTCCTCGGGAGTCATAGCGCGGAACTCCGGACAAACCCTAATGGAGTGCTGCCTCTTACACAATTGGCAGTCAACGTGGTACGTAAGTTTATGGGCTTTCGAAACGTGGCTCATGATCTGTAAAGAGGGTGAACCTGGGGTCATGACCGTTACTCTACCATACACTCTTAGTGTTGTTTTGCATGGGATGCGGGAAAACCCCCAAAAAAAAAGAAATAATGACTCATATACATAGTAGGAATAAATAGTTCTCAAAATTTGAGTAGCTCATGGCTTGCTAGAAAAGGTATGTAAATAAAATCAGAGGGTGCTAAACGCATTGATTTCGCTTTTTTTTTTAATTACTAGGCTTTGAGACGCGTGAATACGCGGTGCTAGTGCCCATGGAACACACCCATTGAAGTGATTATCATTCTATGTGCTGGCAATGCCGTCGTCTGACATTTGACAATAATGCATTTCCTGAATGAAAATTCTTTCATTCATTTCCCGCACATGGCGTACGACGTATTTTGGAAAATTTGAAACATTTATTTGCGATCAACGAGACAAAACCAAGTGGTATTTGTTCTGTTAATAAAGTGAAGATGTTGATTTTTAGTAACTTTTGCTTCTTCACATAGACCGCTAAACAAACTGGTCCTGTCTCAAAATATGCGCCACCGATTGCCCACTTTGCCTAGACAAAGCTTCGAATTGGACGTGGCCGAGGAATTTGATAGAGAGCTACCCAATCATTTAAGACAAACCACGCAAGTAGATAACATACATACCCACTGGGGAATCTGCGAATAAATATTTAAAGGACGAGCGGAGGCGAATGGAAAGGGAGCATGATCCAAATGCAAACACATCACAACATATTCCTTCGGTTGCAACTAACATTTGCCAATTAATACAAATGATGAAGAGTCGTCATTGAAAATTGGTTGGGCAAAAATCAGATCATGTACCCACACTCAATCTTGCGGCTTACGTCAACAAATCGATAACGCTGCAACAATTTGTAAGACTTGGTGGTAATAAAAGTCTTACAAAGCAACAACAACAACAACTTGGTGGTAATTTACATAGCGTTGAGAGTAAAGGCTTGGCCCAATTTGTATTAGGCGTAGAATTTGAAAAGGATGTGAAAAGGATGAATTGCATACCCATGTAAACCTTTGAATCGAAAACTTTACAGCTGAACAGCGTCAGTGCACATTTTCAAAAGAATTTAAAGTGAGTGGCGATGACATACGTTTTCCCACAACAAAACAGCCACATCTTATTACATACAATTTGGAACATATACCCAAATCACATTTTGCGTACGAAAAACAAATGGGAACCTAGTTTCAATACGAAAACCACGGAATCTAACGTTCAATTCAGTGCTTGTTGCTTTGCAGTCAGTACCTACTAGTGGCTTTGTACCAAAACCGACTTCAAAAAAATGGTATCTAATTGATCCTCAACAGAGTTGAGTCGTTTCGCAGTTTTATATATCTGAACGTTTTTGCGATGTTATAACTACAAATATATAATTGATAAAGTTGTAAAAAAGTGTACAAAGTGCAGTGCCGACTTTTGTGAACAAGCATTGCAGGCAGCCAAGTCAGAGAATGGAGCCTGTGTAGCGTGTATGGGATTTGCTCATAACACATTTAATGGAGTACGTGGTGCACCCAATGATCGCATATTGGATATCAAAAAATACCAATTTTGTTTGTCATTGGGTATCATTCGGCCTAAATCAAGCAAGGAGGTAATTGAATCATTGCGTGAAAAAATGCAATCTGAAACGTCGCTGGTAGTAGTGAGCAGTGCTGATGACGTTTTACGTGTGCCTAAAGGCCGCATAAGATTTGAAAATGTACGCAGTCAATGGTAGACAAGATGGTTGTGGAGGAAGTTTATGAATTTGTCAAAAGGATCCTTGTTAATCCACCTGGGCCACGTATTCCTACAACTATTGCTAGCATGGTACCCATTAAATAAGGCAAGTAGTGCGGTTTGCGCTAGCAACAACATTGGTAGTGGTATTAAGAACATTCTGTTCAACGCAAAAGGTGATGCTGTGAATTCCGACCACGGACAAACTCCGCTAAAAAGCAAGTGCATTCCAGCAATGGGAAGTCCCCGTACAGGGACACTAACTATAACCACAACAGCATCAACCAAAGCGGCAAGTGCGACACAGGCCAGAATGTTCAACAACAACAAAAGCCAAATTTTCAATCACTATTAGGTGACTCCACTGACCAAGATAGTTTGATGCTCAACTCGAGTGCAGAATCCTCACCGAGCCTACCAAAGATTGTTGCAAATTAGAAAATTGTTGCATAATCAACAACGACACCAATAAAACCTTATGGAATCCAATGCAAAAGAGGGGGTTTGCTGGCCGGTGCCAAAATAAAATATGATACCGTGACATCGATTTGTGCAATTAAAGCCACCCCTCTACCTATGCATCTCCCACATTTTACGATTTACGGCAATGCTTACTTCACGGGATTCCGTTTACGTCAGCGTCATTGTGTTCTGGTTACACAAAGAGGTATGTGGTACTCTGTTTTCTTTAACCTTCTTAAACCGTAGAATAAACTTTAATTATAATTTTATAATGGCAGGACTTCATCCCTTTTATGCTGCTTTGATGAATGTGCCCGACGATAAGGATCGTTATACATTGGCTTTGGATCATCGTCAGTAAGCTCATAAAATGCATGTGTTAGTAGTAATCGAATTCACGTGAGTTATCTTGTATTTATTTTAAACATTATGTCGGCAAGGATTATGTGCGTTTGTTAAATACATGGGGATTCTTTATATCGTTGTTGTCGTGGTAACTGTTGTTATGGTACGCTGTACTTGCTTTTGTTCTTTGCTAAAACGATTTCCTAAGCCTGATAATACGTGTGCAAGTAAATTTTGAGCCATTGGTTGTTTAAAACTGGGACTGTATTTAAAAAAAGACTTTGATCTACTGTACGAGGTTTTTCAGCCGTTCCGCAGGTATACAACCCAAGCTTCAGGGACATATTTATGAAAATATAATTATGTGGCGGTGTACAACTCTGAGTCCCAAATGGTGGCACAGCGGTAGGGGCTGGTAAGACTTATATTTATAATTTGACACATTCAGTCTTAGTAACCTGTTTGTAAGAAAGCTCTCCTTATCTTCATTAAAGAAGCAAAGATTTGAATTTAGTATATATGAAGAATACGGGTTTGTAACTCATTGGTACGAACACCAAGTTTTTGCACAGAATAATATTATATGAAATGGAAGTGAGTTTTCTAAGTAGAATGTGGGTCCCTGAAGGGTTAAGCGGGAGTAGTCTCTGTTTCGTAGCTTGGCGCCGGTAACAGCACCAACTTAGCGATGGGGCGTGTTGTTTGTCCTTTAGTGGTATCCAGGTCGACTACACGCACGCGGTCATCGCGGCCAGGGTGCAATTTTACGACCCTTCCCATTCTCCACTCGTTCGGCTGTAGGTTGTCTTCCCGAATGACTACTAAGTCCCCTAGGTTGAGGTTGGGTTGCGATCGTTGCCACTTAACCCGCTTTTGCATCTCAGTGAGATATTCGGCCTTCCACCTTTTGCAGAAGGTTTGGTGTAGGGCTTTGAGTTTCTGCCATCGATTTACGATGGAGGCCGGGGTCTCTGTCGTGTCTAGTTCGGGAGGAGCTAACAGATACCCCCCCACGAGGAAATGGCCGGGGGTAAGCGGTTCCAGGTCAGAAGAGTCGTTAGACGCAGGACTGAGGGGCCTTGAATTGAGGCACGCCTCTACTCGGCACAATAAGGTGCCAAACTCTTCAAAGGTATATTTGTGATCCAGAGCGATCTTTTTGAAATGGGTTTTAAAACTTTTGACCCCAGCTTCCCACAGGCCCCCCATGTGAGGAGCGCCCGGGGGTATGAAATGCCATGCCAGGTTTTGGTGGCTATATCTCGAGATGGTACGATCTTTGGTTTCTCGCAGAAATGCTTTGAATTCTGATCTTAACGATCGCGAAGCCCCTACGAAGTTAGTACCGTTATCAGAATATATGTTTTTCGGACAGCCTCGTCTGGCGGCAAACCTGGAGAAAGCGGCTAGGAAGGATCCGGTGGAAAGATCGCTCGTCGGTTCAAGGTGGATGGCCTTGGTGGAGAAGCAGACGAATAGGCAGGCATAACCCTTTGAAGTCCGACATCCTCTACCGCTGTATGACTTAATGTCGAACGGTCCGCAGAAGTCCACCCCGGTATTGGTAAACGCCCTCGAAAACGTGGTACGTTCCTTAGGAAGTATTCCCATGAGTTGCGTTTGCGAACGCTTTTTGTAGATTGTGCAGACCTTGCAATTGTGGATGACAGACCTAATCATATTTTTGACGCGGGGAATCCAGTACTGAGTGCGGATGAGGCGTAACATCAGCTGATTTTCCCCGTGCAATGAGATGGAATGGATAAATTGAACCAATAGACGAGAGAACCTGCAGGCGTAAGGGAGAATAATAGGATGGCGTTCGTTGTAGGGGAGGTCACTGGAGGCGCCGAGTCGCCCCCCCGTTCGGATGCTGCCATTTCCATCTATGAAGGGGTTGAGAGGTAAAATGTCGCTTCTGCCACTTATCGGTTTCCCTTCCTTTAAACAATTGTACTCTTCGCGGTAATATTGATTCTGAGAGATAATTATTAAACGCTGAGTTGTTTCATTTATTTCGAGTGGAGAAAGTGACTTTGACTTCGGTTTTCCGGAAGATTTAGTCTTCGGGTGGGTTGCTTTAAAAAATCGGAAAATATAGGAAATTACTCGTAAAGCTCGAGACAGATCGGAGAACCTATCAAGAATGTTAGGATTAGTTTGTTGGGTCGTTGCGTGAATTCGTACCCTTTTTTCCTCGATGTTCGTATTATAATCGCCTTCTTGCGCTGGCCAGTTTTCGTGATCTTCTTGCAGCCAGGAAGGGCCCTGCCACCACAGAGAGTTGTTTATTAAATCCGACGCTGGCAGTCCTCTGCTTGCTAAGTCTGCCGGGTTTGACGCTGAGTCGACGTGCCGCCAAACCTTGGTTCCTACCTTTTCTATGATTTTGGTTATTCTATGGGCGACGAAGGTAGACCACGAGCATGGTGGCTTCCGGATCCATGCGAGAACTATCGTTGAGTCTGTCCAGAGGATCACTTCTCGATTTGCCAGGTTTAGGTTGTCAATAACCGATTCTGTTATTTCGGCAAGCAGAACGGCACCGCAGAGCTCTAGTCGTGGCAACGAAATAGTTTTAACTGGGGCTACTCTGGTTTTCGCCATAAGCAGGTTGGTGTGGGTTCGGCCTTTTTCATGAACTCTAAGAAAAACCGTAGCTGCGTATGCTTTTTCCGAGGCATCGCTAAATCCATGTATTTCGACCTTGTCTCTCTCCGTAAAATGAACCCACCTCGGGATACGCAGATCGTTGATCCGCACGTATTCCTGCGTGAATGCTTGCCAGCGATCAAATGTGGTTGGTGACACGCCTTCATCCCATCCTGTACCCTCTAACCAGATCTTTTGCATAACGATTTTGGCGACTATTATCACTGGGGCCAACCAGCCAAGAGGGTCGAAAAGCTTAGCAATCTCTGAGAGTATGCTTCGCTTTGTAGTGGCGCTGTAATCTTCTATTGGTTTCGCCGTAAAATAGAAATAATCAGCGTGCGCGTTCCACCTTATGCCCAGTGCTTTCACCATGCTGGTATCTTCAAATTCTAAAAAGTTCTCTGTTAGCAAATATGATTTCGGTATGCCTTGTAGAATTTTCTTGTAGTTCGACGTCCATTTTCTTAATGGAAATCCTGCTGATTTTAGTGCCTCGGTTATTTCATCTCTTGCCTTTATTGCGGTATCAATACTGTGGCCGCCGGCGAGTACGTCGTCTACGTACATATAATTCTTCAGAATGTCTGCTGCCATTGGGTGCGTGTGCTCCACGTCATCGGCGAGTTGATGCAATGTCCGTATTGCTAAGTATGGAGCACAGTTCACCCCAAAAGTTACTGTTTTAAGTTCGTACAGACTTATTGTATCCTTTGGATCCTTTCGGAATACGATCCGCTGATATCTTGTTTGATCATGATTAACCCATATTTGACGATACATCTTCTCAATATCGCTGTTGAAGACGTATTTAAACAATCTCCACCGGAGTATTAATACAGTAAGATCGGCTTGGAGAATGGGACCTGGATAGAGGGCATCGTTCAAACTTTTGCCATTTGTCGTGGGGCAAGATGCGTTGAATACAACTCGTACTTTGGTTGTGGTACTGTCCTCCTTAATTACGGCATGGTGCGGAAGGAAGTAGCACTCTGTCGATTCTGGCGCTATGTTTCTTACTTGTTTCATATGCCCCAATGTTTCATACTCGGATACGACTCTGTTATATTCTGTTTGTAAGGCTGGGTTTTTTCCAAGACGTGTTTCGTTTCGATAAAATTGAGCACATGCGCTTTTTAATGATGGCCCTAAACATACATCTTTTCTAAATGGTAGAGAAACTACGTATTTCCCGTCGCTGTTTCTTACTGTGGTGGATTTGAAGAGTTCTTCACAGTATTTATCATCCTCGTGCTCACTCCTCTTTTTTGGGATTTCCTCTAGTTCCCAGAACGCAGACAATTTTTTGGACAGTGTAACCTCATTGAAATATGATACTATATTCTGGGTGTTGTTTATCGAGTCTGATCGACCTGTCAGGATCCACCCGAATACGGTTTCCTGCGCTATCAAATTATTTAACACATCCCTTTTCAATCCGCCTAACATAATTTGAGGATATATGTCTCCTCCCAATACCAAGTCGACTGGTTCGTTCACGAAGAATCTTTTGTCGGCAAGAACAAGATCAGGGAACGCTTGTCTTGTCATTGGATCTACATGGCAGCTGGGGAGATTTCCTGTTAGTTGGGGTAAGACTAACACGATTGTGTTTATTGTAACTAGAGGGTTTATTAATGAACCCAATTGTATGGGACACGCTTCCTTTACCTGTGCCGAAATCGTGTTGTTAATGCCCGATACTTGGGCACTCACTCTTTTGGAAGGCAACTTAATTCGCCGTTTGAGTCGCTCGGTTATGAATGAGCACTCTGACCCCGAATCTATTAACGCTCTTGCTGAGAAGCTAACACCATTGTGTTGTATATTGACTCTCGCTGTGCCTAGTAGTATTCCCTTGCTTGAATTTGCGAAACATGAATTTACGTTATTAACCCTAGTGTTTTCTGTTTCAGTTTCGCGCCTAGCTTGGGCCTGTCTGGATGTAGATGGACCGTTGTCAGATGAATCCCGTGGCTCGTTTGCTTGGGGTTGAATTGGAAGGTGGAGTAGTGAGTGGTGTCTTGACTGACACGTCCTACAACGATATGTGCTGGAACATTTAGAAACCGTATGTCCAGCGGATAGGCAATTCAAGCACCCTCGTATGCTCTTCACATGTTCAATGCGACTGCTTGGGGTCAGGCGTAAGAATTTCTCACACTTTGCGATTCTGTGTGCCGCACTTTTGCACATCTTGCATGTTGGTTTGGCTACACTAGTCTGAAAGGTCAGCTTTTTCGATGGTGCTTCAGCGCTTGATCGAGAGGATGGATTTTTAGGGGGCTTTCCTTTCAGCCCTGTGACGGTTTCCAATGTTTGGAATCTATTCGTCAGGAATTTGTCCATATCAACCCATTTCGAGATTTCAGTTTTGTTTTCTATTGTTTGTTCCCACAAAGCCAAAGTAGTTTCAGGCAGTTTAGTGGAGCATAAATATGTTAAGATTGCATCCCAGTTGGATATGTCAATTTGGTGACACTGAAGCGCTGAGATGCAATTGTTTATATCTCGTTGCAGTTTTTTGATCGAGCTACCGCATTCGCTGTCAATTGCATTTAAATTAAACAAAATTTTCAATTGTGCATTTACCAAGATACGCTTGTTTTCATAGCGATCGCATAGATTCTTCCAAGCTGTTTGGAACCCATCATTAGTTAGTGGACATCGTCGCACTATTTCTTTCGCTTCCCCTTGTGTCTTTTGGTTGAGGTGATACAACTTTTCGACTGGGGTAAGGCGTTTATTAAGTATGTAAATGGCGCTGAACATGTCCCTGAAGGACGGCCATGAAATATAATCCCCTTTAAAGACATCTGTGTCACAAGGAGGCAGGCGTACGCTGTATTCGCGACCCACGGAATCTGTTTCTTTCTCTAACTTTTCTATTTTTTCAGCTAGCTCATTTATTGTTGCTTGGCATTTTAAGAAACTGAAATAAGTGGCTTTATGTTTCTTTTTAACTGCTGCTATGTCCTTTGTTTCGAGGCCTGATGAACTGAGAAGATCGTCGTATGCCCGTTTTGTTTTTTCCCACAAGGCTTTTAGTTCCTCCGTTTGAAGTTTTAAGGAGTGTTTACTGTGCTCAGTTGTGGGCATGGCATTATAATCTACCTCAAATTCTGCCACTGCATCTGCCTGGCGGATATAGCTCTCCATTTTCTTATTAAATGGAAAACGAACTTGTTAAACACAAAGTATTTAATGAAATTTGCCTTTGCAGAGAGTCGTGTATGAGGTGACTGATCAATATCCTAGGGATTGAGAGTTGCTACACTCGCTGTGTCGCGGAAGTGTTATTACAATCGTGCCACCCTACGTAGCTAAATGGGTGTGTGCACGAACCCAAGTGATATTTGTGTAATGTGTTAAAAGTGATTAAAGTGCAACACCCTCCTATGGACTGTGGCACAACTACTACTTAGTTTGATAGAACCGACCAGTTAATTATGACGGAAAATGTACAGAGTGTTTTTCCACTTGTGCGTAAAGTTTAATAAAAACCGTGTGAAAAGTAAAAAAGAACTGGCCAACCAGTGGATAATGTGTGAAGAAAGTGTGGTTGACAAAATGCCGAAAATGAGTCCTTCAAGGGTTTTGGCAACTGTAGTGTCGTTGCACGTTACGTTTCACTTCGTGTATCTGTGGTTGTTGTACGTCAGCGCTAGTACTTTTTAAGGTATTCCTTGAGTTGCAAGTACACTCGCCGCTACGTACGGATTTGTGGACTGTGCCGGAATTACGACGTATATTCCGGCAATATGAATAGCGAGTTTATATTAAAAATATTCCGAACTTTCCCGCCCAAAACAACAATAAGTGTAAAGTGTATATATGTGTATATATGTGGATAGCTAGAAGAACTTTCAACTATTACGCTGTTAAGTGACTTTTGTTTGCTTCGCTGTGTGACCGTGTGATGTCAAATAAAGTTTCAGTTTTGAATTAATGCCAATAAGATGGCTTTCCACTAACTAAAATTTATTTCCTCAAATGTGTTGCAGCTGTGGTGAAATGATATTCGATTTTTGGGGCTATGTTAACCCGTACCAATACTGTGACTGGAGGATCTTCTCACTTGTGAGGATTTTAAGAAAATTGTTTTGAGTAGATGTGTGTGTGTGTGCACGTAATGCACAATATGTGATCACCGCTGTCAAGGGAAGTGTACAAAAGTCACTGTACGCGTTAAATAATAACTTGCCACTTTATTATATCTAATTTTTTAATCAAAAAAGGAATCACACACGTGCCCGAATTTAAGAAACCACGTACCTTATAAGTTCGTTGTAAATTTTTTTTTTTTTTTTGGAAAAAAGTCCGGTTTGCTTTATTGTGATTTCTCGCAATTGCCGTGTGGTTGTGTTCTACGGTGCTAATAGCCTTGGGGTTACGTTTTCACATTCTTCTCACCAAGATGACTCCAGATGTTTCTACCAATGTATTTTTTTTTTCTTCGGTCGCTTTGAGTGCTTTCCAAATTGGGCTATTGTTGAATTGCTGTTGTTTGTTGTGGACTTGACGCTGGCAAGCGTGTATGGGATTTGCTCATAACACATTTAATGGAGTACGTGGTGCACCCAATGATCGCATATTGGATATCAAAAAATACCAACTTTGTTTGTCATTGGGCATCATTCGGCCTAAATCAAGCAAGGAGGTAATTGAATCATTGCGTGAAAAAATGCAATCTGAAACGTCGCTGGTAGTAGTGAGCAGTGCTGATGACGTTTTACGTGTGCCTAAAGGCCGCATAAGATTTGAAAATGTACGCAGTCAATGGTAGACAAGATGGTTGTGGAGGAAGTTTATGAATTTGTCAAAAGGATCCTTGTTAATCCACCTGGGCCACGTATTCCTACAACTATTGCTAGCATGGTACCCATTAAATAAGGCAAGTAGTGCGGTTTGCGCTAGCAACAACATTGGTAGTGGTATTAAGAACATTCTGTTCAACGCAAAAGGTGATGCTGTGAATTCCGACCACGGACAAACTCCGCTAAAAAGCAAGTGCATTCCACCAATGGGACGTCCCCGTACAGGGACACTAACTATAACCACAACAGCATCAACCAAAGCGGCAAGTGCGACACAGGCCAGAATGTTCAACAACAACAAAAGCCAAATTTTCAATCACTATTAGGTGACTCCACTGACCAAGATAGTTTGATGCTCAACTCGAGTGCAGAATCCTCACCGAGCCTACCAAAGATTGTTGCAAATTAGAAAATTGTTGCATAATCAACAACGACACCAATAAAACCTTATGGAATCCAATGCAAAAGAGGGGGTTTGCTGGCCGGTGCCAAAATAAAATATGATACCGTGACATCGATTTGTGCAATTAAAGCCACCCCTCTACCTATGCATCTCCCACATTTTACGATTTACGGCAATGCTTACTTCACGGGATTCCGTTTACGTCAGCGTCATTGTGTTCTGGTTACACAAAGAGGTATGTGGTACTCTGTTTTCTTTAACCTTCTTAAACCGTAGAATAAACTTTAATTATAATTTTATAATGGCAGGACTTCATCCCTTTTATGCTGCTTTGATGAATGTGCCCGACGATAAGGATCGTTATACATTGGCTTTGGATCATCGTCAGTAAGCTCATAAAATGCATGTGTTAGTAGTAATCGAATTCACGTGAGTTATCTTGTATTTATTTTAAACATTATGTCGGCAAGGATTATGTGCGTTTGTTAAATACATGGGGATTCTTTATATCGTTGTTGTCGTGGTAACTGTTGTTATGGTACGCTGTACTTGCTTTTGTTCTTTGCTAAAACGATTTCCTAAGCCTGATAATACGTGTGCAAGTAAATTTTGAGCCATTGGTTGTTTAAAACTGGGACTGTATTTAAAAAAAGACTTTGATCTACTGTACGAGGTTTTTCAGCCGTTCCGCAGGTATACAACCCAAGCTTCAGGGACATATTTATGAAAATATAATTATGTGGCGGTGTACAACTCTGAGTCCCAAATGGTGGCACAGCGGTAGGGGCTGGTAAGACTTATATTTATAATTTGACACATTCAGTCTTAGTAACCTGTTTGTAAGAAAGCTCTCCTTATCTTCATTAAAGAAGCAAAGATTTGAATTTAGTATATATGAAGAATACGGGTTTGTAACTCATTGGTACGAACACCAAGTTTTTGCACAGAATAATATTATATGAAATGGAAGTGAGTTTTCTAAGTAGAATGTGGGTCCCTGAAGGGTTAAGCGGGAGTAGTCTCTGTTTCGTAGCTTGGCGCCGGTAACAGCACCAACTTAGCGATGGGGCGTGTTGTTTGTCCTTTAGTGGTATCCAGGTCGACTACACGCACGCGGTCATCGCGGCCAGGGTGCAATTTTACGACCCCGAGCCGGATCTGAACCAGCGACCTATGGAGCAGCAAACAATACAGCTGTTGCTTCTGCATCCACCACCTCTACACCATTCAGTTTCGGCGGCAGCAGCAACAGCAGCGGTGCACCGCCAAATAAAACATTCACGTTTGGTAGCAGCGCCAATAGCAGTAATACGACTGCTCCAACTATGAATGCGGGCAGTATATTTGGTGGGGGTGTCACTCTTACAAAGCAACAACAACAACAACTTGGTGGTAATTTACATAGCGTTGAGAGTAAAGGCTTGGCCCAATTTGTATTAGGCGTAGAATTTGAAAAGGATGTGAAACCATATTTTTACTTTTTGAAAGGTCAAGGCGGATCACCAGATGTATTCGGCGGATTCATTACAAAGATCCTTTCATTTTCAAGATTGACATGGATGAATTGCATACCCATGTAAACCTTTGAATCGAAAACTTTACAGCTGAACAGCGTCAGTGCACATTTTCAAAAGAATTTAAATTGAGTGGCGATGACATACGTTTTCCCACAACAAAACAGCCACATCTTATTACATACAATTTGGAACATATACCCAAATCACATTTTGCGTACGAAAAACAAATGGGAACCTAGTTTCAATACGAAAACCACGGAATCTAACGTTCAATTCAGTGCTTGTTGCTTTGCAGTCAGTACCTACTAGTGGCTTTGTACCAAAACCGACTTCAAAAAAATGGTATCTAATTGATCCTCAACAGAGTTGAGTCGTTTCGCAGTTTTATATATCTGAACGTTTTTGCGATGTTATAACTACAAATATATAATTGATAAAGTTGTAAAAAAGTGTACAAAGTGCACTCGAATCTCTCACGTAATCGCCAATGGAAAATTGAACCCAGTGAAAAGAAAAATTAAAAGATATGAAAAATGTTAATAAATATATTCGAGTGGATTTTATTGAATTCAAGAATAATGAGGTAACAATTAAATTGTGTTTCGAATTAAGATATTCAAATAGTGGTTTAAATGATTTAAATTATAGGCATTTAACAATAAAATTGTGTTTCGAATAAATGTTCTCTTACCTTGACGCTGGATGGCCAGAATTGCTCCCGTTGACGGTCGTGAAAAAAAAGAAAAAAGCCAAGCAATTGCAAAAATGCGCTGAACCCTCAGTACGAGAGCCTTCGTTAAGTTTCCCCTTAACAAGGCTCCGGTGCTAAAAGCTCCTAGCGGCAAACACAAATTCGTGTTTGTGTTAGTGCATATATATTAAAGCGAGACTATTGGTCTACAGGCAGAAACCGGTATGCGGATTGATTTACGAGGGTGGGCCGAAATATTTAGGTCTCGGACCTAAACAGAGAGTACAAAAGGAACTTTATATGAATGTATAACATCACATATCAATATTTTTCATATATCCTCACAATGAATCGAATCTTTTTTTTATGAATCAATTGCGCTTTATTTTGACTTTAAAAAGAAAAGACATACATCAGCGCACAAACACACGCACATATAAAATAACGTAGGTTCTCGATTCCTTTTCTTTGTCTTTTTTTTTTTTTGTTACGTCCTATGCTCTCCACTTAGTAAGCGCTCACTCTCACTAATATATGTAAGCACTGAAGCATTTTATTGTAAATTTCGGTCAGTGACCTCGATAATGAGAAAGTAGGTCAGTAGGTTAGTATCAGCTGTTAGCATACCCCCAAAAGAATTTCGCTAACATACGTAATTACATTGTATTAGCATGTAAGATATTTTCTTTTGCAAATTCAGTAACACTAATGTTTACTTATTATTGGATCTTTAATCTTTATTTAGTATACTAAGGATATATTTTTTATACATATATATATATGTAGATATGAGCTGAATTTTTATAAATACACATTGTTAATATGGAGTAAATCGAAGATTAAAGTGGTCTGATTCTTGCAGGTTGGTTTGTGGAAAAGAGGCTTTATTACCATCTAATAAGCCACGGCAGGGTGGGTATAGAGCAGTCGCACCAATATACATTAGCGCTGCATGGTTGGGATGTTTCACGTGCGAGTAGGGTTGGTTGCATATAGTTACTTTGGTGGAAGTTAGAAGTTGTGTGCAAATTAATATATTTTGTTATGGCTTTAGGTTGATGGATGTTGGCTTGGTTAGCAGGCGCGTACCAGAACCCTTCCAAGGCTGAAGCTCCGGCAATCGCCAGTGCACACACCGCAGCTGCTGGCTGGCTTTGCAAGCCTATCCTGAGAACTCAGCCAGAGTCACATAATAGAAAATGGCGTCCAAGTGTGGGGCCCACATACGACTTGGGGTGTACTTTTGAGGAGCCCTAACCTGATGTGATCCCTTTACATAGTTCCCTCTTGGAACATTACTGTCTGTCTGAGTTTATTTGTATTTGAGCAAGAACGTTTATAGTCGATATACTTCTTTAAATAATCACCTTAAATTAGAGCAATTGATTGGATTCAAGAATTTGCGAACCTCAAGCAATATGCTTCGGGTTTTGACCAATCCAATTAGAATCTAATATATCTTTTTGTTTTTTTTTTATTACTGAAGTGATGTTTATTTATTTTCTTTTATTACGACCAAGTTTTGAGAGTTCAACCATACCACCATTCTCGATGAAACTATTCCAACCCAACCACCACACTGCCTGGGAGTCAGACCATTACTTTATGAAAGTTTTTTTTGCGTTCATTTTTGCTGCTATCAAGTACTAGAATCAAATCGATATTTCGGATTTCTATTGCTTTTTGTTGAATACGATACGAAATATAAATTTTTTTACTATACATAAAACAGTTGCATTTGTTTTGACATCTATACCAAGGCAAATACATACGCACGTATATAGCCAAATTTATTGTAGGATATCTATTTTTTTGTCATGAATAGTTTTCCTGAATTTTTCATCTTGCTAAAATTTTTTTTTGGCTTCACTTACGCTTATTTGCGAATGTAAAATATAGCCCTCACTGCGTAATACCATTAAAGCTTTGAAAAGGATTCAACTTAAATTCGTTGTCTTTTGAGATTTAACTTTGTATGATAACTCTAAACTCTAAAGAGAGACACAATATAACGGCGCTGACTTTTGTAAAATTTCTTTTCACAATCTCCACCAACCGTGCCTAACTAGCTCGAAAGTTTTAGTTTTGTCTGAGAAAGTGGACATACATTAAACGCATACAAGTTTTTTTCACTTCCTTCGATTTTTGTTCGCTTTATTAACCGGGTTTGGTAATAATGGCGACGCGCAATAGCAACGAATACGGACATCCGTTGGGTACGGTTTGCACAATCTGTAGGGAAGTTTTTTCTGAACATGACGATGTTTTGACGACTGTGTGCTCTCACCGCTTCCACCGAGCCTGCCTTTTAACTTGGCTCAAAACTAAGGCAACTTGCCCGCAGTGTCGCGCGAAGTGCAGTAGTCGCAACTGCCTCGAAAACACAGGTGCACGTCGTCGGACGCGTGCCACAGCTCAGGACGACAATGCGGATCTGAATTTGCCCCGTCTTAGTCAGGAACAGGGTCAGGCTGTTGCAGGTGCCGCAGCCTTACCTCTAGAAAACACACCGGGAAGTAGCCATAAAGAGGAGGAAACTCGCATACGAAACATAGTTTCCGCTGTGATAACAGCCCGGCAAGCCCCGATTTTTGAAGACCTTAAGAACCGTGTTACACAAATTATTGAACAAAGACTCGAGACCACCCTCGTCAACGTATTGGGAAGGTTAAATCTTAACGCGACTAATATACAGTCAGCTCCTCCCGTCGGTAATGTTAGTCCAGTTGAAAATATCGCCCGTGTAAATTCTCCACCCAACTCCACACTGGCCTAGGGACATTCCAAACCTGCAAATCATTCTAATCAAAATTTTTACCGTACTGTGGACCAGATGCGATTTAGCGATACATCAAGCGTTCCAATCTCAGGTAGAGTAGCACAGCTTATTTCAAGTTGGGGTGTTACTTTTGATGGGTCCACCCGTATGTCAGTAGATAGTTTCATTCAACGGGTTGAGTGCCAAGTCATATATACTCTTGGGGGAAATTTCAACCTTCTCTGTGAGCACGTACAGAGCCTATTTACGAAAGACGCCAAAGATTGGTATTGGAGATACCGCCGCTCGGTAGAACGATTTACGTGGCCGTCTTTATGTCAAGCTTTAAGAACCAACTTCCAGCTGCACAAAAGTGACTTCGAACTTAAGGAGCAAATTCGAAGCCGGAAACAAGGAGCAAATGAAACTTTCGACGAATTTCGTAATGCGGTACATAAGCTCGCTGAACCTTTGCAAACCCCTTTGACTGAGCCTGAATTAGTAGAGATATTACAACATAATTTACGCTTCCGTGTTAACTCGGTCGCCGAATTGCGCAGACTCTGCCTGAAGGGTGAAAGCCTTGTCAACGAATTTGGTAAGGTTAGCAATACACTACCGTCAGTAAATTCCCGTGAATACCCACGACGTTATGCCAATGAGTTGCAACTCGAAGATGATACGCCCCATGAGACGGAGGTTGAAGTAGATGAAATCACTGAGAGATCTACTAACCTAAGCCTATTGTGCTGGAACTGTAGAAGTAAAGGACATAGATATGTAGATTGCTTGAAGGACCGAACCGTATTTTGCTATGGATGTGGCACGCCTGATGTGTACCGCCCGAAGTGCGAGTCGTGTTCGGGAAACTCCAAACCGAGCGAGGCTTCGCACCGGAATCCTCGCCAGGACCCAAAACTGTAGAAAGACCGAAGGTACTCTTACGTCCCGTCAATACCCACACTAGCAATGGGGTAATGTCACCTATTCACACGGAATAAACGCTCAAAAATCTCCCGTATGTTCGCCAGATCGTGCCTTATGACGTTCGTCTAAGAAATTATAACGAAGTGAAGAACAGAATTTTTGGCACAGGTGGTTCCGCATCTCCTAGCCGTTCAGCCACCCGAATTAAAGCATTTTGGAGAAACACCAAACTAAAACGCAAGTCCTTGAGAAATTTTTTATCATCGATAGAAAGAAAATCGTATGATCTGCGGCCCTACGCAAAGATCGAAGTCCTTGGAGAAGAGAATCTTGGTCTGCTAGATAGTGGAGCACAGGTTTCCTGTATAGGAGCCACTCTAGCAGAAGTTGTTTGCAAACAAAGACATCTACGCGAACATAAAACAACTGTCTGTACTGCCGACGGTAAATACCAGGTTGTTTTTGGAGTCCTTGACCTAAGTGTGTCAAGTTTGAAGGCAAAACAGAAGTGATAACCTTTTTTGTAATACCGAGCATGTCCCAATCGATTATACTAGGAGTTGACTTTTGGAGCAAATTCCGGATTGCTCCGCACGTTATATCCGAGGTGACCCTTGACGACAAGGAAGCAAAACTTTATGAAAATTCCCTGCCTCTAAGTAGCGAACAACAGCGTAAGTTGGCAATAGTCAAACACAGATTTCCGAATTGTGAAAAAGAGGGCTTAGGGAAAACTTCTCTTTTGGAGTATGTTATAGAACTCCAGCCTAATGTCCGTCCGATAAAACAACGGTACTTTCCCATTTCCCCTGCTATAGAGAAACTAGTTCATGCAGAAATTGACGAAATGTTCCATTAGGTGTAATCGAGGAGCCCCTAACAGTCCATGGTCAAGTCCGGTCGTACTAGTGAAGAAGCCAAATAAAGTCCGTCTGTGTTTAGATTCAAGAAAAATAAACAGCGTTACCGTTAAGGACGCTTACCCCCTGCCACACATTGATGGTATATTAAGTAGAATACCAAAGGCTAAGTACATAAGTTCACTAGATCTGCGTCGAGCCTTTTGGCTAATTCCCCTGTCCGAAAGCTCTAGAGATTACACTTGTTTCACGGTCCCAATCGTCCGTTGTACCATTATTGCGTAATGTCCTTTGGCTTATGCAACGCCCCTCAAGCGCTTTGCCGTCTGATGGATCGCGACATTCCTCCAAACTTGAAGAATCAAGTTTTCGTCTATTTAGACGACCTTCTTATACTGTCCGAAGATTTTAACAATCACTTGTTCGTCCTTTCCGAAGTCGCACTTCACCTCCGGAAAGCTGGTTTGACGATTAACCTAGAAAAGAAATTTTGCATCAAGGAAGTTAAATACCTTGGATATATTGTAGGTAACGGAACCTTAAACCAACCAGTGTAAAACAACTCCGGCGCTTCCTCGGAATGGCCGGCCGGTACCGCCGGTTCGTGAACAATTTTGCCTCCATTACAACCCCCCTAACAAACTTTTTAAAGAAAGGCAAAGGCTTTGCATGGAATGACGATGCGCAGAAAGCATTTGAAACTTTGAAAGAAATGCTTTGTTCAGCTCCCGTCTTAACCAGTCCCGATTACAAGAAACCCTTCATACTCCAATGCGACGCGTCTAAGCTTGGTGTAGGTGCTGTATTGGCACAGAAAAACGATGACGGCGTCGAGGTGCCAATCGCATACTTCTCGCAAAAACTTAACAAGGCCCAAAGCAACTACAGCGTTACGGAGCTGGAATGCCTTGCGGCCATTCTCAGTTTAAAAAAATTTCGGGCCTATGTTGAAGGACAAGACTTTACTATTGTCACCGACCATACCAGTCTTCAATGGCTTATGCGTCAGACGGACTTGTCCACCAGGTTAGCTCGATGGTCTTTAAAATTACAAGGGTATCGCTTTAATATAGAACACCGAAAAGGGTCTCAAAATGTAGTACCGGATAGCTTATCCCGCCAAAATTTTGAAGAGATCAGCGAGACGGAAGCTTGCCCGCTTGTAGATTTGGACTCGGTCGAATTTAAGTCCGCCGAGTACAAGAAGCTAATTAATCATGTCCGAAACAATCAAGCTCGCCTGCCTGACTTGCAAATAGTGGATGATCGAGTGTACAACAAAACAGAGCATTCGGACGGTAACGCAGAGCGGGAGGTGTATAATTGGAAGCTGTGGATCCCTAAAAATTTGGTTAGAAAAGTTATCGAAAATGCTCACTGTCCGCCAACAAAATGTCATGGCGGAGTCGCGAAAACATTAGAACGTTTAAGAACGAACTTTTACTGGCCTAAAATTAATGTCGATGTTAAGGAATACATCGGCCTTTGTGGTATATGCCGAAGTACCAAAGCGCCAAACGTAACATTGCGTCCGCCTATGTCAGCACAATACACTGTCCAACGACACTTTCAAAAGCTTTATATCGACTTATTAGGTCCGTATCCTAGATCTCGACATGACAATACCGGAATTGTGATAGTTTTAGATCATTTTATGAAATTTCCCTTACTCAAAGCTTTAAGGAAGTTTAATGCGAAGGGCATCTGCAACTTCCTGCAAGAACACGTTTTTAGCGTGTTCGGCACTCCCGAAATTATGTTAAGTGACAATGGTAAGCAGTTTAAATCAGCTCTATTTAACAACCACCTTGCTGAGCGTGGAATCAAACATGTGTATACGGCCCTGTATAGTCCCCAAGCTAATGCGAGCGTGCGAGTTAACCGATCGATAATTGCAGGGATACGAGCATATCTGAAGGAGGACCAGACCCTATGGGATAAGCACCTGCCTAGCATATCGGAAGCATTGCGAAGCTCATATCATCAGGCTATCGGCTGTTCGCCATACTATGCTGCCCTCGGACAGCAATTTGACGTTGCATGCCGACGAGTATGAGCTTATCCGTAAATTAGGAAATTAGAAAATATCTTAGACAGATCCGAGAGACTGGTGTTGGTGTGAAAGTCGGCGAACATATTCGAAAAGCGTTCGAAGCCTCTTCCAAACGTTACAACTTGCGAAGTTCGGGGGAAAGCTTTAAGATTGGAGATAGCGTATACAGGAGGAATTTCGTTTTAAGTGATGCCACAAAGAAATTTTGCTCGAAATTCGCCCCAAAGTTCGTAAAAGCAAAAGTCATTACAGTCAAAGGCAACTGTTTATACGAAATACAGGATGACAGCACAGTAAAGCGGGGAGTATATCATGGGAAAGATATTCAGAAAAGCAAAACTCAATGAAACCCCGCACCAACCCTCTAAGTGTGGGGGGGGGGTGTACTGACGTACATTGATTCCTTTGATAAAACCCTTAGTCTCCTCATGTTTTATTAATGTGAACGGGTATCACATTAACACAACGGTCTAGTATCTAAAATTCGTCAGTTTAAGACTTTTCAGTATCGTTCAGGTCTATAAGTAGTTATAAACTGCGACCTCAAGATAGGTCATCGCGACTAAGCCAGCGTCTACATATTTCTTTTTGTGTCAAACAACCTAGAAGTATTTGTCCTCAAATATTCATTAGGACCTAGAACATAATTTATAGAACCGGTTTATTGCACCTGATCACATATCATATCTAACCATCAAAAGTGATCTAAATAATAAGGCATCAAAACTATTTGAACATACCCTTTCTTTTTGTTATTACTCAACACTGACTGTATGAATTGACAGCTGAGAATGAGAGAATTGGGGGATGACGCAAAAGAAGTTCGATTGGCTCGGCCATTTGGTTTTTTGGCAGCGCACCGGAGGGAGACTTACATCCGCAGGAACAAACTAAGTTCCTTTATCATAAAAGTTTATTATTTTAAATCGGTTTTTTTTTGTAAGAATCCTTAAGAATTACGTGGAAAGTCTAACACGTTTACACTAAGTAAAGACACCGGAGCCCGCCAACTTATATATTTTGCAGAAACCAAAGCAAAAACAGCTATATACAAGCTACAAAATAATATTTTTACTTTTCCACTGAGTCAATTCTTGAGTAGTAAAGAGATTTACAATCAGCCAGAGCTATTGGAATACCTTCTAGAGTGAACAAACCCAATATGATTGCGATGTCACCCAAATAATACGAACTACTTGAAGCTGTTGTGGGGGTAAATTAGCCGCCGAAACTTTAACGTTCAACTGGACTTCATAAAAGTTAAGCCAATGCGCAACCAATAAGAGGGAACAGAAACAGTTTTTTTAAGGAATGGAGATCGTTAAGGTGAGGGATAAGAAAGCAGAGAGAAGCGAAGAAAACAGGTTCAGCCACATGGAATTGAATCCGAAATAGTGGACGAATTAGGTGGTTTCAAGTTGCGGAATTGCTCCGTAGGCCACAAACCGATTATTTGTAATGAATATTTACCTGTAATCTTTATCTCTTTAAATTTTGATGATTTTGGAATTTGACCTACCTCCATAATAACTTTCTAGTTACGATCGCTTAGGTATACTCACTCGACCGCGCGTTGTTTTGGTATAAGTAGAATTGATCCAAAAAAAAAAAAGAAATTAAAACAAGAAAAGAAAAGGAAGCGCGAATTGCACAGTTCGATGTCATGTAAACCCGTAACATTCCAAGAGACGTCAATATTTCAATTTTCAGAAGGATGTATGATTGTAGTTATAAATATACTTACTCGAGCAGCCTAGCAACACAACAACCATACTACGTTGGAACGGGCAACTGTTTGCGCAAACAACGACGGAGAACCAACCTCGAAGTAAGTCCAAAGGTATTATCACCTATGTATATATTTATATACACTGAACCAAAAAAATACTAAACACCACGTAAAGTTAACATTTTTTGTTTACAATTCTCAACTGAAATGAAAAAATGTTAATTTTATCATTTCGACTCTATCATTTTTACGTGAAATTTATGTGTATGAAACACGTACAATTAACATGACGATCATGTATTATTGATATGATACTCATGTATAATTAACATGATATTTATGTATATGTACATGAAACACGTACAATTAACATGACGATCATGTATTATTGATATGATACTCATGTATAATTAACATGATATTTATATATATGTACATGAAACACATACAATTAACATGACGATCATGTATTATTGATATGATACTCATGTATAATTAACATGATATTTATGTATATGTACATGAAACACGTAAAATTAACATGACGATCATGTATTATTGATATGATACTCATGTATAATTAACATGATATTTATGTATATGTACATGAAACACGTACAATTAACATGACGATCATGTATTATTGATATGATACTCATGTATAATTAACATGATATTGATGTAATACTCACGTAGAGCAACGTTGAAACAACATTTTAAAAATGTTAATTGGAAATTATACTTACGTGAAAGTAACGTTAAATATACATTAAAAACTGTTGATTTGAAATGAAGATCACATCAAATTAAAATTATTTTTAGTATATTTATTATTATTTTTCAATTCAATAAAATTTATTTTTTTATAATAAATAGGCACTTGTTTACATATTTTTTTTAATGAATAAACAGGAACTAAAAATTCTTATTTCTAATGACAGGAGTTCCTTCGTTAATGTAGTACAAATGAATAGGTGGACTTGTAAAAAATTCAACATTTTTTAATTCAATAACATTCTTTTTACAACCAACTTTGTACGATTGATAGTGCTCTAAGAATCCAATAATTTCATGTTTATAGACCAGAAAGTAAGCCTCATTATTGACACTAATAACAATTTCTTTTATTTCATATAGTTCAATGACTTCTTCAGTAGTTTTTGTTAAAAAATAGCCCTTTTTATACGTCGTCCCCTTAAAGTTGACTAATTTGGCTTTAATATTATTCGTGAACATTGATTCAAAAGTTTGAAAGTTCGCGATATTTTTAAAATAACTGCAATCTTTAATTCGAAAATGCTCAGTTTTATCATATTGCGTTTGGCTTGGAAACCCTTTGTTATGGGCCCTAATAAATGCCTTAAACTTTAAAGATGCCTTCATGCTTAGACTGTATGTTATATTTTTTCTGGAAGTAATACTTCTTGCATACATTTTTGCTTCCTTGTGTTTAGATTCGAATCGAAAAGTCCATAAGTACTTAAGAAGACCTAATTGTTTAATGACACGCACATAATGTGTTAAAAAGTGAAATTTAGGTTTAAGGGATTTGTGAAACAATTTCAAATATATTTCATTATGCGATTTTATTAAAGACTCTAACTTAATTAAAGAATTTGTATCAAAAGAACTGCTATGTATCATGTCAATAATTTTGAGGAGTGTTAAAAAAAATAACCAACATTCGTCGTCGTCTGGAATACGATTTCCTATTATTAGAGGAAGAAAATGTACAAACGTCATCATTTCTCTAGCGAACATTTTGAGGTTACCACTAGAGAGGTGAGTTAATTCAAAAGGAGGGGACAAATTTCCAATTTCCGTTTCACCGTAGTTAAACATTTGCTTTCTGTAGTTAAATGCTTCAAGGGAAAATAATTTCTTTTGAATTATGAAGTATTTTAGAATTTCACAAATATCATATTTACAAACTCCCTCGAACAAATCGTGTACTACATCTACCGCAAAATTTGTTGTAGCATGAAAAGATGTTAAATCATTAAACAAGCAATTCAATTTTATTCCAGTTAGCTTAACGTCGTTAGTCACTAATGCCGCATTATAATTTTTCTCAGACCTGATGAAGTCTGTATACTCCACGCAATCTAAATGCATCTCAGCTTTGCTTCTCATACAGAATCGGCAATAATAATTGGAATTAAATGAAGTTGTAAACACAAGAATGTCATTCAAGCCTAAATTATCCCCAAGAATATTACACAATACAAAGTATATTTTTTTAGTACAATTTTTTAAATTAAGTTCTAAACCGTCTTCTTCAAGAGATTTGAATATATCAATTAGAGGTTTCATAAAAGGCTCATTACCAAACTTTTTTTGTTCTTTGCTTTTGAAGTAAGCTGCTACAAATATATAGTTTAAATTAGATAACAGATATTGCGGCAAAGTTGGAAATATATAATAAACACCACATATTTCATCTGCATTTGCATGACTACCCAACGGATTATTAATTTCAAAGCTATCCATGTAAACAAAAAACGGTAATACAGTTTTACCAACAAAAAACTTTAACTTCTCTTTGAATGAAGCTGAGTTTATGAAATGCGTAATCGAGGATGAATTAAATAGGTAATTTATATTATTTAAAGTAATTTCCAGAACTGATGGTAATTCGAAAAATTTTCTAATTTGAAATTTAATCGGCATAATGCAGCCAAACACATTACCTGCTTCTATTGTTGGTCTATTATTTAATATAACTTCACACATTTCATTGTTTATATTAAAAAACTGTGGTTTTGAAAATTCGTCTGATCGTTCAACGCTTTTTAAAAACTTATATTCAGTTTGAACGTCTTTGAACGGGTTTTCGCAAAAATTAACAAATTCTATAATATCTTTTCTCTCATCTTCAGGAGTATAGCTAAGAAGTTTATTTTTCAATGGCTCCACAACGCTAGAAATTATAGCAGATGCACTTTCCTGAATCGATAGAACGTCTTTTCTGCTTATGTTGCTCTTAGTATGTAAATCTAATAAAAACGATTGACATTTTTTTGATACATTTAACTTACTTTCTTTCATTTCGTCCGTATTGTTACAAGGTCTGTCTGAGTCTGCTATTTGAGCAACTATTCTAGAGCTGTCGTTTACAAAAGGTAAATCAGTCTTAGTTCTTTTAGATTCTGGTAGTGTTAGCTCACTTTCGATAAAATGTTTCAAATGGTTTTGGGTATGCCTCTTAAAGCAATACAGGTTTGAAAATAGTTGATTACAATTTGGAAAAGTACATCGAAAGTAACTATTGTGTGTCAAGCCATGAGTATCTTTAAAGTGTTTAAGTAATATTGAGAGTTCAATAAAAACTCTATCACAAGCAAAACATTTTACTTCTTTACTCATTTTTTATTTATGATTTAAAGAAGGTCAAAAATTCACATAAAGCTGAGCTTTTTAGGTCATAGATCGTTGTTATCTTGTAAATTTGTTTTTGCAAAAAATACCATATTAAAGATGACTCTTTTGGATATTCTAAGTTAAATACATGAAATATCTTAAAGCAAATGTCTAAAGCAGCTATAAATGTGTGAAACTTTTGTATAGTTCCGTCATAGTTTATATAAAATTCAGTTAAGCTTTTTATATCTGGACCCACTACAATGAGATACGGTTGAATTTTTTCTTTCCTGTGTATCGATTTTTTTCCTTCTCTGCGTACGTAAATTCCAGATCATTTATATTGGTAATATGTATAATAAAACTGTCCATAGCATCTCGAATAGTAGTTTTACAAGTAACACGCTTTCCATCAATTTCTGCGACGTATCGTGAAGTGGGTTTCAATACAGCATTTAGCAGCATAATCAAAATGCAATCTTTGGAATCTACATATGTATGTACATAATAGAAAAAATGTTTCAGCTTAAGAAGTGTCTTATAAATGTGAAAACATAAATATGAAGGTACACTGACGGTCATAAAGATTTGCACAAGGACTTTTTTGATATTGAGCTTTACTTTATATTGGTTTTCGTACATGTTTTTATAAAGAAATAGTGAAAATTATTTTGCTTAAGCAAAACTAGGTGAAAACAGCAAAAAATTCCTTGCGCAAATCTTTATGACAGCCAGTGTAAGTATATAGTAATGATACTCACTGTCGTTAACGCATTCTTTGCTTACTAACGCAAAGAGATCTCCATAATGTTTATCCCTCAACAAATCTTTATAAAGTTCGCACAGTTGGCTCCGCACATCTATCCAATTATTTATTAGATGAAACGTTTCTTCTGGGTATATTTTTTGAAAATCGAAATCGAGCAACATATGTATGTACATAAATTAAATGAAAAATATGCTTGTGTTAGTGTAAGAACGATAATGTGTTTTGGAAACTTTTAGTACGTACAAATTTTGGTCCTGTAGCTTGCTTGTAGAATGGCCACTCTTCCAGGATAGATTTCAAGTCTTTTAAGTGACGTATATCATTAACACGGTATTTATATGTCTCGCTCCATAAATTGATTGCATCGCCTTCGTCACCACTCATATACTTCATTTTATTCTTAAGTGAAATGTAATTAGTGGAGCAGAGTGTTTCCTTATCAGATGCATTCTCTTCCTCTGACGTGGTGCTTTCAAGTTTTAAGCGCTTGCGATTTAAGTTATTGAAGCGATTGTATAAAATACCCGATGCATTGGTTCTCCGCCCGGCCTTGCGAGATATGTAATATATTTCCTTATTTTCTGTCGGAAAAATTTCTACAATTTCTTCAGCCAATTTATTCATCTGATACGGACGCGGTATTATGTACTTTCGTGAATTACAATCGAAGAAGTTTTCCACAATAATGTTAAGCAATCTTTTTCTATCATGCATATCCAACTTTTTCTTCATTATATACAAGCTTAGTAGAGATTGGCCGCTTTTTGAGTTTTTCACCATGTCAGTTACATTCTGCAAGAAAATGAAGTTTAAAGAGTATCCACAGCTTCCAATCAACCCTTACCGTAACTTTCACCGAATTGGATTTGCTAGCTGGTGAGTGGAGAGGCTGATTTTCAAGCCAATTTTGTACATTTGAGTTCATACTAAGAGTCGAAAGAGATTCTTCTGGAAACTAAAACAGAAAATTGTTAATATTAAAACACAATATACTATTTAAAACTTTATAGAAAAATATATTACGTTCTTGTGTTTCCAAAGCCCAATTTTTTCCCTAAGTTCTGCTCTATAACCTATATTTTCGTTGCCTGGGAATGCCAACGCCAAGTCGTCACAGTTTATGTACTTTAACCGGTCATATGTGATTCCATAAGCTTTATTTGGGTCAGTTTAAACATGATTAGTTACAAAAGATTTTTAATATAAATAAGATAAACCATTACCATAAAACTTGTCGTAAGCGGCTTCTACATTCATCTCTTTCAATAAGTTTTTTAAACGCTGGTCCTCTCCTGATTGAGTTTGGACAGCCTAGGCAGAAAATATCATGGTATGCATTTAGATCAATCAATGTCATTACAGCTTTAAGGTACTCCAGAGCAGCAGTACCAACGAAAAATATGCCCTGCTACTGCTCCGGCTCTGAACATGAACAGAGTTAGGAGCAGAGCCGTAGCACAAAAAAGGGATAGAACTTTTTAGGCTCTGCATTTTTTCTGCTGTTTGCCCCGCTCTAAAACGCGACGTAGTTCATAGCCTAAGGAATGCTATCACTGTATTAGGCTACGGCTCTGCTCTATGCTCCATACATTGCATAGCATTTTCAATGGATGGTCTTCAAATTAACCATATAAAAAAGAAGTTGTTTATAAAAATCACTTCTTACCAGTTGTAAATTTCCACACGGAGCACCTTGCGTCACAATCTCTGTATTTTAAGAAATTTGCAGAAGTCTTTCTTCTAGAAAGAATTCCTGCCCAGCGTTATTCATTGGCAGCGAAACGTTTTCGCCAAGTAGCAAGCAATTATCACTCATTTTCACTTTTATTTAAGAACAAGGTGCTTTAATCAATACTCACTTATATATATTTATACTTATACACAACGTACAAAACGATTTAATTCGATTTTCTATAGAACGTTTTTTAATAAATATTCTGTGAAATGTTTTATTAACATGAAAGACTGATTTAACAGTTTTCATATCAATTTGACGTGAAAGCTGTTACTTTGATAATTTTCAATGTTAGATGGTGAAATGTTTTATTAACATGAAAGACTGATTTAACAGTTTTCATATCAATTTGACGTGAAAGCTGTTACTTTGATAATTTTCAATGTTAGATGGTGAAATGTTTTATTAACATGACAGACTGATTTAACAGTTTTCATATCAATTTGACGTGAAAGCTGTTACTTTGATAATTTTCAATGTTAGATGGTGAAATGTTTTATTAATATGAAAGACTGATTTAACAGTTTTCATATCAATTTGACGTGAAAGCTGTTACTTTGATAATTTTCAATGTTAGATGGTGAAATGTTTTATTAACATGAAAGACTGATTTAACAGTTTTCACATCAATTTGACGTGAAAGCTGTTACTTTGATAATTTTCAATGTTAAATGGTGAAATGTTTTATTAACATGAAAGACTGATTTAACAGTTTTCATATCAATTTGACGTGAAAGCTGTTACTTTGATAATTTTCAATGTTAGATGGTGAAATGTTTTATTAACATGAAAGACTGATTTAACAGTTTTCATATCAATTTGACGTGAAAGCTGTTACTTTGATAATTTTCAATGTTAAATGGTGAAATGTTTTATTAACATGAGAAATTGATATGACAATGTAATACATGACAATGTTGATTTAATAGTTATCATATCAATTTGACGTGAAAGCTGTTACTTTGATCATTTTAAATGTTAAATGGTAAAATGTATTATTAACATGAGAAATTAATATGACAATATAATACATGACAATGTTGATTTAATAGTTATCATATCAATTTAACGTGAAACCTGCTGATTCTATTATTTTCAACGTTAAGATGACATTTTTCGCCGAAATGTGGAGTTGATAATGCAGAAATGTTAATTTTACATGAGACTTTTCTTTCGGTGTAAGTACTATTGTGCATTGTCCGTAAGCTCAAAAGAAAAATTTACTTTACGCTACCTGACGTGTCTTTTGAATGGACCCCAGTTGAATGAAGTCATCTATGTCGACCTAGACTACGTTACCTTCGATATTATTAGTTACAAAAAAGCAAAAGAGAGTACAAAAGGAACTTTATATGAATGTATAACATCACATATCAATATTTTTCATATATCCTCACAATGAATCGAATCTTTTTTTTATGAATCAATTGCGCTTTATTTTGACTTTAAAAAGAAAAGACATACATCAGCGCACAAACACACGCACATATAAAATAACGTAGGTTCTCGATTCCTTTTCTTTGTCTTTTTTTTTTTTTTTGTTACGTCCTATGCTCTCCACTTAGTAAGCGCTCACTCTCACTAATATATGTAAGCACTGAAGCATTTTATTGTAAATTTCGGTCAGTGACCTCGATAATGAGAAAGTAGGTCAGTAGGTTAGTATCAGCTGTTAGCATACCCCCAAAAGAATTTCGCTAACATACGTAATTACATTGTATTAGCATGTAAGATATTTTCTTTTGCAAATTCAGTAACACTAATGTTTACTTATTATTGGATCTTTAATCTTTATTTAGTATACTAAGGATATATTTTTTATACATATATATATATGTAGATATGAGCTGAATTTTTATAAATACACATTGTTAATATGGAGTAAATCGAAGATTAAAGTGGTCTGATTCTTGCAGGTTGGTTTGTGGAAAAGGGGCTTTATTACCATCTAATAAGCCACGGCAGGGTGGGTATAGAGCAGTCGCACCAATATACATTAGCGCTGCATGGTTGGGATGTTTCACGTGCGAGTAGGGTTGGTTGCATATAGTTACTTTGGTGGAAGTTAGAAGTTGTGTGCAAATTAATATATTTTGTTATGGCTTTAGGTTGATGGATGTTGGCTTGGTTAGCAGGCGCGTACCAGAACCCTTCCAAGGCTGAAGCTCCGGCAATCGCCAGTGCACACACCGCAGCTGCTGGCTGGCTTTGCAAGCCTATCCTGAGAACTCAGCCAGAGTCACATAATAGAAAATGGCGTCCAAGTGTGGGGCCCACATACGACTTGGGGTGTACTTTTGAGGAGCCCTAACCTGATGTGATCCCTTTACATAGTTCCCTCTTGGAACATTACTGTCTGTCTGAGTTTATTTGTATTTGAGCAAGAACGTTTATAGTCGATATACTTCTTTAAATAATCACCTTAAATTAGAGCAATTGATTGGATTCAAGAATTTGCGAACCTCGAGCAATATGCTTCGGGTTTTGACCAATCCAATTAGAATCTAATATATCTTTTTGTTTTTTTTTTTTATTACTGAAGTGATGTTTATTTATTTTCTTTTATTACGACCAAGTTTTGAGAGTTCAACCATACCACCATTCTCGATGAAACTATTCCAACCCAACCACCACACTGCCTGGGAGTCAGACCATTACTTTATGAAAGTTTTTTTTGCGTTCATTTTTGCTGCTATCAAGTACTAGAATCAAATCGATATTTCGGATTTCTATTGCTTTTTGTTGAATACGATACGAAATATAAATTTTTTTACTATACATAAAACAGTTGCATTTGTTTTGACATCTATACCAAGGCAAATACATACGCACGTATATAGCCAAATTTATTGTAGGATATCTATTTTTTTGTCATGAATAGTTTTCCTGAATTTTTCATCTTGCTAAAATTTTTTTTTGGCTTCACTTACGCTTATTTGCGAATGTAAAATATAGCCCTCACTGCGTAATACCATTAAAGCTTTGAAAAGGATTCAACTTAAATTCGTTGTCTTTTGAGATTTAACTTTGTATGATAACTCTAAACTCTAAAGAGAGACACAATATAACGGCGCTGACTTTTGCAAAATTTCTTTTCACAATCTCCACCAACCGTGCCTAACTAGCTCGAAAGTTTTAGTTTTGTCTGAGAAAGTGGACATACATTAAACGCATACATTCTTAAGTTTTTTTCACTTCCTTCGATTTTTGTTCGCTTTATTAACCGGGTTTGGTAATAATGGCGACGCGCAATAGCAACGAATACGGACATCCGTTGGGTACGGTTTGCACAATCTGGAGGGAAGTTTTTTCTGAACATGACGATGTTTTGACGACTGTGTGCTCTCACCGCTTCCACCGAGCCTGCCTTTTAACTTGGCTCAAAACTAAGGCATCTTGCCCGCAGTGTCGCGCGAAGTGCAGTAGTCGCAACTGCCTCGAAAACACAGGTGCACGTCGTCGGACGCGTGCCACAGCTCAGGACGACAATGCGGATCTGAATTTGCCCCGTCTTAGTCAGGAACAGGGTCAGGCTGTTGCAGGTGCCGCAGCCTTACCTCTAGAAAACACACCGGGAAGTAGACATAAAGAGGAGGAAACTCGCATACGAAACATAGTTTCCGCTGTGATAACAGCCCGGCAAGCCCCGATTTTTGAAGACCTTGAGAACCGTGTTACACAAATTATTGAACAAAGACTCGAGACCACCCTCGTCAACGTATTGGGAAGGTTAAATCTTAACGCGACTAATATACAGTCAGCTCCTCCCGTCGGTAATGTTAGTCCAGTTGAAAATATCGCCCGTGTAAATTCTCCACCCAACAACTCGACTCCACACTGGCCTACGGACATTCCAAACCTGCAAATCATTCTAATCAAAATTTTTACCGTACTGTGGACCAGATGCGATTTAGCGATACATCAAGCGTTCCAATCTCAGGTAGAGTAGCACAGCTTATTTCAAGTTGGGGTGTTACTTTTGATGGGTCCACCCGTATGTCAGTAGATAGTTTCATTCAACGGGTTGAGTGCCAAGTCATATATACTCTTGGGGGAAATTTCAACCTTCTCTGTGAGCACGTACAGAGCCTATTTACGAAAGACGCCAAAGATTGGTATTGGAGATACCGCCGCTCGGTAGAACGATTTACGTGGCCGTCTTTATGTCAAGCTTTAAGAACCAACTTCCAGCTGCACAAAAGTGACTTCGAACTTAAGGAGCAAATTCGAAGCCGGAAACAAGGAGCAAATGAAACTTTCGACGAATTTCGTAATGCGGTACATAAGCTCGCTGAACCTTTGCAAACCCCTTTGACTGAGCCTGAATTAGTAGAGATATTACAACATAATTTACGCTTCCGTGTTAACTCGCTCGCCGAATTGCGCAGACTCTGCCTGAAGGGTGAAAGCCTTGTCAACGAATTTGGTAAGGTTAGCAATACACTACCGTCAGTAAATTCCCGTGAATACCCACGACGTTATGCCAATGAGTTGCAACTCGAAGATGATACGCCCCATGAGACGGAGGTTGAAGTAGATGAAATCACTGAGAGATCTACTAACCTAAGCCTATTGTGCTGGAACTGTAGAAGTGAAGGACATAGATATGTAGATTGCTTGAAGGACCGAACCGTATTTTGCTATGGATGTGGCACGCCTGATGTGTACCGCCCGAAGTGCGAGTCGTGTTCGGGAAACTCCAAACGGAGCGAGGCTTCGCACCGGAATCCTCGCCAGGACCCAAAACTGTAGAAAGACCGAAGGTACTCTTACGTCCCGTCAATACCCACACTAGCAATAGGGTAATGTCACCTATTCACACGGAATAAACGCTCAAAAATCTCCCGTATGTTCGCCAGATCGTGCCTTATGACGTTCGTCTAAGAAATTATAACGAAGTGAAGAACAGAATTTTTGGCACAGGTGGTTCCGCATCTCCTAGCCGTTCAGCCACCCGAATTAAAGCATTTTGGAGAAACACCAAACTAAAACGCAAGTCCTTGAGAAATTTTTTATCATCGATAGAAAGAAAATCGTATGATCTGCGGCCCTACGCAAAGATCGAAGTCCTTGGAGAAGAGAATCTTGGTCTGCTAGATAGTGGAGCACAGGTTTCCTGTATAGGAGCCACTCTAGCAGAAGTTGTTTGCAAACAAAGACATCTACGCGAACATAAAACAGCTGTCTGTACTGCCGACGGTAAATACCAGGTTGTTTTTGCAGTCCTTGACCTAAGTGTGTCAAGTTTGAAGGCAAAACAGAAGTGATAACCTTTTTTGTAATACCGAGCATGTCCCAATCGATTATACTAGGAGTTGACTTTTGGAGCAAATTCCGGATTGCTCCGCACGTTATATCCGAGGTGACCCTTGACGACAAGGAAGCAAAACTTTATGAAAATTCCCTGCCTCTAAGTAGCGAACAACAGCGTAAGTTGGCAATAGTCAAACACAGATTTCCGAATTGTGAAAAAGAGGGCTTAGGGAAAACTTCTCTTTTGGAGTATGTTATAGAACTCCAGCCTAATGTCCGTCCGATAAAACAACGGTACTTTCCCATTTCCCCTGCTATAGAGAAACTAGTTCATGCAGAAATTGACGAAATGTTGCATTAGGTGTAATCGAGGAGCCCCTAACAGTCCATGGTCAAGTCCGGTCGTACTAGTGAAGAAGCCAAATAAAGTCCGTCTGTGTTTAGATTCAAGAAAAATAAACAGCGTTACCGTTAAGGACGCTTACCCCCTGCCACACATTGATGGTATATTAAGTAGAATACCAAAAGCTAAGTACATAAGTTCACTAGATCTGCGTCGAGCCTTTTGGCTAATTCCCCTGTCCGAAAGCTCTAGAGATTACACTTGTTTCACGGTCCCAATCGTCCGTTGTACCATTATTGCGTAATGTCCTTTGGCTTATGCAACGCCCCTCAAGCGCTTTGCCGTCTGATGGATCGCGACATTCCTCCAAACTTGAAGAATCAAGTTTTCGTCTATTTAGACGACCTTCTTATACTGCCCGAAGATTTTAACAATCACTTGTTGGTCCTTTCCGAAGTCGCACTTCACCTCCGGAAAGCTGGTTTGACGATTAACCTAGAAAAGAAATTTTGCATCAAGGAAGTTAAATACCTTGGATATATTGTAGGTAACGGAACCTTAAACCAACCAGTGTAAAACAACTCCGGCGCTTCCTCGGAATGGCCGGCCGGTACCGCCGGTTCGTGAACAATTTTGCCTCCATTACAACCCCCCTAACAAACTTTTTAAAGAAAGGCAAAGGCTTTGCATGGAATGACGATGCGCAGAAAGCATTTGAAACTTTGAAAGAAATGCTTTGTTCAGCTCCCGTCTTAACCAGTCCCGATTACGAGAAACCCTTCATACTCCAATGCGACGCGTCTAAGCTTGGTGTAGGTGCTGTATTGGCACAGAAAAACGATGACGGCGTCGAGGTGCCAATCGCATACTTCTCGCAAAAACTTAACAAGGCCCAAAGCAACTACAGCGTTACGGAGCTGGAATGCCTTGCGGCCATTCTCAGTTTAAAAAAATTTCGGGCCTATGTTGAAGGACAAGACTTTACTATTGTCACCGACCATACCAGTCTTCAATGGCTTATGCGTCAGACGGACTTGTCCACCAGTTTAGCTCGATGGTCTTTAAAATTACAAGGGTATCGCTTTAATATAGAACACCGAAAAGGGTCTCAAAATGTAGTACCGGATAGCTTATCCCGCCAAAATTTTGAAGAGATCAGCGAGACGGAAGCTTGCCCGCTTGTAGATTTGGACTCGGTCGAATTTAAGTCCGCCGAGTACAAGAAGCTAATTAATCATGTCCGAAACAATCAAGCTCGCCTGCCTGACTTGCAAATAGTGGATGATCGAGTGTACAACAAAACAGAGCATTCGGACGGTAACGCAGAGCGGGAGGTGTATAATTGGAAGCTGTGGATCCCTAAAAATTTGGTTAGAAAAGTTATCGAAAATGCTCACTGTCCGCCAACAAAATGTCATGGCGGAGTCGCGAAAACATTAGAACGTTTAAGAACGAACTTTTACTGGCCTAAAATTAATGTCGATGTTAAGGAATACATCGGCCTTTGTGGTATATGCCGAAGTACCAAAGCGCCAAACGTAACATTGCGTCCGCCTATGTCAGCACAATACACTGTCCAACGACACTTTCAAAAGCTTTATATCGACTTATTAGGTCCGTATCCTAGATCTCGACATGGCAATACCGGAATTGTGATAGTTTTAGATCATTTTACGAAATTTCCCTTACTCAAAGCTTTAAGGAAGTTTAATGCAAAGGGCATCTGCAACTTCCTGCAAGAACACGTTTTTAGCGTGTTCGGCACTCCCGAAATTATGTTAAGTGACAATGGTAAGCAGTTTAAATCAGCTCTATTTAACAACCACCTTGCTGAGCGTGGAATCAAACATGTGTATACGGCCCTGTATAGTCCCCAAGCTAATGCGAGAATGCGAGTTAACCGATCGATAATTGCAGGGATACGAGCATATCTGAAGGAGGACCAGACCCTATGGGATAAGCACCTGCCTAGCATATCGGAAGCATTGCGAAGCTCATATCATCAGGCTATCGGCTGTTCGCCATACTATGCTGCCCTCGGACAGCAAATGACGTTGCATGCCGACGAGTATGAGCTTCTCCGTAAATTAGGAAATTAGAAAATATCTTAGACAGATCCGAGAGACTGGTGTTGGTGTGAAAGTCGGCGAACATATTCGAAAAGCGTTCGAAGCCTCTTCCAAACGTTACAACTTGCGAAGTTCGGGGAAAGCTTTAAGATTGGAGATAGCGTATACAGGAGGAATTTCGTTTTAAGTGATGCCACAAAGAAATTTTGCTCGAAATTCGCCCCAAAGTTCGTAAAAGCAAAAGTCATTACAGTCAAAGGCAACTGTTTATACGAAATACAGGATGACAGCACAGTAAAGCGGGGAGTATATCATGGGAAAGATATTCAGAAAAGCAAAACTCAATGAAACCCCGCACCAACCCTCTAAGTGTGGGGGGGGGGGGTGTACTGACGTACATTGATTCCTTTGATAAAACCCTTAGTCTCCTCATGTTTTATTAATGTGAACGGGTATCACATTAACACAACGGTCTAGTATCTAAAATTCGTCAGTTTAAGACTTTTCAGTATCGTTCAGGTCTATAAGTAGTTATAAACTGCGACCTCAAAATAGGTCATCGCGACTAAGCCAGCGTCTACATATTTCTTTTTGTGTCAAACAACCTAGAAGTATTTGTCCTCAAATATTCATTAGGACCTAGAACATAATTTATAGAACCGGTTTATTGCACCTGATCACATATCATATCTAACCATCAAAAGTGATCTAAATAATAAGGCATCAAAACTATTTGAACATACCCTTTCTTTTTGTTATTACTCAACACTGACTGTATGAATTGACAGCTGAGAATGAGAGAATTGGGGGATGACGCAAAAGAAGTTCGATTGGCTCGGCCATTTGGTTTTTTGGCAGCGCACCGGAGGGGGACTTACATCTGCAGGAACAAACTAAGTTCCTTTATCATAAAAGTTTATTATTTTAAATCGGTTTTTTTTTGTAAGCAATCCTTAAGAATTACGTGGAAAGTCTAACACGTTTACACTAAGTAAAGACACCGGAGCCCGCCAACTTATATATTTTGCAGAAACCAAAGCAAAAACAGCTATATACAAGCTACAAAATAATATTTTTACTTTTCCACTGAGTCAATTCTTGAGTGGTAAAGAGATTTACAATCAGCCAGAGCTATTGGAATACCTTCTAGAGTGAACAAACCCAATATGATTGCGATGTCACCCAAATAATACGAACTACTTGAAGCTGTTGTGGGGGTAAATTAGCCGCCGAAACTTTAACGTTCAACTGGACTACCATCACCCTTCAGGAGTCAAGCAACTATGAACTTCATAAAGGTTAAGCCAATGCGCAACCAATAAGAGGGAACAGAAACAGTTTTTTTAAGGAGTGGATCTCGTTAAGGTGAGGGATAAGAAAGCAGAGAGAAGCGAAGAAAACAGGTTCAGCCACATGGAATTGAATCCGAAATAGTGGACGAATTAGGTGGTTTCAAGTAGCGGAATTGCTCCGTAGGCCACAAACCGATTATTTGTAATGAATATGTACCTGTAATCTTTATCTCTTTAAATTTTGATGATTTTGGGAATTTGACCTACCTCCATAATAACTTTCTAGTTACGATCGCTTAGTTATACTCACTCGACCGCGCATTGTTTTGGTAAAAGTACAATTGATCAAAAAAAAAAAAAAAAAAGAAATAAAAACAAGAAAAGAAAAGGAAGCGCGAATTGCACAGTTCGATGTCATGTAAACCCGTAACAATCCAAGGGACGTAAATCTTTCAATTTTCAGAAGGATGTATGATTGTAGTTATAAATATACTTACTCGAGCAGCCTAGCAACACAACAACCGTACTACGTTGGAACTGGCAACTGTTTGCGCAAACAACGACGGAGCACCAACCTCGAAGTAAGTCCAAAGGTATTATCACCTATGTATATATTTATATAAGTACTATTGTGCATTGTCCGTAAGCTCAAAAGAAAAATTTACTTTACGCTATCTGACGTGTCTTTTTGTTTCTTCGTTCATTCAAAGCTTGAATGGACCCCATTCAAAGTTTGAATGAAGTCATCTATGTCGACCTAGACTACGTTACCTTCGATATTATTAGTTACAAAAAAGCAAAAGAGAGTACAAAAGGAACTTTATATGAATGTATAACATCACATATCAATATTTTTCATATATCCTCTTAATGAATCGAATCTTTTTTTTTTATGAATCAATTGTGCTTTATTTTGACTTTAAAAAGAAAAGACATACCTAATCGCACAAACATATGCACATATAAATTAACGTAGGTTCTCGATTCCTTTTCTTTGTCTTTTTTTTGTTACGTCCTATGCTCTCCACTTAGTAAGCGCTCACTCTCACTAATATATGTAAGCAATGAAGCATTTTATTGTAAATATCTGTCAATGACCTCGATAATGAGAAAGTAGGTCAGTAGGTTAGTATCAGCTGTTAGCATACCCCCAAAAGAATTTCGCTAACATACGTAATTACATTGTATTAGCATGTAAGATATTTTCTTTTGCAAATTCAGTAACACTAATGTTTACTTATTATTGGATCTTTAATCTTTAATTAGTATACTAAGGATATATTTTTTATACATATATATATATGTAGATATGAGCTGAATTTTTATAAATACACATTGTTAATATGGAATAAATCGAAGATTAAAGTGGTCTGATTCTTGCAGGTTGGTGTGTGGAAAAAGGGCTTTATTACCATCTAATAAGCCACGGTAGGGTGGGTATAGAGCAGTCGCACCAATATACATTAGCGCTGCATGTTTGGGATGTTTCACGTGCGAGTAGGGTTGGTTGCATATAGTTACTTTGGTGGAAGTTAGAAGTTGTGTGCAAATTAATATATTTTGTTATGGCTTTAGGTTGATGGATGTTGGCTTGGTTAGCAGGCGCGTACCAGAACCCTCCCAAAGCTGAAGCTCCGGCAATCGCCAGTGCACACACCGCGGCTGCTGACAGGCTTTGCAAGCCCATCCTGAGAACTCAGCCAGAGTCACATAACAACTCTAGAATGTGTTTGTACGATATGGGTATAAAATTAAAGGTATTAATGAGGGTTTTAAAAGGGAGTGGTGGTAGTTGTATAGGTGGTCGCCTTTTCGAGATATCGCCATAAAAGTGGACCAGAGGTGACTCTAGAATGCGTTTGTACAATATGGGTATCAAACGAAAGGTGTTAATGAGTATTTTAAAAGGGAGTGGGCCTCAGTTCTATAGGTGGAAGCCGTTGCGAAATAATGCCATAAAGGTGGACCAGGGGTGACTCTAGAATGTGTTTGTACAAAATGGGTATCAAACGAAAGGTGTTAATAAGTATTTTAAAAGGGAGTGGGCCTTAGTTCTATAGGTGGAGGCCGTTGCGAAATATCGCCATAAAGGTGGACCAGGGGTGACTATAGAATGCGTTTGTACGATATGGGTATAAAATTAAAGGTATTAATGAGGGTTTTAAAAGGGAGACCACCATGGTAGTTGCATAGGTGGTCGCCTTTTAAGAGATATCGCCATAAAGGTGGAACAGGGGCGACTCTAGAATGCGTTTGTACAATATGGGTATCAAACGAAAGGTGTTAATGAGTATTTTAAAAGGGAGTGGGCCTTAGTTCTATAGGTGGAAGCCGTTGCGAAATATCGCCATAAAGGTGGACCAGGGGTGACTCTAGAATGTATTTGTAAGATATGGGTATAAAATTAAAGGTATTAATGAGGGTTTTAAAAGGGAGTGGTGGTAGTTATATAGGTGGTCGCCTTTTCGAGATATCGCCATAAAGGTGGACCAGGGGTGACTCTGGAATATGTTTGCAAGATATGGGTATCAAATGAAAGGTGTTAATGAGTATTTTAAAAGGGCGTGGGGCTTAGTTCTATAGGTGGACGCCTTTTCGAGATATCGCCATAAAGGTGGACCAGGGGGTGACTCTAGAATGTGTTTGTAGGATATTGGTATCAAATTCAAGGTATTAATGAGAGTTTTAAAAGGGAGTGGTGGTAGTTGTATATGTGAAGGCGTTTTCCAGATATCGACCAAAATGTGGACCAGGGTGACCCAGAACATCATCTGTTGGATACCGCTAATTTATTTATATATGTAATACCTGCCAAGATTTCAAGGATTTTATATTTCGCACTGCAGAACTTTTTCATTTTCTTCTACTTAATATTATAGGTGTCACAACCATTTTACAAAGTCTTTTCTAAAGTTATATTTCGCGTCAATAAACCAATCCAATTACCATGTTTCATCCCTTTTTTCGTAGTTGCTATAGAATTATGGCATTTTTTAATTTTTCGTAATTTTCGATATCGAAAAAGTGGGCGTGGTCACAGTCGGATTTCGTTCATTTTCTATACCAACATAAAGTGAGTTCAGGTAAGTACGTGAACTAAGTTCAGTAAATATATGTCGATTTTTGCTCAAGTTATCGTGTTAACGGCCGAGCGGAAGGACAGACGGACGACTGTGTATAAAAACTGGGCGTCGCTTCAACCGATTTCGCCCATGATCACAGAGAACAGTTAGCGTAATCAAATCTATGCCCCTACCAAATTTCAAAAGGATTGGTAAATTTTTGTTCGACTTATGGCATTAAAAGTATCCGCCCATTTTGAAATTTTCTTTTATTTTTGTATTTTGTTGCACCATATCATTACTGCAGTTGAATGGTGACATAATTTACTATATGCTGTGAAGATATTACATTTTTTGTTAAAATTTTACTTAAAAAAATTATTTTTTTTTAAGTGGGCGTGGTCCTTCTCCTATTTTGCTACTCTTCATTAAGCTGACATATAGTAATAAGGGTAACGTTCCTGCCAAATTTCATCATGATATATTCAACGACTGCCAAATTACAGCTTGCAAAACTTCTAAATTACTTATATATATTTTAAGCTACGCAGATCTATTGTATTGGGTGCAAATAAAAATAAGAATAAAGATTATTCCACCTTTCAGCTCGACGTTTCGCCAAATTTCCTTGGCATCTTCAGGAGCGTGACACTGTATTTATTTAATAAAACAACAAAGAACACAATCAGATACACATAGATTTGAAATTTAAAATATTGCAAATAAATATTGATTGCAGAAAAATTTTTTTTTCTTACTTACAATGATGGAAAATTAACGAAAAACACAATTTTTACTAAAATATTTAAACATTTTAAAACATTTGAATATTAAAAAATTACGGAAAGTTAATAAAGTACAAAAAATCGATACCACCTACATGCGGTAAACTTGTCATACTAAAAATTTAATTACAAACATAATAGGTACGCGGCGGCGATATTGTCTGTATCTTCTTTTTTATACTCAGTTGAGCAGAGCTCACAGAGTATATTAAGTTTGATTGGATAACGGTTGGTTGTACATATATAAAGGAATCGAGATAGATATAGACTTCCTTATATCAAAATAATCAGGATCGAAAAAAAAATTTGATTGCGCCATGTCCGTCCGTCCGTCCGTCCGTCCACGATAACACGATAACTTGAGTAAATTTTGAGGTATCTTGATGAAATTTGGTATGTAGGTTCCTGAGCACTCATCTCAGATCGCTATTTAAAATGAACGATATCGGACTATAACCACGCCCACTTTTTCGATATCGAAAATTTCGAAAAACCGAAAAAGTGCGATAATTCATTACAAAAGACAGCTAAAGCGACGAAACTTGGTAGATGAGTTGAACTTATGACGCGGAATAGAAAATTAGTAAAATTTTGGACAATGGGGGTGGCACCGCCCACTTTTAAAGGAAGGTAATTTAAAATTTTGCAAGCTGTAATTTGGCAGTCGTTGAAGATATCATGATAAAATTTGGCAGGAGCGTTACTCCTATTACTATATGTGCGCTTAATAAAAATTAGCAAAATCGGAGAAGGACCACGCCCACTTTAAAAAAAAAAAATTTTAAAGTAAAATTTTAACAAAAAATTTATTATCTTTACAGTATATAAGTAAATTATGTCAACATTCAACTCCAGCAATAATATGGTGCAACAAAATACAAAAATAAAAGAAAATTTCAAAATGGGCGTGGCTCCGCCCTTTTTCATTTAATTTGTCTAGGATACTTTTAACGCTATAAGTCGAACAAAAATTAACCAATCCTTTTGAAATTTGGTAGGGCCATAGATTTTATGACATTAACTGTTTTCTGTGAAAATGGGAAAAAAATCGGTTGATGCCACGCCTAGTTTTTATACACAGTCGTCTGTCTGTCCTTCCGCATGGCCGTTAACACGATAACTTGAGCTAAAATCGACATATCTTTAACGAACTTAGTTAACGTGCTTACTTGAACTCACTTTATCTTGGTATGAAAAATGAACGAAATCCGACTATGACCACGCCCACTTTTTCGATATCGAAAATTAAGAAAAATGAAAAAAATGCCATAATTTTATACCAAATACGAAAAAAGGGATGAAACATGGTAAGGTAATTGGATTGTTTTATTGACGCGAAATATAACTTTAGAAAAAACTTTATAAAATGGTTGTGACACCTACCATATTAAGTAGAAGAAAATGAAAAGTTCTGCAGGGCGAAATAAAAAACCCTTAAAATCTTGGCAGGTATTACATATATAAATAAATTAGCGGTATCCAACAGATGATGTTCTGGGTCACCCTGTTTCACATTTTGGTCGATATCTGGAAAACGCCTTCACACCACTCCCTTTTAAAACTCTCATTAATACCTTTAATTTGATACCCATATCGTACAAACTCATTATAGAGTCACCCCTGGTCCACCTTTATGGCGATATCTCGAAAGTCCACCTATAGAACTAAGCCCCACTCCCTTTTAAAATTCTCATTAACCCCTTTCATTTGATACCCATATCGTGCAAACAAATTCTAGGGTCACCTCTGCTCCACCTTTATGGCGATATCTCGAAACGGCGTCCACCTATGGAACTAAGGATTGCTCCCTTTTAAAATACTCATTAACACCTTTCTTTTGATACCCATATTGTACAAACAAATTCTAGGGTCACCCCTGATCCACCTTTATGGCGATATCTCGAAACGGCGTCCACCTATGGAACTAAGGATTACTCCTTTTAAAATACTCATTAACACCTTTCTTTTGATACCCATATTGTACAAAAAATTCTAGGGTCACCCCTGGTCCACCTTTATGGCGATATCTCGAAAATGCGACCACCTATATAACAACCACCGCTCCCTTTTAAAACCCTCATTAATACCTTTAGTTTGATACCCATATCGTACAAACATATTCTAGAGTCACCCCTGGTCCACCTTTATGGCGATATTTCGAAACGGCGTCCACCTATAGAACTAAGGCCCACTCCCTTTTAAAATACGCATTAACAACTTTCGTTTGATGCCAATATTGTACAAACAAATTCTAGGGTCACCCCTGGTCCACCTTTATGGCGATATCTCGAAACGGCGTCCACCTATGGAACTAATGATTACTCCCTTTTAAAATACTCATTAACACCTTTCTTTTGATACCCATATTGTACAAACAAATTCTAGGGTCACCCCTGACCCATTTTTATGGCGCTAACTCGAAGCGGCGTCCACCTATGGAACTAAGGATTACTCCCTTTTAAAATACTCATTAGCACCTTTCATTTGATACCCATATCGTACAAACGCATTCTAGAGTCACCCCTGGTCCACCTTTATGGCGATATCTCGAAAAGGCGACCACCTATACAACAACCACCACTCCCTTTTAAAACCCTCATTAATACCTTTAATTTGATACCCATATCGTACAAACACATTCTAGAGTCACCCCTGGTCCACCTTTATGGCGATATCTCGAAACGGCGTCCACCTATGGAACTAAGGATTACTCCCTTTTAAAATACTCATTAACACCTTTCTTCTGATACCCATATTGTACAAACAAATTCTAGGGTCACCCCTGGTCCACCTTTATGGCGATATCTCGAAAATGCGACCACCTATATAACAACCACCGCTCCCTTTTAAAGCCCTCATTAATACCTTTAATTTGATACACATATCGTACAAACGCATTCTAGAGTCAACCCTGATCCACCTTTATGGTTATATCCCTAAATGGCGTCCACCTATAGAACTATGGCCCACTCCCTCATAAAATACTCTTTAATGCCTTTCATTTGATACACATTCCAGGGTTTCCCTCCGTTCATTTTCCTACATGGTTATTTTCCCTTATGTTGTCACCATAGCTCTCAACTGAGTATGTAATGTTCGGTTACACCCGAACTTAACTTTTCTTACTTGTTGCTTATTGTGTTTCCTCTTTTTTGCAAAATTCTTAGGCTTTCTAAGGTGTAACGCGCTTTTTCTCTCCTTTCGGTCTGGTTATTTGTATCTGAAGACTGTGTTTTTTGGGCTATATTTTCTATTTCCATTTGTTTCTGATTTATTAAATTTGATATGATATGGTCTGGATAATTATTCTTTTTAAGCGTCAATTTAATTTTCCTAATATTTGCGTCATGAAAACTTTGATGGCTGATAGATAATATTTTGTCTATAAAGTTCTTCGCCGTATTTATTTTGTATTTGAAAGGCTGTGAGGATATAAAGTTTATGAGGCGCCCAGAAGAGGTTGGTTTCGAATACCAATCCAATATTAGTTTGTTATTGAGCCTGTGTAACCGTGTGTCTAGATAGGGGATGTTGTTGTTTTCTTCTTTTTCGATCGTAAACTTTAGTCGATTATGATATTTATTTAACACAACTAATATAGTATTTGTGTCTTTTCTTGGGATGATGGAGAAAATATCATCTACATATTTGACTAGGAACTTTATTTGTATGTTGTGTTGTTTCTGTAATTCAATAAAAGTGTGTGAAAGCGCGTCATCCATTATTATATTGGCAATATGGTTGGCGAAAGGGGGTTGCCCATAGGCATTCCATATGTTTGTGTATATATGTTGTTGTTGTGCACGAAATAATTGTTGTCTTTTAGGCAGAACTCTAAAATATTGTGAAACTTGCTCTTAGGTATATTCGTATATTCCTTTATTTCACCCCATTTTTGCATTATTATTTTGGAGGCCATATTTGTTGGTATATATTGAATAACGAGACGACATCAAACGACACTAACAATTCATCATCACCTATAGTTAAATTTTGCAGTCTTTCTTTTAACTCAAACGAGTTTTTAATGTTATATTCGGTGGAAATCAACGACATTAGAATTGTTCCTATGTATTTGGACAAGTGATAACATGGAACATTGATAGACGAGACAATCGGACGTAAGGGACAGTCTGGCTTATGAATTTTTGGCAGTCCATATAAACGAGGTGCTGTATCTGCTGTGCTAGTTAATTGTTGTTTTTCTTTTAGGCTAATGTGCTTTCCTTTGAATAGTTCGAGTATTATATTGTTGTTTTTCCTTTGAAGTGTGGATGTTGGGTCAGCTCGTATCGCTTTATAGGTATTCTTGTCTCCTAGTATTTTTTCAATTTTCGTGTTGTAGTCCGCTTTATATAGAACGACTGTTTTGTTCCCCTTGTCGGCGTCTGTTACGATTATGTCATCATTGTGAAGTTTTAGAAAAGCTTTTGTCTTTTTGTAAGTCTCTAGTACAAATTCCTCTACGGAATTATGTTTAATATTGCGCCTAAATTGAAGAATTCTGCTGCACAATTTGTTTCTTGCTATTTCTTTTTCATTATCAGTTTCTAATGTTTCAAACACTTGTTCCATCTCTGCTATTGTGTGTATAGGTGAGAAATTTTTGTTTGTTGTAGGGACTGTAAATTTTTTGCCTAAAGACAACAGCCACTTCACATCTTCGGGAAAATCTATGTTTGTAGTGTTGACAAACCATTCGCTGTTAATGTTGATTACCAGTTTTCGTATTTGCTCGAGCTTAAGTTGGTTAATCTTAGAGGATAGTGTCGCTGCTTTCTGTTCTCCTATCTTTTTACTGAGACAGTTTTGCTTGACTATAACTGCATTGAATTCTTCCTCACTAAGAGCTTTACGTATTTGTTTTTGAGTGTGGTATATTGTATCTTTGGTGATTTTTATGTTCATATTTGTTTGTGTTATCTCAATGTTAAGTTTTTTTAAGAAGAAATTGTGTTTGATTTTTTCTATTTGTTGTGTTATTTTACCTGACGTTGTGTCGACTATTGTACTTTTTAATGTGTTGGATAGATGTTTGGGAATAAGCGCGTACCTTTTGCATTCTAACAAAAATTTAAGAGTTTCCGCTTGTTTCGAAAGTATAATTTTCTGTTGAAAGGTGGAATAATCTTTATTCTTATTTTTATTTGCACCCAACACAATAGATCTGCGTAGCTTAAAATATACATAAATATTATCCAAACAGATCGGAAGAAAATTATATATATTATTCACGGAAAACCTGCCGGTAATATAAACAAATTCTGTATTACATCGTAATTTACAACAACAATAAAGAACAACATAGCCGAACCAGGAAGAACTACTACAACCACATGAAATATAAATATGGTGAACATATTTGTATGAATCTTAAGCATTTTAGTAAACAGAAAATATCCACACTCAAAAACAAATACGTAAAGCTTTTAGTGAGGAAGAATTCAATGCAGTTATAGTCAAGCAAAACTGTCTCAGTAAAAAGATAGGAGAACAGAAAGCAGCGACACTATCCTCTAAGATTAACCAACTTAAGCACGAGCAAATACGAAAACTGGGAATCAACGTTAACAGCGAATGGTTTGTCAACACTACAAACATAGATTTTCCCGAAGATGTGAAGTGGCTGTTGCCTTTAGGCAAAAAATTTACAGTCCCTACAACAAACAAAAATTTCTCACCTCTACACACAATAGCAGAGATGGAACAAGTGTTTGAAATATTAGAAACTGATAATGAAAAAGAAATAGCAAGAATCAAATTGTGCAGCAGAATTCTTCAATTTAGGCGTAATATTAAACATAATTCCGTAGAGAAATTTGTACTAGAGACTTACAAAAAGACAAAAGCTTTTCTAAAACTTCACAATGATGACATAATCGTAACAGACGCGGACAAGGGGAACAAAACAGTCGTTCTATATAAAGCGGACTACAACACGAAAATTGAAAAAATACTAGGAGACAAAAATACCTATAAAGCGATACGAGCTGACCCAACATCCACACTTCAAAGGAAAAACAAAAATATAATACTCGAACTATTCAAAGGAAAGCACATTAGCCTAAAAGAAAAACAACAATTAACTAGCACAGCAGCTACAGCACCTCGTTTATATGGACTGCCAAAAATTCATAAGCCAGACTGTCCCTTACGTCCGATAGTCTCGTCTATCAATGTTCCATGTTATCACTTGTCCAAATACATAGGAACAATTCTTATGTCGTTGATTTCCACCGAATATAACATTAAAAACTCGTTTGAGTTAAAAGAAAGACTGCAAAATTTAACTATAGGTGATGATGAATTGTTAGTGTCGTTTGATGTCGTCTCGTTATTCACTAATATACCAACAAATATGGCCTCCCAAATAATAATGCAAAAATGGGATGAAATAAGGGAATATACGAATATACCTAATAGCAAGTTTCACAATATTTTAGAGTTCTGCCTAAAAGACAACAATTATTTCGTGCACAACAACAACATATATACACAAACATATGGAATGCCTATGGGCAACCCCCTTTCGCCAACCATTGCCAATATAATAATGGATGACGCGCTTTCACTTTTATTGAATTACAGAAACAACACAACATACAAATAAAGTTCCTAGTAAAATATGTAGATGATATTTTCGCCATCATCCCAAGAAAAGACACAAATACTATATTAGTTGTGTTAAATAAATATCATAATCGACTAAAGTTTACGATCGAAAAAGAAGAAAACAACAACATCCCCTATCTAGACACACGGATACACAGGCTCAATAACAAACTAATATTGGATTGGTATTCGAAACCAACCTCTTCTGGGCGCCTCATAAACTTTATATCCTCACAGCCTTTCAAATACAAAATAAATACGGCGAAGAACTTTATAGACAAAATATTATCTATCAGCCATCAAAGTTTTCATGACGCAAATATTAGGAAAATTAAATTGACGCTTAAAAAGAATAATTATCCAGACCATATCATATCAAATTTAATAAATCAGAAACAAATGGAAATAGAAAATATAGCCCAAAAAACACAGTCTTCAGATACAAATAACCAGACAAAGCGATACTTCATGTGTCACTTACATTCCTAGGCTCACAGAAAATTTCACACATGACTTGACAAAAACATCAAACGCAAACACTACACTAGCATACAGGTCAAACTGCACTTTGGAAACGTGCTTTACAAAAACAAAAACACCCATAGATCTCCAACAACGTAGCAATGTAGTTTACGAAATTCATTGTAAAGGGAATAAAGAAGATAGCTGCAATAAGGTCTACATTGGGACCACAAAGCGGGCGCTCGGCACGCGGGTAGCTGAGCACGAAGCAGATATACGTAAACAAAAACAAAGCACAGCCTTGGCACAGCATGCAATAGAAAACAAACACACAGCTGATTTTGAAAACATAGAAATAATAGACACCGAAAGGAGAGAAAAAGCGCGTTACACCTTAGAAAGCCTAAGAATTTTGCAAAAAAGAGGAAACACAATAAACAAAAAAGAAGATACAGACAATATCGCCGCCGCGTACCTATTATGTTTGTAATTTAATTTTTAGTATGACAAGTTTACCGCATGTAGGTGGTATCGATTTTTTGTACTTTATTAACTTTCCGCAATTTTTTAATATTCAAATGTTTTTAAATGTTTAAATGTTTTAGTAAAAATTGTGTTTTCCGTTAATTTTCCATCATTGTAAGTAAGAAAAAATTTTTGTGCAATCAATATTTATTTACAATATTTTAAATTTCAAATCTATGTGTATCTGATTGTGTTCTTTGTTGTTTTATTAAATAAATACAGTGTCACGCTCCTGAAGATGCCAAGGAAATTTGGCGAAACGTCGAGCTGAAAGGTGGAATAATCTTTATTCTTATTTTTATTTGCACCCAACACAATAGATCTGCGTAGCTTAAAATATACATAAATATTATCAAAACAGATCGGAAGAAAATTATATACTTCTAAATTACCTTCTTTTAAAAGTGGGCGGTGCCACGCCCATTGTCCAAAATTACTAATTTTCTATTCTGCGTCATAAGTTCAACCCACCTACCAAGTTTCATCGCTTTATCTGTCTTTGGTAATGAATTGTCGCACTTTTTCGGTTTTTCGAAATATTCTATATCGAAAAAGTGGGCGTGGTTATCGGACTATAACGTTCATTTTAAATAGTGATCTGAGATGAGTACTCAGGAACCTACATACCAAATTTCATCAAGATACCTCAAAATTTACTCAAGTTATCGTGTTAACGGACGGACGGACGGACATGGCTCAATAAATTTTTTTTTCTATCCTGATGATTTTGATATTTGGAAGTCTATATCTATCTCGATTCATTTATACCTGTACAACCAACAGTTATCCAATCAAACTTAATATACTCTGTGAGCTCTGCTCAACTGAGTATAAAAAGAGAGAAAGATAAATTAATAATCTCGTCGATTTAAATTTTTCTTAATTTTGTTTAGATATATATGATCCCGTACGGAATACCGAAAATGGGATCGCCCTATTAAGTTCGTTGGTACATTTTTTTTTTGTATAATTCAAACCATGCGATTTCCTAGTGATGCAAAAATATGCATTCTAACATAATTTTAGCACTAGCAGACATGGTCGCTAGACATCATCGAACTTACAACATTCCCGTCATCGTCGCTGATCTCACCGTCGCATCGATGGAGATCAAGTAAGTAGAAATATACGTCAATTACACACATATTGCTTTTTTTTTTTATTGAAACATTTGTCGACATGTTAGACTTGGCAAATATATTTCTTTTTATTTGTAATGATTAGGTGAAAATATCCCTTTCTGTCTTTATCTTTTAAACCGCGATTTGAAATTTAAGTTTGGTTGCGTTAGAGCATAATAGTTAGCACACACAACCTGTTTCATTACCGTGGACGAGTTCGTTTCTTAAGTCGTTTCTTTTGGATATTTTCTTTTTAGTACAAGTTTGTGTGTTTAGTCGTTACGTATGTATATTTATTTTACTTTTGCTCAAAAATTGAGTTTATAACTCAAATCAAAGACCATATATTGAGACCTTTGCGAATAATAGGATTTCCCAAGTAAACCTAAGAATGTTTGAAATTAAAAAGAAAAAAAAAATTAAATATATGTAAAGCTATTACAATAAACGGAGCAAACCATAGAGAGCTCGTATATCAAAATAATCTACCGTTTAATTAAATATCTATTAGTCTAATTTAATTTTAATTGGCTTTTTTTGAATGAATTGATAAAAATATCTAAGAGATGAGAATAGGATGGATTAATTTTTTTGTTATATTCTTAAATAAAATCTTGCTATTACATATTTTTCAATAAATGTATGAAATCATTGTAGTCTAAAAGAAAAATGGATTTCTAATTCTTTCATTTTGATGACGAAAATTAGGGAAAGGTTAGTATACCAGCTTTAAGTATTTTTCTTGGGTTAATGTACATAAAGTCAAGGTACGTTAACAGGTTGGGTGGGTAAAGACCATGAGGAAAAATTCCATCTTACCAATCCCTCCAGCGCTGGTTGCAATGACCCTTTTTGATTCCGCTTTTGTTATACATTTTTTTGTTTCGCAGCTTGAGTTTCGCTGGTTTTTTTTGTGTTTTATTTTTATTTCCGTTCATGAGGTAAAGACTGTTAAATACCCTGCATACAGATTTTGTTTCGTACGAATTTCGCTGTATGTAACCTAGACAAGCACACTCCCATTTTCCTGAGCCAGACCGTGGCATAGCACGGTATGCAGACCAGTCTCGGAAGCATGCGCCTGACTCTTCTTCAGTAGTATTCGGCAGCATTCGGGAGAAGTTCATTACACCTTCCGGCCACACAGATAATTTTCGGTCCACCTTTTAAGAAATGGGGAAGGTTAGACCCTTCCAGGTCTTGCAGTAAAGTGCCATGGTTGACCAATCAAAAGCTATTGATAGGTCTAGCGCAACGAGTACTGTTCTGTGGTGGGGATTTTGATTTAAACCGCAATTTATCTGGGTTCTAATGGCATTTAGCGTGGTTGTTGTGCTTTGAAGTTTTCTGAAGCCATGCTGGTGACAGGCTAGTGGCACATTTGCTTTGAAATAGGGGAGCAAAATGGCTTCAAGTGTCTTGGCTACTGGCGATAAGAAAGATATCGGGCGATATGACTCTCCTATGTTAGCTGTTTTCCCAGGCTTTAGTACGGGGACCACCTTGGCCATTTCCCGTTTCTCGGGGATGACAAAAGTGGACATAGACATGTTGAAGACATGAGCTAAATATTTGAAACACTCTTTTCCTAGTCATTTAAGCATCGGCATGGCTATGCCGTCTGGGACCACTGCTTTAGATGGTTTAGCTTGACCGATGGCATCCTCAACCTCTTTGGCGGTTATGGTAATTGGGGACGCGCTAAATTTATGTTTATGTGCGTGTCTGTTGGCCCTCCGTCTAACTTTGTTAACCGTAGAATGTATTATATATTGTCGGCAAAAAGCGCTCGCGCATTTTTTCGCATCCGGCAGCATTTTATCGCCAAAGGCGATGGAAATTTTGTCGTTGCGTTTGGACGGATTCGATAGGGACCTCACGGTGGACCAAAGTTTACCTACACCGGCAGAGAGGTTACAATGACTAAGATGCTCCTTCCATTTCGCCCGCTTGTGTTTATCCACAAGCAGTCTGATGCGTTGGTATATATCCCTTATTTGGGGGTCGCCGGGATCGAGCTGTCTTATAAGGTCACGTTCTCTCACTAAATTTGCGGCCTCCGCCGGAAAATGAGGCCAAATTTCGGGATATCTTCCGGCGGGAATAAAGCGAGCCGAGGCGGATTCAATGACCTTGCGGAAAGCATGCTCCCCTTGGCGAGCATCATCCGGGATAGGGAGGGCAGCAAAGCGACTGCCTGTAAAGGATTTGCATTCATTCCACTTGCCTTTTTTAAAGTTTATGAAATTGCGTTTTTCGGTGACGATGATGTCGGCGGTACGCTCGAGCGAAATAAGTATTGGCAGGAGGTCGGATGCCAATATTAACATCGGCTGCCAGTTGATGCAGTTTACGAGTCCTGCGCTCTCGATTGATATATCTGGCGAGCTGTGACAGCTTCGTACCATACGAGTGGGCGTCTCCGTATATTGTGGAGAACGTCGTTTCTTCTGTTTGATCCGCCAACATCTCACCCCTGCTATCCGCCGGCAAGTTTGAATACCACAGGTCGTGATGGGCATTGAAATCGCCTAAGAGAATGCGATTATCGCCAGTGAGTAAGGCGCTAATATTAGTGCGGAATCCACTGGGGCAGCAGGTGGCAGGAGGGATGTACATGTTGATGATTTCTAGGTTTGCATCGCCTGAAAGGACAGATAAGCCGTGACGTTCTAGGATATTGCACAGACAGGTGTATGATAAACACGAGACCGCCTCCTTTCCGCTCTTGCGATCTTTTCTGTGGACATCCCTTGAATCGCAGCTGAGGCGCAGCCTACGGGACGCCTTTGGGCGTGAACAGCAAGGAGCCACAAAAGATTTATAAAAGTTACGAGGACGTCTGGTTTTGGGATCTAGCCCAGAACAACCTGTCCGATGCAACCATCCCTGCACGTGACACACTTACAAGGGCGTTAAAAAGATTCTTTTCCGGCAGACGCAGCAAAACCATTTCTCAGGACCGGGTTCAGGAAACGGACCCGGATTGTTTTCGACACCTTCCCCGAGCAGGAGAATATTGCGCAGTCCCGCTGCGAGGAGCTGCTGGGAGGATGACAATTTGTGGACAGCACACAACAAATTAAATGCGGTTACACTGAAATTTCAGTCCTTGGTCGGGAAAAATCCCGAGTCGCTCCGGTACATAGAACCGACTGCCTTGGGAAGCGCTTTGTTTCATGCCCTTCTTAATTCTTCTCAAAAACTGCCATAGGCAGTTGTAACCAATGAGGAATTTTTTTTACTGCTGACAGCTATACTTAAGAATAAGGTAAATATAGAACATCTACGCCTTATTATAACACATTATTTTAGGCTTATTTACGCTAGGAATACGCCGTATCCCTATGCTTAATAAAAATAAAAAATAAACGTTGCCTAAATTTAATCGGGATGCATAATAAATAAATCCTAACTAAAATTTATAAATTTTCGTTGTATTTTTGAGGAAACTTGATTTTATTTATATTTGAAAAACTAGAAGGGCGATAAAAAGTGTTTCAATAAATAATTCTATTTTTGTCGTTTCAAAGAACAAAAAAAAATTCTATATTTCTCGCATTGTAATGGGGCTTTTTTCTAGATTTTGTATACTGTTTTTTATCATTCCTTCACACTGGCGGGGTACGTATCTTTGCTGATTTTAAAAGACATCTGTCAAATAAATTTCTATATACACTCTCTGGACTGGCCGAACCCCGTTTAAAAAAACTTACTAAAAGTATTTTTGATGTTACTTGTTTCTCAATTTCAACATAGGAACTGAAAATGTGTTTTCGATAATAGATTACCAATCTATACTTAAAGACGTTGTGAAATAGGTGTACCAAGATCAATAAAGGGACTTAAAGTCAGGTGGTGTTTTATTATAAGTCCTATGCAAGCCTGACTTAATATGTGCAATAAGACTTATAATTAGGTTGAAATGTGACATATTATTCCTTATTCCACCTGGTTCATAATAAGCCTAATCAGGATATTGAAGTTTTTTTCAAAAGCAAAACCCCTACCAGTATGCATTTTTATACACTTAGTCACACGTACTATAGCTTTAATCGGATAACGTTTAGGAACAATGGTTTAAAAGGGCCGAGATAGAAATAAACTTCGGTTACTCAATATTATCAATGTTGAAAAATATTTTTAACTTGTTCTCGTGTTGCTAAAATTCATAACTGCGCATATAAAACTAATATTTTTGATAATATCTGCTTTGGGAACCAACGTGAAACTAATATTTTTGAAAATATCTGCTTTGGGAACCAACGTTATGACCTTTAGAACTCTAGCATTTTTACCCACTATATCAAGGCGTCATTCTTTAAACATTGTTCAACTTTGACGCTACAACCAACAGAAAATACTTTCTTTTCTCTGCAAAAATCTCTATCAGCACTATCTTTTATAAAAAAATTATTTTTGGAAAGCAAAAAGCTCCATCTGTGTTTTAAACTAAATTAAGCTAGGTAATGAGTACTTCATATCTTTAGTAATTTACAATATCACTCTCAAAACAGTTTTTTTGCTCTCCTGAAAAACTGGGTTTTTGCTGATGTAAGCCGACGATGTGTTTTTCGTGCCTGCTGCTTTTTTACGGCATGCTCCACATAACTAATGCTTGAAACACAATGCAGAGCGACGACGATATACGCCGCGTCGAGCGATGACATTTCTCAAATTACGTCCAGACATTTCGTCTACTTAAAACGCTATACCGGGCGAAATTGACGCTGTTTATTCAGAGTGATCATTATTTAGAAGTAAAGATGAAAACAATTAAAACTTTTTTAATTCTTTGCTTTAGCAGTTGACTGCTAAAACACGCCCAAAATGTTAAGAGCCCTGTTAATCCGGAGGGCGAACACTAATATTATAACCCTTTAATTTAAAAAATACAGTTTACGTGTATACGGCGAAAGTTACGTTTGTTTCCATAAGTTTGCACGAGTTTAAATTTTTGACAGCGCACGTACCCGGTTAGTTGAAAAAACGAAAATTTAGCAAATGTTTGTGCTAATTACCTTTTAGTTTTTAATAATATTAATCAATAATCTTTTTTATACTTAAAGAAATTGAACAGCCGCAACCCTTGGGATGTTTGTCGTCATCGCCCGGCGGCGACACTAGAAATAAATCTATCATTTCAAAATGACGTCGCGTAAATTTCGGTCTTCGCTTTTATTGTGTTCACCTTCATGTAATTACGGGGATTCTATTTTTGACCAGGAGAAGTTCGTCGCGTTTATTTCGCGGCGTCAGGGCATTCTGTTTCAAGCATAACACACCACCAGATAAGAGACTAAATTACAAAACGGACACTTACTGGACGCATGGAAAACTAGTTCAGAATGACAAGGCGAACTAACGGGCGCAGTAAAAACAAAAATTAATTTAATTTTGTAGCCATATTGTTTGTATTTAATTCGTATTTGTAGGAGAAATTGTTTACTGTTAAAATATATTAAGAAAACCAGGTTTGGAAAACAAAAAAAGTTTTTTTTAGTCTTCTGACCTTGAGCCGGTAAAATAAAAATATATACATTAAGAAAAAATTTCACTGGAACGGTTGGCTTGGAAGAAAATAATTTATATTATGTTAATTTCTCACCCAAAATGTATAATTTTTTGAGAAATTAATTTATTCAAAGCATTAATCTATTGTAACAGAATACTTTTATACTTACGATTCGTTCATCTTTCATATGGTCAGGAAACTCGCCTTTAACAATATCAGCATAAGATATTAACACTTTTACAATTGTTTTTGCAAAACGTCTCATATAACGTTTCCAAATTTCAGGATCCGGACATTCAAGCTTGCTAACAACATCAAAACACTGTGTCAACTGAGTGAATACATCAACAACTGAGTTTGAAAACAAGGCATGTTCGCTGCTCTTTTGGAACTGTTAATAATATTATGATTAGTATATATTGCAAAGTTACCATGTTCTGTAAAAAATGTTGCGGCTTAAAGTTAAAAATTTAATTTAACATTATTTTAAAATTAAAATAGATGCAGTTAAACTGTTTTACTTTTTATTTGCCAAAGTATTTTTATTAAAGTATTATAGTCCTTTAAAAATAAAATAGTTTCATCAGCAATAAGGGACGTGACTTATTGATCCATCCCCCTTGCGACGGGTAGGCACCTTGGCGCGGTGCGAGGGCTTAGTCTCTGGGCAGGAGGGAATAGGATACATGGAGTATGCGGATCCGCCTGGACCTCCATTTTGGCGGTGACCCAATCCACTCTGTCGAGCGATGAACAGGAACTACGCCCTACCAATCCAGGGTGTTATGCTGTACCGTGCCCATTGGAAGTTTGCAGCCGGAAGGTTAATCAGGCTGTATTTGAACGGAGCCTCTCTGATACCGGGCCGCCTCAGTGAGTATTTTGGTCTTACGGCGGTAAGGGGCTCTGCCGCGGCGGACGACTAATTTCCCCTTCGAAAATATTAGACTCTTAGCTGGCCTCGTCTGGCGAAGGGTCGTACGACCAAGATGAATTCCAAGAAAAGTAATAATAAAACTTCGTCCTCCTCCGCAAGAGGAAGGACACCTTCGGCGCAATTGCCGAAGGCGCAAACACGTCCTAAGAGCGCGAATGCAACAGGGGTTAAGGGGGCCTCAAACAGGGGAAATACTGACTTGGTGGGGTTCGCACCAGTACGGCTGCGGGTGGAGTTGCGCTGGCAACGGGGAACGCCACCGCATCTGCCGATGCCGAAATCCGACCAAGCGCTGGCACGGCGACCTCTCTTCCTGCGGCTGTGACAGGGGTCTCAGGGGACAGGGGTTTTAGGTATAACCGGGGGACTGACTGCGATGGGAACTACTGGTAGGAGGGCAACTTCAACGGGTTCAACAGCTTCTAGAGGCTCGGTGGGAGCCAGTACCAGTAAAGCTGCGAAGGTACTTGCGCCGGTAACGGCGGACACCGGAGCGCCTGCTGCTACTCTTCGCTCACCAGACGCCAGTTCCGTAACCGTTCTCCCTATGACCGCAGCAGGGGTCGCGAGATCTGTTTGTTCAGGGGAGAAGAAAGCGGCAAAGGAGCCTCAAACCGAGAGAGCGACCGCGGAGGAAACTTCGGGTCTGCACTCTGCCAGAGACACTTCTCATGGTGGCTCCGGTCACCGGGATAAAAAGCGGGCCGCTAAGGTCCTTAAAAAGTACGAAGGGGTACCGCTGTACACGCCGCCACAGAGTGCCAGGAACGCGGTGGAAAGGGCGCAGGCCCTGCTGCCAAATTTTTGAAGAACCCTCGCGCCGGCTGCAAGCAGCGCTGCCCCCTACAAACGCCAAAGTTCGGACGAGGATATCAAACCCCCTCCGAAAAGGCAGCAACTACACCCTGCGTCAGGTAAGCCCAGCTTTGCCGAGGTGGCCAAGGACAGGATCCTTATAAGTGGGGCCATCCCGAAAGACCGCTGGCCGTATGTCCGGAACGAAATCGGTAACGCCGTTCTCGAAGTCATGATGGAGATTCCGGGCACCCCGCCATGTGGTACTGATGCGGGATGGTACCAGGGCCAGATCAAGGTCCTCGCTTGCGACGACGGAAGAACTGTTGCTTTATATAAAGCAGAAACTGCAAGGCTGGGCCCTGTCTATCTCAGGGCTAAGATACAGGTCGTCGACTGGAAGGGCATTCCAGCCAGGCCAAGGGCAAGAGCATGGGTTCCAGCAACTCCAGCTGAACCAGAGAGAATTCTGCGGATGCTGCAGGTCATGAACCCGGCTCTCCCGACGCAAGACGGGAGTGTAATCCGAGTCGAGGACGCTGTAGGACCGAGGAGGCAGCTCGTCTTGGCCCTCAATAACGATTCTCTCGAGCACCTCAGTAGGAACAATGGAAGGGTGTGTTACGACATCGACGATGTCGATGCAACGCGTATCCCTTTCGGCTGCCTCGATGATCAAGGTCACCGGGAAAGCAGAAGAGGAAGTGGAGCTCTCCGGCGCAGAGAGTATGGTTTCCGCCCTCAGATTGTGCAGGTGCTCTGGGCAATTTGACGATGGAGGATTACGTGCTGGATAGCGACGGGGTAGAGGCCGAGGTTACGGTAGTGGAGGGAGGGGAGTCTGGATCAACTCGAACTGAGGGTGCTTCAGATAAACCTCCACAAATCTAAAGAAGCCTCGGCTGCTCTCATTACGTGTTTCCCATCCAAGAACCCTGGGTAAATAACTCTATGATCTGCGGTTTGGGGGACAGCGGGCTCAAGCTCATCCGAGCTTCAGCAGAAGGTAATGTTAGAACCTGTATCCTGGTAAAGTCTGAGCTAAATATCTTTCTTTTACCTAAATATAGCAATGGCGACATGACTGCGGTCAGCTTGGCAACTGGGAACACTGACATAACGATGGCATCTGTGTACATGCCGTAGGAGCCTCCTCCGCATAGGATGGTGAAAGATCTGGTGGCCGACCTCAGCAAAGGCCACTTAATTATCGTAGCGGGCGCAAATGCGCATCACGTCCAATGGGGGAATTCCGATATCAACACTCGTGGTGAGTCACTTTTTGATTACCTTTTAACAACTAACCTTGTAGTTTGCAACATTGGTAACGAACCAACTTTTATTACTAAAAATCGCAGAGAGGTCATAAACCTCACCATTTGTAGTGAGAGTATGTATGGATATGTAAAAAATTGGCGTGTTCTAGAGGAACACTCCTTCTCAGACCACCGCTACATCGAAAATGCGATAGACTTTTTGTGGAACAACCCATCGTAAAACGCAACCCGCGCAATACGAACTGGGAAACCCACAATTTTCTACAATCTAGGGACCTACAGGAATTGCAAAGGCAAAGGAGTTTCCTCTTCAACGGAGGAGCTGGAGGATCTGGTAGTGACCTTTACAACGGCACTCTCTAATGCCCTCGAATAGGCTTGCCCAGAGCCAAAACCACGCGGAAAGCGCAAACCCCCTGGTGATCCCATGACTTGGACTTTCTTCGCAAATCCTTCAGGACACAGTATAACAGGGCAAAAAGCCTAGACAATGAGCCACAATGGCTATTATACAAAGACAATTTAAGGGCATACAAAAAAGCCCTATGTCAGGCGAAGAGAACTTCGTGGAGAAATTTCTGCACAGGAGTAGAAAGCGTTAACGATACAGCAAGGCTGCGATGCTTGCTTTCAAAATCCCAAACAGCAATAAGGTTTTTGGCGGAGGCATGACGGTACCTGGACCAGCTCAGAAGGGGATACTCTAGAGCTGCTCCTGGACACACATTTTCCTGGAAACCAGAACTACCCACCAGAAGTACCTGTAACAAATCTGGCCGTAAATATACCCATAACGGGAGGGTTAAGTGGGCAGTTAAAAGCTTTAAACCTTTCAAGGCTGCCGGACCGGACGGGATCAATACCGCACGACTTATTAACTCCTTGGAGGTAGCGGGCAGATCTATTCATATTTATTCTGCCTGTTTGGCTTTAAATTATATTCCGCATGCGTGGAGAAACGCTATGGTCATCTTCGATCCTAAGGTTGGTAAAGCCTCTCATTACGAGCCAAAGGACTACAAACCGATTAGTCTCTCGTCCTTTGTGCTAAAGACACTAGAGAGGATCGTAAGTGATTTCATCACGACCACTATTGATAGCAAGCTCATATCTGGCTATCAACATGCCTAAAACATGGGCAAATCCACTGAGAGTGCGCTGCACAGCCAAGTCTCTACTATAGAAACATCCTTGATCGAAAAGGGTTTCCGTCTAGTGGCCTTACTAGATATTGAAGGAGCCTTCAACTATATAAGCCCAGACGCCTTGACGGATCTGGGCGTAACAAGGTCCCTCGTGGGACTAATCGATCAACTACTCAGGGGAAAGAAAATACTTTCATCCATGGAGAAGTCTGATATAATACGCTATGTCACAAGAGGCATGCCTCAGGGTGGGGTTCATCGCTCTTATGGAACCTAACTGTGAACTCGCATTTACGAGGCACACGTTGGGGTGGCGGCAAGGTTGTGGCATATGCGCACGACCTAGCTATTGCTTATAGGGGCAAATTCCCCCAAACCTTTTGTGACTTGATGCAAGTAGCACTGCGGGAGGTTTCCTCGTGGGCCTCCAGAAGCGGACTCAGCGTCAATTCAGAAAAGGTGGAACTTGTCCTATACACCAAACGGTACAAAATACTACCGTTAACCCTACCGGAACTAAATGGAGTGCGCATTAATCTGGCCGATAGGGCTAAATTCCTAGACGTGGCTCTGGACAAAAGGTTGAACTGGAAAGATAATACTATCCAGCGCCTGAAAAAAGCGTATAATTTTATACACGTGTAAAAGAGCCATAGACAATAAATGGGGTCTTACTCCCAACATTGGCAGATGGATCTACCCATCGATTATCCGACCCTGTACGGCGTAGTTGTATGGTGGACAGCCTTGGACAAGGTGTCGAACCGAAACTTACTAGAAAAAGTGCACAGATCTAGTATGGTCTGCATTAGAGGTTTACGCCGGTCACTTCATCGGCGGTGCGGCGTAGGGGCTATTATATACCGGCGGCGGCGGCGTGGCCGGCGCGCCGACAAAGTGATCGGCGTAAACCTCTGAATTGAATCGCTGGACTTCAAAGTATCACATTGTCCCAACTAATGAATATGGAAACATACTGCTGACGTCAATGGTATGTTTGACGATCTGGAACAATATCATTAACTTGCGTATGAAGATCTGGGAGGCTTGTAAACCGATAATTTTAAAATAATAATGTTGTGAAAGGTTTTGTTTATATGTATTTAATTAGCGAGCTTTGCTCATATTGCTTTACACAATGGTTTTTGTAATTGATATTAGAGAAAAATTGTAAGTTTACAAACGGCGATGGTTACTAGGACATGTTTCTGAATTTCACTTCTTCATCAGCTAGCTTTTCGGGAGCTGAGCGTTGAACTCGAATCTCCAACATTCATATCAGTGCAAGCCTTTTAGCTGCTAAGCCATATGAATGTCCCGTTGTTTGCTTAGAGACCAATTGTACAGCGAACAACGGGACATTGATATGGCTTAGCAGCTAAAAGGCTTGCACTGATATGAATGTTGGAGATTCGAGGTTTTGTTTATATATATTTAAGGAAATCGACGTTTCGGCCATTTCGGAAAGATCCGCGGTTTTTGCCTCAAAATATCGTGGATCGTTCAAAAAATGTCGGGAGTAGCGGAGAGAGGGAGAAATACTTTAAATGGTCACACTTTTTTAGCGTAGTTTCACAGAAGGAGATGTTCTGGGCTAACTCTAATATCCGTAGTCGGTACGATTTATTTAAATCATTTGGGATACATGCTGGTCACGCACAAACTTACGGTTACTATAAATTATTTACTTATAGTCATGATTCTTGTGGTACAGTTTTAACGATTAGCATCAATGCTGGCTTATTGTTGATCGCGCCAAAGGCCGCCTTCAGTTATTTCGGCTATTTTTAAGAGCTACAATTCTCGACGTGCGAACAGTAGCAATCCCGACCACGCATCCTGGCCCTTATGCCATATGCCAGCACAGAAGCTATAGGACTGCGACTTCGAACTCATACCTTCGTCGACGTTACTTTCCTAGAAGCTCTAGGTGTATCTCCGAAGACTTTCTGACTGATGTTTTTGTCGCGCTATGCTTCCGAGCTACACCAAAAACACATTGAAACATTAGGGAGTAGCTATTCGGCCAAGGGTGCCGCCCTCGAAATCATAAGCAGTCTAAGTGGATATCATTGCGTAACACATGGGTAAAAATCTTATAATCCTTGGCGCATCTACATAAACTTTACAAGGACCGTGGAAAAAAGTCTTAAAATTTATACCAAAATTTGCAAACATTTGTGTTCGATATATTGACCTCAATACTCTTCGTTTCCGGCCTTATGATATAAGAGCTCATTATAGATGACCGCGTTCAGTTTTCAGACTAGTTCGCCTATCCCCTACGTTAGGCTAGTAGAACACCCGGTCATTTATTCGACTGTCTTGAGAAAGCTTTTACTTCACCACTTTGATTGTTTAAAGTATTAAGTATGAGCTGAGAATCATTTCAAAGGATAATTTAAACCACTGGAGCCTATTAAAGGATTTTGCATCACTCATTTCGCTTATTCTTTCAGCCAACGGGATATAAAGTTCAGCACCTTTTTCGGGTAACTTGCTTTTTTAACAACTTGAGGACAATTTGAAAATATGTTCGACTTGGGATACTTTATTTAAATTCATTGTAATTTATTAATTTTTTGAAAAAATTATTCGATTTAAGCATTTAAATTTATTATATAATTTTTTTTTAAGCATTTTGTTTTAATAACTTTGTGAATTCGGTGGATTTTTATAACTGGCAGTGATATGCATCCCTTGATACCCTTTCGCCCATATCGGACCAATTTTCGAGATGAACAATAAATGACCTAGACTGTCTTAAAAGAGTAGAAAATATAGTAACGCGCCGAACGCCGCCGCCGCCACCGCCGCGCCGATTTTTTTTGGCATTTGGCGGCGTGCGAAAAACGTCGCTAATCGGCGGCGCATATCTCTTGTCTCCATAAGTGGTGCTCTGAGAACAACGCCAAGCGCTGCTCTTGAAATCTTTCTTGACATCCTACCTCTGAACCTAGCAGGATACCGCGCAGCTGCAACGTCAGCACTGCGGTGAATCGTCCAGCTGGAGCACTAATCCTACAGGCCACGGCAGCATACTGTGTAACTACGACTTCCTTCCTCGAAGTACAGACCGGCGTGCGAACACAACAGTTGCGGGCAGCAACTTCATAGTAAAAATTCCCTGCAGGGAAGATTGGGTGGAGTCGGGCATGTTCCTGGATACCACAGGCAGCATTTCCATATTTACCGACGGTTCTAAGCTGGACGGTAGGCTTGGAAGGGGCGTCTTTTCAAAGGACCCAGATCTCCAACTTTCCTTCATACTACCTGAACATTGCAGCGTTTTCCAAGCAGAAGTAGCAGCTATCATGGAGGCAAGGAAATCTTTATTTTCAGCGATAGCCGAGCGGCAATAAAACCCCTTAATTCCTATTCATTCAACTCAGAATTGACACTAAACTGTCGCCGATCTCTTCAGCAGATGGCCCAACAGAACCGCGTACACCTCAAATGGGTCCCGGGACATAGGGCTACTAAGATGGCTACTAACCCCGGGATGAAGAACATCAAAGCATCAATGGGATACTAAGAGATACAGTCACGTCTATACCCTAAGAACGGACAAAATCTCCTCACTTGTGGGAGTTCTGACTGGGCACTGCCTCATCGGAAGGCATACGGAAAGGCTAGGAGCGCCCTTCCGACGATGCTGCAGAAGTTGAAAAGAAGACGAGGTAGATGAAACAGTGATGCACCTCATCTGCAACTGCCCGGCGTTAAGTGGGCCCAGACAACGCTGTCTAGGAGCTCCCGATCAGCTCTGGGAGCATGATATAAGGGAATTGGTAGCTTTTATCAAGTCCTCGAAATGGTTCGAAGAGGAGGGCTAATGACCCAATCAGTTGGTTCACGATTAAAAGTTTGATACTACAGTTGAAACTTTTTATAACTTTCATGAAAATGAAATGGTATATTAACTTCGTCACGAACTCCAAAATTGTAAGTCATTAAAGGAAAATAGATAGACCCACCACAAAAATGCGAAACTTTGCATCCTCACACAAAGCACCTACCTTTTCTATACTCAGTTGAGCAGAGCTCACAGAATATATTAACTTTGATTGGATAACGGTTGGTTGTACAGGTATAAAGGAATCGAGATAGATATAGACTTCTATATATCAAAATCATCAGTATCGAAAAAAATTTTGAATGAGCCATGTCCGTCCGTCCGTTAACACGATAACTTGAGTAAATTTTGATGTATATTGATGAAATTTGGTATGAACGATATCGGACTATAACCACGCCCACTTTTTCGATATCGAAAATTTCGAAAAATCGAAAAAGTGCGATAATTCATTACCAAAGATGGATAAAGCGATGAAATTTGGTAGGTGAGTTGAACGTATGACGCAGAATACAAAATTTGTAAAATTTTGGACAATGGGCGTGGCAGCGCCCACTTTTAAAAGAAGGAAATTTAGAAGTTTTGCTAGCTGTAATTTGGCAGTCGTTGAAGATATCATGATGAAATTTGGCAGGAACGTTGTTGCTATTTCTGTATGTATGCTTAATAAAAATTAGCAAAATCGGGGAACGACCACGCCCACTTAAAACAAAAATTTTTACAGTCAAATTTAAAAAAAAGTTTATATCTTTACAGTATATAAATAAATTATGTCAACATTCAACTCCAGTAATGATATGGAGCAACACAATACAAAAATAAAAAAAAATTTCAAAATGGGCTTGGCTCCGCCCTTTTACATTTAATTTGTCTAGGATACTTTTAATGCCATAAGTCGAACAAAAATTTACCAATCCTTGTGAAATATGGTAGAGGCTAAGATTCTAGGACGCTAACAGTATTCTGTGAAAAAGGGCGAAATCGGTTGAAGCCACGCCCAGTTACACAGTCGACTGTCTGTCCTTCCGCTCGGCCGCTAACACAATAACTTGAGCAAAAATCGATATATCTTTACTAAACTCAGTTCACGTAATTATCTGAAATCACTTTGTATTGGTATAAAAAATACCCGAAATCCGATTATGACCACGCCCACTTTTTCGATACCGAAAATTACGAAAAATTTAAAAAAATGCCATATTTCTATACCAAATACGAAAAAAGGGATGCAACATGGTAATTGGATTGGTTTAAAAAATAAAAAAAAAAAAAATTGGATTGGTTTATTGACGCAAAATATAACTTAAGAAAAAAACTTTGTAAAATGGGTGTGGCACCTTCCATATTTAGTAAAATAAAATGAAAAAGTTCTGCAGGGCGAGAACAAAAGATCTTGGAATCTTGACAGGAATACTCTTCGTGGTATTACATATATAAATAAATTAGCGGTACCCGACAGATGATGGTCTGGATAGCCCTGGTCCAAATTTGGTCAATATCTCGAAACCGCCTTCACATATACAACTACCACCACTCCCTTTTAAAACCCTCATTAATACCTTTAATTTGATACCCATATCGTACAAACACATTATAGAGGCACCCCTGGTCCACCTTTATGGCGATATCTCGAAAAGGCGTCCACCTATAGAACTAAGGCTCACTCCCTTTTAAAATACTCATTAACACCTTTCATTTGATACCCATATTGTACAAACGCATTCTAGAGTCACCCCTGGTCCACCTTTATGGCGCTATCTCGAAAAGGCGTCTACCAATAGAACTAAGGCCCACGCCCTTTTAAAATACTCATTAACACCTTTCATTTGATACCCATATCGTACAAACAAATTCTAGAGTCACCCCTGGTCCGCCTTTATGGCGATATCTCGAAAAGGCGTCCACCCATAGAACTAAGGCCCGCTCCCTTTTAAAATACTCATTAACACCTTTCATTTGATAGCCATATTGTACAAGCGCATTCTAGAGTCAGCCCGGGTCACCTTTATGGCGATATCCCTAAATGGCGTCCACCTATAGAACCATGGCCCTCTTAAAATACTCTTTAATACCATCCATTTGATACACATGTCATACAAACACATTCCAGGGTTACCCTAGGTTAATTTTCCTACATGATGATTTTCCCTTACTTTGTGTCCATAGCTCTCAACTGAGTATATAATATTCGGTTACACCCGAACTTAGCCTTCCTTACTTGTTTATACTCAGCTGAGCAGTAACGGCGTAAACTAATCGAGATAGATACAGACTTCTATATATCAAAATGATCTGGGTGAAAAAATAAATTCATTTAGCCAAGTCCGTCGGTCCGTCCGTCTGTAAACACGATAACTTGAGTAAATTTTGAGGTATCTTGATGAAATTTGGTATGTAGGTTCCTGGGCGCTTATCTCAGATCGCTATTTAAAATAAACGAAATCAGGCTACAACCATGCCCACTTTTTCGATATCGAAAATTTTGAAAAACAATAAAAGTCCAATAATTCATTACCAAAGACAGATAAAGCGATGAAATTTTGTAGGTGAGTTGAGCTTATGACGCAGAATGGAAAACTAGTAAAATTTTGGACAATGGGCGTGGCACCGCCCACTTTTAAAAGAAGGTAATTTAAAAGTTTTGCAAGCTGTAATTTGGCATTCGTTGAAGATTTCATGATGAAATTTGGTAGGCACGTTACTCCTATTACTATATGTGTGCTAAATAAAAATTTGCGAAATCGGATGACGAACACGCCCACTTTAAAAAAAAATAAAATTTTAACAAAAAATGTAATATCTTTACAGTATAAAAGTAAATTAAGTCAACATTCGACTCCAGTAATGATATGGTGCAACAAAATACAAAGACAAGAGAAAATTTCAAATGGGCGTAACTCCGCCCATTTTCATTTAATTCGTCTAGAATACTATTAATGCCATAAGTCGAACAAAAATTTATCAATCCTTGTGAAATTTGGTAGGGACATAGACTCTATTACGATAACTGTTTTCTGTGAAAATGGGCGAAATCGGTTGAAGCCACGCCCAGATTTTATACACAGTCGACCGTCTGTCCTTCCGCTCGACCGTTAACACGATAACTTACGGAAAAAACGATATATCTTAACTAAACTTAGATCACGTCCTTATCTGAAGTCACTTTATCTTGGTATAAAATATGGTGGAAATCCGACTATGACCACGCCCTCTTTTCCGCTATCGAAAATTACGAAAAATGAAAAAAAATGCCTTAATTCTGTGCCAAACATAAAAAAGAGATGAAACATGGTAATTGGATTGGCTTTTTGACGCAAAATATAACTTTAGAAAAAACTTTGTAGGATGGGTGTGGCACCTACCATATTAAGTAGAAGAAAATGAAAAAGGTCTACAGGGCGAAATCAAAAGCCCTTGGAATCTTGGCTGGAATACTGTTCGTGGTATGACATATACAAATAAATTAGCGGTACCCAACAGAAGATGTTCTGGGTCACCCTGGTCCACATTTTAGTCGATATCTCGAAAACGCCTTCACATATACAACTAAGGGCTACTCCCTTTTAAAACCCTCATTAATACTTCTAATTTGATACCCATATCGTACAAACACATTCTAGAGTCACCCCTGGTCCACCCTTATTGCGATATCTTGAAAAGGCGTCCACCTATAGAACTAAAGCCCACTACGTTTTCAATAATCATTAACACCTTTCATTTGATACACATGTCATACAAACACATTCCAGGGTTACCCTAGGTTCATTTTGCTAAATGGTGATTTTCCCTTATTTTGCCATCAAATGTAATGTTCGGTTACACCCGAACTTAGCTTTCCTTACTTGTTTTATTTTATATATATCTTAAAAATCGCTTAGGTATGCACATCTGTTCACTATATATTTCTTATCGTATACATCCGATTATTTGGAGATTGCGAATGGGATAAGATTATTGTTCAGCCCCATTTATGAAAGGCTGAGCCGAAGACAGTCCAATCCTTACTTGTTTGTACTACATATATGGTCAAACCAGTGTTGCGGTCGCTTTCTTTGCGTACTGAGCCATCACATCTGTGTAACAAAAATGTTTCGAAAAAGCGTTTATGAGTTGCAGCACTTTCCACAATATATTCAAAATCTTGGGATTTGTTAGCAGACCAGAAATGTAGACAAGTTTCGCAAGAGTGAGTGCATTTTTGACTACTTACTTACTACTAACCTAATTGTATGCAACAAAAGCAACCAGCCAACGTCTAGGAATAGAATTAGAGAGGAAGTCATAGATACCACCCTGCCCACAGACTCTCTCACTGTAAGAATTGATGACTGGAGAGTGTCAGACACATGCTCCTTCTCGGACCACAGTAGGATACTCCTCAACATCGATCTTGAAGTGGAAGTTCTCCGGCCATATAGAAATCCAAGAAAAACAGACTGAAACAAATATTCTAAAGTATTATCTCACAAACTGGCATCCACGGAAAGGGAAGTCAAACGGGGAGCTAACAATATAGACAGAGCGGTAAACCGACTAAGAACGATATTGGCAAGCACTTTTGAACTCTGTTGTCCCTTACAAACCACGGGTAAAACCTAGAACTACGTAGTGGAACACAGAGCTAAGCCAACTCAGGTCAACAACAAGAAAACTGTTCAACATAGCCGGCTGGTAGAGGACTGGAATGCCTACAGATGTAGCTTTAACAAATACAAAAGCTGCATTAGGAAGGCAAAAAGGATGGGAACAATACTGTGAGAACTTGGCGACGACAAATGAGGCATCAAAATTCCCAAAATACTATCAGGACCTAGTTCAGCCCCTAGTTACATAAGGAAGTCTGATGGCTCATGGGCCGTCTCCCGCCAGGAAGCTCTAGAGGTCTTGATGGAAACACGCTTTCCGGGATGCACGGATACGACAGGCACGACGATGCCAGAAAACCGCACATACCCTCCGGAAACCGACGTCACGGATATCGTTGACCGGGATAAAATATCATGGGCTATATAATCATTGGAACCTTACAAATCGGCGGGACCGAATTGTGTGATACCGGCTATGTTACAAGCCGGTTGTGACGAATTGGTACCACATCTACACGGCATATTCTCAAGATGCCTACAAGATGGTTATGTACCCGAAGCCTTGAGAAGTGTACGGATGGGTTTCATTCCCAAAGCAGGAAAACTTAACCACTCGGAAACCAAAGACTATAGACCAATAAGCCTCTCCTCCTTTATCCTTAAAACGCTGGAGAGACTTATCGATCTACATATTAGAAACAATGCCAATATCTGGCAGATAGATGCAGCTCAGCATGCATACCAAAAAGGCAAATCAGTTGAAAGTGCCTTTCATGAGGCAGTCAGTGCCATCGAGAACTCACTAAACTGCAAGCAATATACGTTGGCAGCTTTCCTCGACATTGAGGGCGCGCTCAACAACGTGCAGATGGAGGCCATCTGCAAGAAAAGGAAGAAAGGTAGATACGTACGCCAATGACTTAGTAGTTCTGATCACAGGCGAATTCTTGCCAACTATCAGCGAACTCATGGAAACGGAACTTTGCAGCATTTCACGATGGGCAGGGTAAAATGGGCTGGGGCTAAACCCAACGAAACCCGAACTTGTCCTGTTCACGACAAAGACAAAGATACCCTCCTTTATCTAACCTATGCTAAACGGCACAACGTTGAACCTATCTTCGGAAGCGAGATATCTTGGCATTATACTCGATTCCAAATAAAGCTGGAGAAGGAATGCTGAGATGAGATCAAAGAAAGCTCTAGCAGCATATTACGCCTGCAAAAGGCTTTTGGGCGGAACTAAGGACTGGCACCGCATGTCCTTCATGGCATGTAGAGCACAGTCATTCGACCGATACTAACATATGCAGCTCTGGTCTGGTGGAAGGCGCTAGACAAAAGAGTAATCAACAGAGGATAGGGAAGGAATAAAGGCTGGCATATATGGGAATGTCAGGCGCAGTGAGCAACGCACCTCAGGAAGCGCTAAATGTGATCTTTCACTTAATGCCTATACAAGTCTTGGTACATTGATTAGCCGCTACTGGAGCTCTACGACTAAGAGAATCCAACATGTGGAAAACAGCTAAGCGTGGACACGCGACGATTCTGGACGATATGACGAAGGGGCAATTAAACGGAATAATAACCGACCTAACATCCAAAACAGACCACATCACAGGGGTTTTGGACTTCCAGGTTTAGAACATACGACGACCTTCAAGGGAGGAATGGGAAGTAGGCCTAGACAACGGCAGGCGCATCACAATCTACACCGACGGCTCGAAAATGGAAAAGGGAACTGGAGCTGCGATGCACTCAACAAATCTACAGTTAAGCGAATCATTCCGACTTCCTGAAGCATGCAGTGCATTCCAAGCCGAGGTCAGACAGAGCGGCTAAGCCGCTCCAAGATAGTGCGGTCCCCAACACCGACGTAACAATCTTTGTTGACAGCCAAGCCGCCTTAAGGGCATTAGAGTCCAACATGATAAAATCGGACATCGTGCGGAGGTGTAGAGCCTCCCTGGCTTCTATAAGTCATCTCAATGTCTCTCTTTGCTAGGTACAGCGACATTGAAGGGAATGAACTCGCGGATGAGATGGCTAAGAAAGGTTACGACTTAGACATAAGTGAGGTGGACAGCTCCATCCGACCGCCGCTGAGTTATCTCCTAGGGGGAATCAATGAATATGAGAAGCTATGGACCAATAAGGTTGATTGCGAAGTCTCAAGGTACTTATGGTCATGCTTGGATAGGAAAGGCACCAGTTCCTTCTCAAACTGAACAAATCTGCGGAGAGGGTACTTACGGGTGTCATCACAGGTCATTGTGCTATCGCACCGATGCTCCGATGGTGGCGAATACAAACAAGCTCCCTCTGAAGAAGCTGTCAGGATGAGGAGGAAGAGGAGTCGATCTACCACTTTCTCTGCCGATTTCCGGCGCTTCAAAGAAGAATGCTCAGATTTCTGGGCTCACGGTTCTTCGACAGCCTGGCAGAGGTTGGGAAGGTGGACGTTTCGCTTCTTCTTGGGTTCATCAGGGAAAACAAGTGGTTCGTTGAGGACCACTAGGAGGTAAAGGGGCTAAACGAATTTGCCGCCACCCTGTACTTACTGAGGGCACTCACAATGGACAAACATGTCTCCGAGTGGAAGTGTGGGTAATGCTCACGCACGCCCTCTTTACCTAACCTAACCTTCCCTCTTCAGATTTTCAAATCTTTTTGATTTCGTTTTAAGCAGAATTGTTTACAAGTTTCTTTTTATGTATTTTTGAAACTTCTTGGGTTTGGTTTAGAACAATTTTAAGGTCTTGGGCGTATGAACAATAAAATAAGAGTGAGTTGAGAGATTTTGAATTTCAAATTTCCAACCGTGTTGTTATACAAAATATCCTGATTGATGATAATCGGTCATTCTTATTTTTGTAAATTTTGAGTAAAGGGTTGAGTTATTATTCCTTATTTTAAAAATTTGGAATAACAATAAAATTTAAAATTTTATTCAGTTATTCAAATATAAAAAAATAAACTCTCGAGATGCCCTGAAAATATACCCATATGCGTAACAAGTTCGCTTGTAGTTTTGATGCTTCTTATGGTAATATTGAGATGATTTTCAGGAGTATTCCCAGGGTTTTTGGGGTAATTTCGGGGACACCCTCTGGGTCCTCCCGAGGTCTTTCGGTGTGCAGTTTGGGGTCATTTCGTGACTCCCTCGGTGTTATTTGGGGGTCGTTCTGGGATGGTTTTCGGGACTCCATCCGGGTCACTTGTGGGGTTTCAGGGATATTTTTGGGGACTCCCTCGGGTTCATTTTGGGGTCGTTTGGGGTTCATTCCGGAATGGTTTTGGGGACTCCTCCAGGGTCATCTGGGGGTCATTCCCGGATAGTTTTGGGGGCTCATCCGGGGTCATTTGGTGGTCATTCCGGGATGGTTTTGGAGACTCCTCCGGGGTCATTTAGGGGTCATTCCGGGATGGTTTTGGGAACTCCTCTGGGGTCTATTGGGGTCGTTCCCGGATGGCTTTGGGGACTAAGTATTTAAGCTCTACCCTACAAATCTTGACATTGTTAAACATGATCCCGGAAAATTCATTAATATCCGGCATTGGTTTGAAATTTTTAAAAATTATAAAATTAGTTTTTGATAGATTTATTTTAAGCATGTTTGTATCGAACCACCGTCTAATTTTTTCTAAGTCCCGTGATATACTTGTGACTAAGTCTTGTGATATACTTGTGACTAGTAACAAAAACAAAAAAAAATTAAATTTTATTGTTATTCAAAATTTTTTAAATAAGGAATAATAATTCAACTCTTTACTCAAAATTTTGAATAACGAATAACTTTTTATTCATCAATCAAAAAATTTTAAATGATGAATAATTTTTTATTCTTTTATTTTGATTTATTTTATTTCAAAATTACTCAACCCTGATGCAGAGTATCAATGACACACATCCCGCCTGCAGACCTTACGGCCAAAAACATCGAGTTAGCAACTGCAACAAGGCTTAAGGCCTCGGAGCAGCTTGAGTGTACGCCTTATGGCCACAGCAGTATAACGTCATCTAATATCGGGCAAACGGAATATATGGTCCCGTGCCTGAGTTTCGAAAGAGATATTGGGGCCACAATTGAGCCGGAGGGTTAATGCCGGGGTGCACAAATGGAAGAACATACTATATACGTGGATAAGGATAGTTCCAAATTAATGGAAGGCGTCGGGTCTGCTGTTGTACTGTGTCGACCCACAAATAAATAGATCCTACAGGCTGCCAGATTACTGCAGTGTTTTTCAAGCGGAAATTAAAGCAGTAAAGTAAGCAGCAGAAATTTTGGAGGAACTGCAGTGGCGTCAATATATATATTGATAGTCGGGCTGCGATTAAGGCAATACTCTCGCATAGTACTTCATCAATAAGTGTTCTGGAGTGCAAAGAAGCATTGGAAAAACTTCCTTAGGCCGGACCATACATCTTAACTGGTCATAAAGGGATAGAAGGTAAAGAAAAGGCCGATGAGTTGGCAAAGGAGGGAGCTACACTCGCTGAGTCGACGATAGACGTCCCAATCCGTTTGGGAGAAATCAAAAGGAGACAGGAGTTGCAGGAAAGGCGTGGACAAAAGCGTGGGGCTGAAAAATTTCTAAGATCATGTGCAAAGCCTACGATATTATACTCCCAAATTGGCTCATACCTCTGAAAAACAAAAAAGACTTAAGGCTCACGATGGGCATACTGACTGGACACTGCCTTCTGGCGTGACATGCTTATAAGTTAGGTCTTGTCAGTAACAGCAAGTGCAGAAAGTGTGATCTGCAGGAAAAAACGGTTGAGCACTCTCCGAAAGAGTTTAGTTGGCACAGTGGGCACGTTTTCCAAATTCTCCACTTAAAATATTTTATAGACGAGGACAAACCAGCTAACCGTTTTTAGCTGGTCTAATCCCAATTCAAGCAGGCAATCTGAATATTTTCCCAAGAACTCGAACTTGCACACCGGTATAAAAATACTCCCCCGAAAGGTAGTATTAGCGAAAAAAATATAAATAAATTAGATCGGCTCCCTTCCCGCTTGCTTCAAAATCTCGCAATAAAGAAAAGCTCTTTTTTGGTCAACATGTCCAGTTCAGTCCCAAATAAGTTCATTTCCGAAACGGATATTTTCACTGATTACTGCACGGAACCGAGTGCTGAACGCTCATAAAAGACAATACCGATTCAGCCCTATCAATAAAATACAAAACCATGATGCGGTAGTAGAAACCGAGGATGACGACCTTCTCCAAGATTTTAAATCATCGGCCTTCGGGAAATATAGGGCATGCTTAATAGCATATGAGGACAATGGACCAAAATCGGTGATCAAATCCAACTCAAGCCAATGAGTCCCCACCACAATCACCACTCTCCAAGGGAGTTACGGGATGAACCTCAAAGTGTCCCCCTGTGACACCGAAGTCTTTTACAGGAGTTATGATCAATGACCGTCCTTCCCTGACTTGTTCACTGCGGTGTATATCAACCACCCAAAACTCTCGAGCCCCAAAAATTAAACCATCTCAGAGGCTTAGCCGGCCAGATAGTAAAGCAATTCCCACTTAGTGATGCCTACTTTGCTCTGGAGTGGGAAGCCCTGCAATTCCAAAATGAAAATAAAAGAGTCTTGGTCGATAATCAGATCAAAGTCCTCATGAATCTCAAGGCCATTCAAACTGAAAACAGCGAAGATATATAGAGCCTTCAATCTTCCGCGAACACTGTCTGCAAATATTAGCAACCCAACATGTCTCGGCGGAGAGTTGGGGCCCCATTTTAATTTATTTGGTAACGTCCAAGCTACCTGAAAATATTGTTGCGCTTTGGGAGCAATCAGTGAGCTCAAGAAGAGACCTCCCCAACTGGACCAGTTTCGTTTTGAAACAGTGGAAAGGGTAGATCCGGCCAAAACCCGATTTAATTCACCCACCGTAAGTTTCTCTAGAGCAGGTACCAGTCACAAGAAACCCCCTTTCAGAGCAGGGCAGCCCCAAACGAGCAACAGTAACGCCATATTAAACACATTTGGGACTTCGTTACAAACGCTCCCTATTTGAAATTTCGTGCATGGAAGGTGGAGTTGGCAAACCTCCAATAAGCTCTGCTCCCTAACTCGAGGGATAACAAAATAAAAATCAAGGCCCAAGCCATAGTGTTACCTAAACTTACAAGGTTACTCCCAACCTCGAAACTTATTGATGAGCAAGGTCGTAAATGATCGCACCTGAAATTAGCCGACCAAAACTATCAGAACCCTTCCCAAATTGATCTGGTATTATACAGTGATCTCATCCCCAAAATAATGCTCGACGGCATCGAGAAAATATCTCACGTTACTAGCGCAAAACACCTCATTAGGCTGGATTTTAAGTGGCCAAATCCCTGAAAAGATGGCAGCGCACTCTACCTAGGTGGGAAGCAGGCCCGACGAGAGAGGGGGGGCGGGAGGATGAGGGCGTCATTTACCCCGGGCCCGGGCTTTGGAGGGGCCCGGGAATCTCAAAATGCTATCCAAGCTTTTTGCTTACAGAAAATAAATAAATTATAAGTTGAGGCAGTTAAGCTTTTTGCAAATCGTAGCCAAGGATTGAAACAGACACTAAACGAGTTACTTGGGCTAAATTTGACAGCAGAAACATATGGTGATGTTAATGGCGTTAGTCAATACATCAGCAAGTTTGAATGTATTTTGTTTTCCTCCATTTGGCTCAAGATTTTGACAGTTATTAATGAAAGAAACATTATTCTGCAAGCCAGGGATACTACGATCGATATCGAAGTTATAAACTTAGAAAGTTTGATCTCTGATTTAAATCTGATCAGAAATCAATGGGAAAACATTTTATGCGAATGCAAAGCAGACGCCACTGGATTGGGAATCTCACCAAAGTTTCCTGACGTTCAAAAAAGGAATAGTAAAATACATTTTTATGAATGTGAAGAGAACGAGACAATCAACGACGATCACGAGACTGATTCCAAAAACAACACTTTTTGGTGATAGTTGATTCGGTTATTGCAGGTATTACCGAACGATTTGCTGTCATGAAAAATTTGAAGAACACTTTTTTCTTTTTTGTGGCAATTTGGATATATGGATGAGGTTTCAATACGAGAAAATGCCGTTCAATTTGTCAGCAAATACAGATTTTCTCTGGGCGACTCTGGTGGGAAGTGTCTGGTGGGTTAGACCAACAGCTCTGACAGATTTGGGAATTAGAATAAGGTCCCAGTCCCTATATGATAAACCCTGAAAATCGCATGTGTGAAAACTATTACCAGAGCACCACCATTAGAACAAATGACGGTCGATACATGGTTCGTCTCCCATTCAAGCCAGCATTTTCGAACAATATCGATCTAGGTCAATCCGGAACGGTAGCCTTGAGACAGTTCCTAGGCATGGAATGCACTCTCAGTAAAAGGGGCGATCTCAAGTCCCAAAATGATAATATATTGGCAGATGGAGGAATCTAGCTCAGGGGAAGTAGAATTCAAAGTGAAATACTACTCCTTCTACATATCTCCCCCACCATGCAGTCGTTAACCCAGAAAAGAAAACGACAAAGGTAGTACTTAGTCCGGTTTCGGTCACTCCCTAAACAACGTTTTAGGCACTGGGCCAATCCTCCAACCAGATTTATGGCTTATGATATTGAACGTATGTACCAATACGTGTTCAATGGCGATGTTAAAAAAATGTACCGCCAAATTCTCCTGCATCCAGAAGATCAAGGCTACCAGAGGATCCTCTTTCGCACGTCTCCAAATCGTCCAATAAAGGACTTTAAGTTGAAAACGGTAACTTTCGGGGTCAATTGTGCCCCCTACTTGGCTATAAGAATTCTCCACGAGCTCGCTAAAGATATAGCCAACTCCCACCCAAGCACAGCCCCCTACTTAAAACCGAAACCTACCTATCTGGTAGCCATCATTTTCGGTCAGCTGAGTAGTCCATTTTGAGGTAATATGCGCTCTCCACTTAGCCGGCTTCCCATTAAAAAAGATAACAGCAAATCATCCCGACATTCTTCTTCTCCTCGAGTGCGAAAAATCGATTTCCGCAAAAACGCTGGGTATCCAGTGGAATGATTACTTAATTATTTAATTGGCGCTTAACCGTTTAAACCGTTATGGCCGTCCAACAAGGCGAGCCAGTCGCTTCTTCTGTCTGCCAACCGGCGCCAATTGGTCACACCAAGGAAGTTTAAATCGTTTTCCACCTGGTACTTCCAACGGAGTGGGGGCCGCTCTCTACCTCTGCTTCCATAGGCGGGTTTCGATAGAAACAGTTTCTTGGCCGGAGCGTCATCTTTCATTCGCATAGCATGGCATGGCCAGCGCAGCCGCTGCGTTTTAATTCGCTGGACTATGTAGATGTCTGCGTACAACTCGTACAGCTCATCGCTAAATCTTCTACGGTACTCGCCATCGCCATAGCGTAGAGGTCCATAAATCTTTCGAAGAACTTTTCTCTCGAACACTTCCAGAGCCGCTTCATCTGCTGTTGTCATGGTCCATGCTTCTGCACCATATAGCAGGACGGGTACGATAAGTGACTTGCAGATTATGATTTTCGTTTGCCGAGAGAGGACTTTACTTTTTAATTGCCTACATAGTCCAAAGTAGCATTTATTGGAAAGAGTGATTCTTCGTTGTATTTCAGAGCTGATGCTGTAGCTAGTGTTGATGCTGGTTCCCAAATAAACGAAGTCTTTTACTATTTCGAAGTTATGGCTGCCAACAGTAGCGTGGTTGCCAAGGCGCATATGCGCTGACTCATTGTTCGATGACAGGAGGTACTTCGTTTTGTCCTCGTTTACCATCAAACCTACCTTTACCGCTTCTTTTTCCAGTTTGGAGTAAGCATAACTAACGGCGCGGGAGTTTAGGCCGATGATATCAATGTCATCAGCATACGCCAGTAATTGCACGCTTTTATAGAATATTATTCCAGAGCGGTTAAGTTCTGCAGCTAGTATAATTTTCTCCAGCATCCAATTAAAGAAATCGCACGATAGGGGGTCAACCTGTCTGAAACCTCGTTTAGTTTCTAACGGCTCGGAAAGGTCCTTCCCAGTTCTGACTGGGCTGATGGTGTTGCTCAACGCCATTTTGTACAGCCGTATAAGTTTTTCGGGGAAACCAAATTCAGACATAACGGTATATAGGCAGCTCCTTTTCGAGCTGTCGAAAGCGACTTTAAAATCGACGAAGAGGTGATGTGTGTCGTTTCTTTTTTCGCGGGTTTTTTCCCAAGATTTGGCGCATTGTGAAAATCTGGTCGACGGTTGATTTACCAGGTCTGAAGCCGCACTGGTAAGGTCCAATCAGTTGATTAACGGTGGGTTTCTATCTTTCGCACAATACACTTGACAGGACCTTATATGCGATATTAAGAAGGCTAATTCCGCGATATATGGTGCAATTTGCAGTGGGGGGACATTTATTCGATCATCATCGATTGCGGGATCGGGTTCGTGAAGTGTTCCCTCCATAATCTAAGTACTCTCTGGACATCAGTTATAAGGTCGCCGTTTTCGTTCTTAGAGGAGTTTGCCCCCGTCTTATAACCTTCCGTCTGTCAGCGAATTTTTTGGTAAAATTTTCGGGCGTTATTCCTGGTGGCTAGCAGCTCAAGCTCCTCGCACTCACACCTTTCTGCCTCTGCTTTCTTCTTCCTTAAAAGGCATCTCGCTTCCATTTTTAACTCGCGGTAGCATCCACACACTCCTCTTGTTGCGCTCGCTTTTAACGTAGCCCTGTATGCAGCGTTGTTTTTCCGTGGCCGCCGGTAACCAATTTTTTTCTCGGCGGCAGTACGAAGTGCTTTGGAGAAATGCTCCCACTGCTCCTATTCCTTCAGGTTGAGTTCTGCTCTCAGAGAGCAGGTGTGAGAGTCGAGTTGCGAAATTATTGGCAGTCTGTTGCAATTGCAGCCTTTCGACGTCTAGCTTTCCTTGTGTTTTTTGTTCCTTAGTTTTAGCAGCGCTAAGGCGGGTGCGTATTTTGGCTTCGACGGGCTAATGGTCCTAGTCGATGTTAGGTCCTCGGATCGTGCGCCCACTAAAACACTAGAAGCATGCCGTCCGTCTATCACAACGTGATCGATCTGATTGCGAGTATCTCGATCAGGGGAAAGTCATGTAGCTTGATATATCTTTTTATGCATGAACCTCGTGCTGGATATGACCATGTTTCGAGCACCGGCAATGTAAGTCAGCCTCAATCCATTAGACGAAGTTTCATTGTGTACGCTGAACTTTCCGACTGTACTGCCAAAAACACCTTCTTTGCCCACCCTGGCGTTAAAGTCGCCAAGCACGACTTTTATATCATGGCGGGGGCAGCGCTCGTATGTGCGTTCTAATTGTTCATAAAAAGCGTCTTTCACCTTATCGTCTTTCTTCTCTGTCGGCGCATGGGCGCTTATGAATCATATATTAAAAAATTTTGCTTTTATGCGGCGAGACGTTCGACTACAGGCGTGAACGCCAATGCTTGGCGACAAAGTCTCTCTCCCACCACTAATCCGACGCCGAAACCGCGCTTATTTGTATGGCCACTCCAATATATGTCACAATTTTTAATCTTCTTTCTTCCTTGCTTCGTCCAGCGCATTTCTTGGATGGCGGTGATGTCAGATTTTGCTTTGACGAGGACATCAACCAGCCGGGCATCTGCACCAATCCCATTCAGGGAGCGGGCGCTCTAGGTGCATGCCCTCTATTCATTGTCCTTCAAACGTGTTATGAGCTGGTAGCCTGAGCCTGGCGTAACTGTCTTATCAGTTCAGCGAGAAGGTCTTGTGATGCTGCCAAACGCTAGGGCGTGTGCACTCGCTTGTTCCCGGTGCTTCAGCCTGGGGTGGGTAAAACTCTTAGCGGTTGACCAAGGCCCTTCCTCCTCAAACTATGACCCTAACAAAACTTAGTTTGCACACTAAATAACCACATCTCCAGACTAACCGTCTCCCGCTTTGTGTCATTCATGCCCCTACTCCTGATGCAGCGCCTGCTTGTAATGATATTGGCGACTGCTCTGCACCCACCCTACCATGGCTTTGTTGATGTTCTTAAAGCCCCTTTTCAACCACCTACACTTCCTTCTAAATCAGACCAAAATCTTTAAATCAGCAATGCATAACAGTATTTTATTTAACAATTCAACTCATAGCTGCTTATAACTATACATGAGGCCTATATACAGTACAGCTAAGCAATATATAACTTCTAGCGAGATTAGCGAATTTAAATTTGTTTACAATATTTAATGCTTAAAAGTATAAAAAATAAAAAATAAATGTAAGGCGCGATAACCTCCGAAGAGATCTAAGGCCGAGCTTCTCTTCCAATTTGCGTCGTGCTCCTCTTGATTTTTCCCTACAAATTGGCCGGACGGGACCTACATGTTTTATGCCGACTCCGAACGGCATCTGCAAGGCAGATGAGTTTTCACTGAGAGCTTTTCATGGCAGAAATACAATCGGAGCGCTTGCCAGACACTGCCGAGGGGCGACCCCGCTTAGAAAAATTTTCTTCTAATTGAAAAATTTTATTTCTAAAATTTTGATGTTGCTTTGCCCGGGAGTTGAACCCATGGCATACGGTGTGATAGGCGGAGCACGCTACCATCACACCACGGTGGCCGCATAAAAGTATATCTACGAACATTTTTCCTAGGGCGTAATATGATGATTTTGTATCCCGACCTACCTCAACGCAAGAATCTATGCTGTCGTTGACCCAATTTAAATAAAAGTATGTGCATACATTCGCAAGTAAGATAAGCCAAATGAGCTCGGAAATCGTTTTATGAAGGAAGAGAGGCAAACTAATTGAATGCATAAAGATATTCAAAAGGGTGTACTCAGAGAGTGGTCAAGCAACTATATTATTGGTCTCTGCGAACGTGAAGCATATACCGGTGTCTGTGCCGGATCTAAGTACGACAGGGAGCGTGAAGCGCGAAAAAAAAATTGACCACGACATCTATAATAATTCATGCATTTAGGTTTACCTGTGCATTTTTTTTTCTTAGATTCAGAGGTGATTTAAATTGCCCACCCCTCTTGATTCACTATCAAATAAAATGTGTATATACCTATATGCATGGATTATTGCAAGTTAATAACTATGCATATTAATACCAAAAATTAATATATGTTTACAAATAAAAATCAAACCAGACGAACTCACGTTGTTGGCGTTCCCGCGTAGCGAAGAGGCCTCCTTGCTGTGTTGCTGCTGCTTTCCGTGAGTAGCTATTCCGCTTAATGTGCTTGGTTTATTCCTATGTGTATACCGGCGTTAGAAAAAAAAAGTGCGCATCTAAACCGCGCTGTCCTTTGACGTGGGACGACAGGTTTATATGACGGTTCTATCGTATAACTATGCCGGTCATAGTTATATAGTGGTTTACCTAAATCGGACATATAAAAATGTTGCTAAGGTATGTCTAAGGGGCACATTTTATTTTTGGAGTTATCAGTAGTTATATGCCAGCTAAACAACCTAGGGCGCGGAATGGGAGATTGAGTAAGCGCTCATCTCAGACGCAAATAGAAACAAAATCAAAGAAAGGAATGTCAACCGAAATGTCTTGTGCTCTTACAAGCGTACGCTCTTAAGTATTACATATAAATTGAGTTAATGTGTATGAACATACTCCTATGTTGAGTTAGGTGGGATGATCTTATTGATCATTATGACGATTTAAATATCAAGACTGTTAAATCCTATGCACTAGTTGGTATGGGTATACCTACCACCTTAACATAGTTTGACCGTCAAACGTAAGTATAAGTATGTATGATTGCAAAAATTATAAGTAAATATGCATGTTTTAGGTTACATTTAAAACTTGAATATAGGTAAGTATCTAAAAGTAGCGAAATTCTATTGTATCCTAATCTTTATAATTTAAGTTTTTTTTTCTTCATAGTGCGTAATTAATTTCAGGAAATCTTATTGTACGTATTAAGGTAAGTGCGTATACCTATGTATATTTAGAGGTGAGTATCGAATGTAATATGCAAATGCATATTGGACCTTGCCCTTTATATTTCCTTTGATTTCAGGTTCTTATTTTTTCTCTTTTTCTATAATTATGTATAGTTAAATATATGCGTGAAACTTTATGGTAGGAAAAAATGAAATAATTGTATTTTTCTGTGATCGCACAGAAAATTTGTAAATTTTATCTGTTAGCCCGCAGGCTTTGCGCAAATTTAAACGCAGAGGTAAGGCGAGAAATCCTTAGCCTTTTTCTGCCTACTCGCGCGTTAGGTGAAACTTTCAAGAATCTTAAATAAATTAATGTATTTTGTATTAATATAAACAGCGCCTGTGGCTGTTTGCAAACGTTTAGGCCGGGTGCCGGTCACGCTGCTCCGGCTGCTCGATCCCCAAATCCCTTTTACACAATTTCTTTTAGTAGAAATTCAAACACCTAATAAAAAAATTGCAAATAATCACTGGGCACTTCACTATATACTTTATTCTTCTTACCAATGATTATCTCTGCTAATATACTGTCAGCTACGGTGTTCGCCTGGCGCGGTAGTTAAGTTATTCTACTTTTTCTTTAAAAAAAATCAAAGTTAAAATGTCCACTATATATCTGCCAATATTGGACACATATTAAGTCTGCTAATCAGCTACCGTCGATTCCAAAGTTCCAAAGGAAAAGAAAGAGGAAAATTTGCGGAAGCTGATACTAAGCCAAAGTGACAGTCATGTCTATCGCTATTTCTCTAGACAAACATAGCATAAAAAGGAAATAAAAAAATTAAATGCGTTTATTTTTGTGGAAGGTACAGGGCGTCCGTGTATGCAGAAAGGTAGACTGGTAATCAATCGTGTTGAAATACGATATATGGAATGAAGCTTGCTTTTGCAGATAAAGTAAAGCGACTCTAACATGTACCCATGGTACACACCCCCCCCCCCCCCCAACCCCCACCTAAAGTGTTGGCGGAGTGCGCAGTCAGTCTTTCGCTTTCTGGATGTCTTTACGATGGTATATACCTCGTTTCCCGTTCCCCACATCCTCGAGCTGATACATGCAGTTTCCCTTTAGTGCAATTACTTTGGCTTTTATAAATTTCGGTGCAAGTTTAGCGCAAAATTTCCTACTCGCGTCACTCTGAGCAAAATTTCTTCTGTACACTATATCGCCTACTTTGAAAGTTTCTTTAGAAGTCCGGAGGTTGTAGCGCTTTGCGGAGTGTTCAAATGCCGCTTTTATATTTTCCATGACATCCTTTCTAACAATCTTTAATTTATCGACTCTATCCAAAACATTGGAGTCCAGGGTATCAAGCTTCCTCAATAGCTCATATTCGCTGGCATGTGCTACCATCTGTTGCCCGAACAGTGCAAAATATGGCGAGCAGCCAATCGTTTGGTGGAATGAACTCCTAATTGCTTCTGCGATGTCCGTCAGATGCTTGTCCCAATGTGTTTGATCTTCTTTAAAATAGAACCTAATGCCTGCTATAATTGACCGATTAACCCTCTCACTGGCGTTGGCCTGGGGACTATAAAGAGCCGTGAAGATATGCTTAATACCCCGCTCTGCCAATAGACTGCTAAACTGTTTTGATTTGAATTGCTTCCCGTTATCGCTAAAGATTATTTCAGGAGTGCCGAAAACGCTAAAGACATTATCTTTCAAGAAACTGCAAATCGAGGTAGTATTAAAGTTACGGATAGCTTTTAGCAGGGGAAATTTGGTGAGATGATCAAGCAAAATCAGTATGCCCGTATTTCCCTGCTTTGATCTTGGGTAAGGACCAATTAGATCGATATAAAGTTTTTGAAATGGCCGTTGGACAACATATTGAGCAGACATCGGTGGTCGTAATATACAATTAGGGGCTTTACTCTGTCGACAAGCCTGGCAACTCGCAACGTAATCTTTAACATCGGTAGTCATGTTTCGCCAATATAGGTTAAGTCTCAACCGCTCCAAAGTTTTTGCTATACCACCGTGGCATTTATTTGGAGGACAGTGGGCATTTTCGATTGCCTGTCTAGCCAAAGTTTTCGGTATCCACAACTTCCAGTTAAAAGCCTCACGTTCCGGATTTCCATCGGCATGTTCCGTTCTTTTATATACTTTTTCATCAATAATTTGGAGATCTGGTAACTGGGATTTATTATTTCGGACGTGACTAACAATCTTTTTGTAGTCTTCGGACAAAAAACTCGGACGAACTCAAATCGACTAAGGGGCGGACTTCTAACTCATTGGTTTCCACAGCTGTGTCGAAATTTTGTCTTGAGAGGCTGTCGGGCACGACATTGAGGGAACCTTTTCTATGTTCGATTTTGAACCTATATCCTTGTAATTTTAAAGACCATCTCGCTAATCTGCTCGATAAATCGGTCTGCCGCATGAGTTATTGTAGACTGGCGTGATCGGTCACAATCGTAAATTCCTGGCCTTCCACGTATGCCCTGAACTTCTTCAAGCTAAGGATAGCCGCCAGACATTCCAACTCGGTTACACTGTAGTTACTTTGGGCCTTATTTAACTTTTGAGAGAAGTAGGCGATAGGCACCTCAATACCCTCAGCATCTTTCTGGGACAGCACAGCACCGACACCGAGTTTGCTTGCGTCACACTGAATTATAAAGGGGATCTCATAGTTAGGACTGGCCAACACTGGCGCGGAACAAAGCATGTTCTTTAAAGTGTCAAATGCTTTTTGGGCTTCGTCATTCCAAGTAAAATTTTTGCTCTTTCTCAAAAGATTAGTTAACGGGGTTGTGATGGACGCGAAATTCTCTACAAACCGCCTGTACCACCCAGCCATGCCCAAAAAGCGCCTTAATTGCTTAACATTTGTTGGAACCGGGTAATTAGTAACCGCTGAAACTTTGTCAGGGTCGGTTTTCAAGATATCATCACCTACAATATATCCGAAATACTTCACTTCCCTGATGCAGAATCTGCTCTTTTCGACGTTTATGGTCAGACCTGCTTTCCTCAGATGATGAGCGACTTCGGACAAAACGGACATGTGAGTATCGAATGTTTCCGATACTATTAAAAGATCGTCTAAGTAGACGAATACTTGGTTTCTTAGTGTTGGTGGGATAACACGATCCATCAAGCGACATAGTGCTTGCGGGGCGTTGCAAAGACCGAAAGGCATAACACGGTATCGGTAAAGCGGACGATTAGGGACGGTGAAACAGGTGTAATCTCGTGAGTTTTCTGCGAGGGGGATATGCCAAAAGGCTCGTCGCAGATCGAGGGAACTAATAAATCTTGCCTTAGGTATTCTACTCAGAATACCATCAATATGAGGTAGGGGATAAGCGTCCTTGATGGTTACGCTATTAACTTTCCTAGAATCTAAACACAGACGGACTTTATTTGGCTTTTTCACTAAAACAATCGGACTGGACCATGGACTGTTTGGGGCCTCCTCGATTACACCTAACTTTAGCATTTCATCTATCTCGGCATGAACTAATTTTTCAACCGCTGGAGATATCGGGAAGTATCGTTGCTTTATCGGACGGACGTTTGGCTGGAGCTCTATGACGTATTCCATCAATGAGGTCTTTCCCAGACCTTCTTTCTCAAAAGATGGGAATCTATTCTTTATTAAATCTAGTTGTTGGTGTTGCTCTCTACTTAGGGAAAGAGTGTTTTCATCTGCATCAAAGGAAATCTCGGAAATCACGTTCGGGGCGATTTGGAACTTGATCCAAAAATCGACTCCTAAAATTATCTTTTGCGACATACTAGGGATGACAAATAAACTGATGACCGCTTCTTTTTTTTCAAATCTAACGACTAAGTCGATGATGCCATAGACAACTTGTTGTTTTCCGTCCGCCGTACAGACGGACATTGTATGTTTACGCAGTTTCTCACCTCTACAAACGCGCTCAGCCAAAGTGGAACCTAAACACGAAACCTGAGCTCCACTGTCTAAGAGACCTAAGAATTCGTCGCCTAAAAGTGCGATTTTGGCATATGGCCTCAAATCGGAGGGTTTGTGCTCAATGGCAGAGATAAAGGTGTTAACCACCTTTCGGCTTCTTTTTACACGTTTCCAAAAATCTTTCATTCTGGTAGCGGAACGGGTTGGGCTATCTATATTTTTATTTTTGTCATTAAAAATTCGGTCTCTAATTTGATTGTATTTAGCTAATCGTACTTCATACGGGACGATTTTATGCACCAATGGGTTGGTGGTGACTGGTATATTGGCGCGAGTAGGTGGTATAACGACATTGCCGTTAGACCGGACATTATTTAAGCCTTTTTCTTCGTGTCGTTGCGAGGACTCTGTCTTGAAACCTCGCTCTCCTTCAAGTTTCCCGGACTGCAAGTCGAACATTTCGGGCGGTAAACCTCGGGAGCTCCACATCCATAGCAAAAGACTGATCTGTCTTCCAGGCAATCCATGTATCGATGGCCGTCGGCTTGGCAGTTCCAGCAAACTAACTTTGGCCTTGTCGCATTTCTTCCCACCTCAGTTATCTGGACCTCCAGATCCTCTGCCAAGATTTTTTCATCCTCCACCTCATCCACATAGCGCCGCTGTTGTTGCCGGGCGTTGGCCGCCAGTAATTGACTGGTTGGTTTCGCCATTTCGTTCAGCAGGCTTTCGCCTTTTAAACATAACCTACGCAACTTTGGCGACCACCGTGGTGTGATGGTAGCGTGCTCCGCCTACCACACCGTATGCCCTGGGTTCAAACCCCGGGCAAAGCAACATCAAAATTTTAGAAATAAGATTTTTCAATTAGAAGAAAATTTTTCTAAGCGGAGTCGCCCCTCGGCAGTGTTTGGCAAGCGCTCCGGGTGTATTTCTGCCATGAAAAGCTCTCAGTGAAAACTCATCTGCCTTTCAGATGCCGTTCGGAGTCGGCATAAAGCATGTAGGTCCCGTCCTGCCAATTTGTGGGGAAAATCAAGAGGAGCACGGCGCAAATTGGAAAAGAAGCTCGGCCTTAGATCTCTTCGGAGGTTATCGCGCCTTACATTTATTTTTTTTTTACGCAACTCCGCTAGTGAGCTTATATTCACGTATAGTAATTGTTGACGTACGCGTGGTCTAAGGTTGTGTTGCAAAATTTCAAGTAACTCGGGTTCGGATAAGGGTGTTTGTAGGGTCTCAGCTAATTTAAGGACAGCGTTCCGGAAATCATCGAAACTTTCAGTTGAACCTTGTTTGCGGCTTCGAATCATTTCTTTGATCTCGAAGTCGCTTTTGTGAAGTTGGAAATTTATTCTTAAAGGCTGACAAAGTGAGGGCCACGTGACGCGTTCAACCGAGCGTCGATATCGCCAATACCATTCTCTAGCTTCTTTAACAAACAAACTTTGTACGTGCTCGCATAATACGTTGAAGTTTCCCCCAAGCGTATCAGTCACTTGACACTCTATCCGATAGATAAAACTATCAACGGAAAGTTTGGGGGATCCATCAAATTTAATATCCCAATTTGAAATCAATTGCGCGATTCTTCCTGAGTTTGGCACACTGGACAAATCGCTAAACCGAAATTGGTCAATTTGATGGTGAAAATTATTCGTGTTTTGATTAAAGCTTGGTATCTCCCTAGGCCAGACGGGTGTTGATCGGTCACGTTGATTTGGGGCTGGTTGGGCAAAAGCGTCAGGGCTAATGTTAGGGCTGTTGTGTGCCGGCTGTGGCTGCGGGGGATTCAATTGCAAACGGTCTACTAAGGTGGTAAATATACCATCCATTCTTTGTTCGATTAATTGAGAAACTCGGTTCTCCAGGCTATCAAAAATTGATGCTTGTCTTGCTGATATTACAGCGGCGACAATGTTACGGACACGATTCTCTTCCTCATTTATAATAGGTAGGCTGGCTGCTCCTTGAACTTCCTGGTCTTTGTTTTGGGTTGACTGGGGCAAAGTAAGATTATCCAAGTTCGATCGAATTTAACTGTGCGGCACTTGCAACTTTTGAACGTGCACCCGATTTTTGAGTAAACTCACTTCTGGTGCATTTGGCCCGACATTGGGGACACGAGGAGTTCTTCTTCAGCCAATTTAGCAGACAGGTCCTATGGAAGCGATGTCCACACGTCGTTACCAGAACATCTTCACCGTCGGAAAGGTCATCTCTACAGATAGAACAAGAGCCAACTGGCTCAAATCTAGAGTCGTTTGTATTTCTTAGCGGCATCTTCATAACCAGTAGGTATTCGACAAAACCCAAAGATCGAGCAAAAAAAACAAGTTTGTAAAAAAAAAATTGTGTGAACCAACGAAATTTGCTTGAATAATTCCAGTAGTCTTATGGAAATATCTCAAGCACTAGGTTCCTGTTTAAGTTTTGTGCTATTCCTTCTAGGTATGTACCTATGTGTAATAACAAAAATTGGGGTTGTTCCCTACAATCGGTAAAAGGCAACACTAGTTATCTACTAAGAGTACCTAACTAAATATAACGAATGTGAAGTAAACTAATAAATGATGTATGTATGGACGTCCACACGAATTTCCCGCGTACAACAAAAAAATAAAAGAAGAAAGTAGTTTTTCTTGTAATCGAGAGCGATACAAAAGGCATCAATAAAATGGTCTGATCTTCCGGTCATGTGGTGGTATTTATTGGTGTAGGTGGCTATAGATCAACTCAAGGTGGGTTTCCTATCAATCTGGAGTTTGACAAAAAGCTAATCAATCAAATAAAATCAGAAAAAAATGTTTGTATGTGTATTATTGAAAGGCTTCTCGAAGCAAGACTGAGAAATAAACGTCGTCCATCTGGAAGCTGTAATTCTCTAACGCTGCTGGTGAGCCAACTATCATTTAGATGGTTCTAACCCTCAATTCCAAGCAACTGGCAAGAATTCCAAACTAGAATTGGAACGGAAAATCAAATGGTTTGGTAAGAATTGGAATGTATACCCTATCCTAGTGGTCAACTTCCAAAACATATAGTCTATAAAAGTCGCAATTCCAGCTAGTCGTCTGCATACTAACATTAATACCAAGATTATACCAACTTTAGTAACCTGGTCAAAAATCTGTGCTCTTCGCATTAAATTTAATTTCCAAATAGTTACGATTGGTCTCACAAAACAAACAAAAAAAATATTAGAACAGTTTATAGAGGGGAAAAAAAACCAAACGGACTAAAACTTATTCCAAAGAGGAATATACTGTTGGAGCCTCAATAATTTTGGCTAATTACAATCAGCCGCATCCTTTATCGGGCCCCACGTTGGGCGCCATTTCTGTTATGAGCTGGTAGCCTGAGCCTGGCGTAACTGTCGTATCAGTTCAGCGAGAAGGTCTTGTGATGCTGCCAAACGCTAAGGCGTGTGCACTCGCTTGTTCCCGGTGCTTCAGCCTGGGGTGGGTAAAACCCTTAGCGGTTGACCAAGGCCCTTCCTCCTCAAACTATGACCCTAACAAAACTTAGTTTGCACACTAAATAACCACATCTCCAGACTAACCGTCTCCCGATTGTGTCATTCATGCCCCTACTCCTGATACAGCGCCTGCTTGTAATGATATTGGCGACTGCTCTGCACCCACCCTACCATGGCTTTGTTGATGTTCTTAAAGCCCCTTTTCAACCACCTACACTTCCTTCTAAATCAGACCAAAATCTTTAAATCAGCAATGCATAACAGTATTTTATTTAACAATTCAACTCATAGCTGCTTATAACTATACATGAGGCCTATATACAGTACAGCTAAGCAATATATAACTTCTAGCGAGATTAGCGAATTTAAATTTGTTTACAATATTTAATGCTTAAAAGTATATCTACGAACATTTTTCCTAGGGCGTAATATGATGATTTTGTATCCCGACCTACCTCAATGCAAGAATCCATGCTGTCGTTGACCCAATTTAAATAAAAGTATGTGCATACATTCGCAAGTAAGATAAGCCAAATGAGCTCGGAAATCGTTTTATGAAGGAAGAGAGGCAAACTAATTGAATGCATAAAGATATTCAAAAGGGTGTACTCAGAGAGTGGTCAAGCAACTATATTATTGGTCTCTGCGAACGTGAAGCATATACCGATGTCTGTGCCGGATCTAAGTACGACAGGGAGCGTGAAGCGCGAAAAAAAAATTGACCACGACATCTATAATAATTCATGCATTTAGGTTTACTTGTGCATTTTTTTTCTTAGATTCAGAGGTGATTTAAATTGCCCACCCCTCTTGATTCACTATCAAATAAAATGTGTATATACCTATATGCATGGATTATTGCAAGTTAATAACTATGCATATTAATACCAAAAATTAATATATGTTTACAAATAAAAATCAAACCAGACGAACTCACGTTGTTGGCGTTCCCACGTAGCGAAGAGGCCTCCTTGCTGTGTTGCTGCTGCTTCCCGTGAGTAGCTATTCCGCTTAATGTGCTTGGTTTATTCATATGTTTATAACGGCGTTAGAAAAAAAAAGTGCGCATCTAAACCGCGCTGTCCTTTGACGTGGGACGACAGGTTTATATGACGGTTCTATCGTATAACTATGCCGGTCATAGTTATATAGTGGTTTACCTAAATCGGACATATAAAAATGTTGCTAAGGTATGTCTAAGGGGCACATTTTATTTTTGGAGTTATCAGTGGTTATATGCCAGCTAAACAACCTAGAGCGCGGAATGGGAGATTGAGTAAGCGCTCATCTCAGACGCAAATAGAAACAAAATCAAAGAAAGGAATGTCAACCGAAATGTCTTGTGCTCTTACAAGCGTACGCTCTTAAGTATTACATATAAATTGAGTTAATGTGTATGAACATACTCCTATGTTGAGTTAGGTGGGATGATCTTATTGATCATTATGACGATTTAAATAAGAAGACTGTTAAATCCTATGCACTAGTTGGTATGGGTATACCTAACACCTTAACATAGTTTGACCGTCAAACGTAAGTATAAGTATGTATGATTGCAAAAATTATAAGTAAATATGCATGTTTTAGGTTACATTTAAAACTTGAATATAGGTAAGTATCTAAAAGCAGCGAAATTCTATTGTATCCTAATCTTTATAATTTAAGTTTTTTTTTTCTTCATAGTGCGTAATTAATATCAGGAAATCTTATTGTACGTATTAAGGTAAGTGCGTATACCTATGTATATTTAGAGGTGAGTATCAAATGTAATATGCAAATGCATATTGGACCTTGCCCTTTATATTTCCTTTGATTTCAGGTTCTTATTTTTTCTCTTTTTCTATAATTATGTATAGTTAAATATATGCGTGAAACTTTATGGTAGGAAAAAATGAAATAATTGTATTTTTCTGTGATCGCACAGAAAATTTGTAAATTTTATCTGTTACCCGCAGGCTTTGCGCAAATTTAAACGCAGAGGTAAGGCGAGAAATCCTTAGCCTTTTTCTGCCTACTCGCGAGTTAGGTGAAACTTTCAAGAATCTTAAATAAATTAATGTATTTTGTATTAATATAAACAGCTCCTGTGGCTGTTTGCAAACGTTTAGGCCGGGTGCCGGTCACGCTGCTCCGGCTGCTCGATCCCCAAATCCCTTTTACACAATTCCTTTTAGTAGAAATTCAAACACCTAATAAAAAAATTGCAAATAATCACTGGGCACTTCACTATATACTTTATTCTTCTTACCAATGATTATCTCTGCTAATATACTGTCAGCTACGGTGTTCGCCTGGCGCGGTAGTTAAGTTATTCTACTTTTTCTTTAAAAAAAATCAAAGTTAAAATGTCCACTATATATCTGCCAATATTGGACACATATTAAGTCTGCTAATCAGCTACCGTCGATTCCAAAGTTCCAAAGGAAAAGAAAGAGGAAAATTTGCGGAAGCTGATACTAAGCCAAATTGACAGTCATGTCTATCGCTATTTCTCTAGACAAACATAGCATAAAAAGGAAATAAAAAAATTAAATGCGTTTATTTTTGTGGAAGGTACAGGGCGTCCGTGTATGCAGAAAGGTAGACTGGTAATCAATCGTGTTGAAATACGATATATGGAATGAAGCTTGCTTTTGCAGATAAAGTAAAGCGACTCTAACATGTACCCATGGTACAAACGTTTGCCATGGTTGTCATCAATAGAGAGTGTATTTATCCGAGGCTTGTTGGGAGATTTCATTGGAGTATGGCTTTACGTGGCGGGTCCCAATCCCAGCGCACAACCCGCTCAGCGGGGGTAAAAATATTACTTGCACGTTTATATAGCGAGCCGCTTGCCCCAAGTCAGACGCCCGCTTACAGCCGCACCTAGTGATGAACAGACGCTGCCGATGGGAGATCCGCCGGCTAGCCCTTAAACCGATTATATCAGAGTGGCCTAGCCAGGTTGTCGCCTTCTTACATTAGCTCACCACTAAACGGATGTTTAGTGGCTACCCAGAGGATACTTGGTCGCAAGCGACCGGAAGTAGTGGGTTGCTTGAACCGCATGCAAAAGAATCGCTCTGGCTATTCCCAGGTGAATGGCGGTCAGAAGCTTTCCCCACATTCGTCGACTTCTATATATATATATCCTTATTATTATTATGAAAAGCAACATCAAAATTTAGGAACAAGTTTTTTCAATTAGAAGAACATTTTTTTAAGCGTGGTCGCCCTTCGGCAGTGTTTGGCAAGCACTCCCAGTGTATTTCTGCCATGAAAAGCTCTCAGTGAAAACTCATCTGCCTGCAGATGCCTTTCGGAAGCGGCATAAAATAAGTAGGTCCTGTCCCGCCAATTTGAAGGAAAAATTAAAAGGGGCACGTCGAAGATTGTAAGAAAAGCTCGGCATAAAACCTCTTCGGAGGTTAAAGCGCCTTATATTTATTTTTTAATTAATCGCTATTCAGAGACAACATATCTTCCTATTCATCTTCCGTTTCCGACAACGGGGGAACTACCATCTTCTTAATATCGTTATCTCTCCCTTCGTTCTTCTTAGTCTCTCTCCTGGCCTTTTCATTCTGGCCAATCTTCTTACTCATCTTTTTATCCACCACAGGATTTCGTACACCAAATATTTCCTTAAAAAACCTTCTCGGCCCAGCGTACTCACCAGAGGTCGAATCATAAACCGTAGCTGCAGAACCAAAAGGAACGACCCCGCAAACTCTTTGATTTCTTCTTCTTCTTCAAAGCCCCACCACCTTTCATATTACTTCCAAAGGCACGAGATCCCACCAGAAGAAAGAGTCCACTCAGAAATAAATAGAGGACCTTTTATTCAGAAGCCCGCTCAGTCATCAAAGACAAAAACTTCACACAAAAGCGAACAGGAACTACAGTAGCTCAACTTGCCAGCTGTAGCAACACCGCGGGGGTATAGCTCGCAAGTGCGGGGTACAAAACCACACAAAAGCCACAAACGACCCGAGCGAAAACTATACCGAACCGAACAGCAAACTGATTATGCAGAGAAGGCAATTGGGATAAAGTCTACAACAACTAGGGCACGACGTGGCTGAATGCGTTTGTAACACTTCAACCATAGTAGGAGTGCGGGTTCAAATCCCACTCTCGGGAGAAAAGGCTTTGAAGAGATTTACAAGGTATAATCGAAACAGCTGTCGCCTTGTTCGTCCTGATGTCACGTTGTTTAACTTTTTCCCAAATTATTAAATAAATTATAAAATTAAAAACTTGCTTCAAATAAATGTTGCCATACATTTAAAGCAATAATTCAAACAAATAGACAACATTGGTTAATTCTTTGTAGTTCTATAAATAGAACAAAAGCAAAATCAAAACCAGTTTCTTTGAAACCGCCTTACCAACAAGCATGACTTTAACGCATGATTACATACAAAGTATGTATTGTGCAAAAGGAATAAAACATGCAAGGAAGGCAATTGGGATAAAGTTTACAACAACTAAGGCATGACGAGGGAGAAAAGGCTTTGAAGAGATTTACAAGGTATAATCGAAACAGCTGTCGCCTTGTCCGTACTGATGTCACGTGTTTTAAATTTTTCCCAAGTTATTAAATAAATTACAAAATTAAAAATTCCTTCAAATAAATGTTTTCATATATTTAAAGCTATAAGGGCAACCCCCGCTTAATTCATACAGATAGGCAACTAAATTCTGCACAAAACACCACTAAACTTAATTTAATACGAACGCGATTTCCCGATCAAAAACTACACACTACCGAAAAACACTACAGTAAGCAACTATGTTAAACCAGTAGATGAGTTCATCGCTATGGCGGAATGGCCCTGAGTGGCTTTCTAGGCCCCCCGAGGACTGAACGAAGCCAATGGCGAGAAATATTGCACCCCCGAACTCTGCCGTGTAGGGACACGCAGCGGAAGAGTAAAAACATTTATTGGATCGGTTTTCCTCCTAGTCCCGCGCCTTACGCGTAACAGCGTACATATTGAAATTTATAACTCGGTTTAGGAATGCTATAGGAGGCAATCGTGCACCTAACAACCCCGTCCTATCTCACGCCGACCTCACGCACGTGAAAACCCCTGTGCTGATACTCAGTCGAGATTTTTAGCTTCAGATAAATCTACAGCTCCGATGCTGTAATTGCTGGGGATGCAGGCGCTGCCACGGCGAAACTGGTGATGATGATGGCGGTGGCTAGGGTGGTGTTGGGTTTCAGGGCACTCGACCGGGGTTATTGGAGAAAAGAAACGGGTAAATTTTCCAATAAATCACAACGTTTATTTACTTAAACCACGAGATCCCTCCAGAAACCGGAAAACGGGGAAAAGGCGAACAACACATATATATAAAACTGTGTCTTATAACGCGAACAATCAAAATTCGAATAGACTAAATATATAACAAAAAGAGATATGAAAAAACGTCAACATGATTGTTTGACAGCTGATGCTCGTTCAGGTTAGCGAGTATCGCACGCGTTGCCAACCATGCAGATTAGTTTTTGGTGTGTTCCCGTGGTATGGTGATGGGGTTATTAATTCAAAATACAAATTCAATATATATAAAAAAAAAAAAAAATAAAAAAATAAATGTAAGGCGCGATAACCTCCGAAGAGATCTAAGGCCGAGCTTCTCTTCCAATTTGCGTCGTGCTCCTCTTGATTTTTCCCTACAAATTGGCCGGACGGGACCTACATGTTTTATGCCGACTCCGAACGGCATCTGCAAGGCAGAAAAGTTTTCACTGAGAGCTTTTCATGGCAGAAATACAATCGGAGCGCTTGCCAGACACTGCCGAGGGGCGACCCCGCTTAGAAAAATTTTCTTCTAATTGAAAAATCTTATTTCTAAAATTTTGATGTTGCTTTGCCCGGGAGTTGAACCCAGGGCATACGGTGTGATAGGCGGAGCACGCTACCATCACACCACGGTGGCCGCCTCAATATATATAACAATTCATGAAAAATGCATGCGCTAATCGCTAGCTTTTACATCCTGCCCCGCGTGAGCGCGTTAGTCGGCTAGTGCCACTTTGAGCTGCTCCATCACTCTCACGGCCTCGTTCATGAGAATGTTCGCCATTTTGCGTCGGTATGAAGCAGTCTGAATGCCTGCTGCTGAGCACCGAACGGTACGTGCATGTGGTACCGTGACTGTGGTTGGATTGTAACGACTGGTGACGGCTTGTTGATGTGAGTGTTGGCGGTGGCGGCGAAAATTGGAGTGGGGTGCGGGTGTCGGAGGCACTTGAGGTGTTGGTGCGGCGTGGCTTGTTGGTACTGGTGGTGGTGGCGCTCGGTGGAGTATGGTATGGTATGGAAGTGCACAAATGCGGTACATAATGGGCGACGTACACTCACTCATAACGTGTGATGCGCCAGACAATTGGTATAATACCCATGGGCTCGTGCCAGGAGGTATAGCTGCGACGCCTGCATACCCCGAGAGAGAGGGCAAGTACATAAATCCTGATGGCATGCTGAAATTGTGTTTGAAGCTGTTGTTGTGGCGCTCGACGTGATTGCGAGCCACCAACACCTGAGAGCGTATCGACGTTCTTGGCATTGGAGTTGGAGTTGTTGTTTCATCTATGGTCGCCTGAAACGAGTCGTATCCATATAACTTTAGTGAGGTGTATATCGACAATTTTAACTATGAGATGAAGAGGGATTTATTTGTTATTTTGGGGAGTAGGCGGCTACGGCGACGGGATAAATCTTTATGACTAAGCGGGCTTGTGAGTGGGGTGGTCACGAAAATCTACAAATTATCGTCCTCCTACTTTAGGAGGGTTTTTAAAAAATAATAAGAATTTTGTATGGTTAGTTACAGAATGTAACATTGGCACCAAACTCAGGAACCAAACTGCCTATATTTTCCACAATTGCTCTTATTTATAACTTAATTTAATATTTACAATATAAGCGTAGCATCGCATTTGCCCTTGAAAACCGATGCGTGAGAAATGCAATGTTTATTCAATGAAATGCCAGTGGCTTGAGAAACATAATATTTGTTTAGTCTGCTTACTGGAATGCCGGTGGCTTGAGAAATATAATCTCTGTTTAGTCTGCTTACTGAAATGCCAGTGGCTTGAGATATATAATATTTGTTTAGTCTGCTTACCCTTTCTTTAAGAGAATCGCCCCGATTCTGTAATTTTGTTTGTAAGTTGATTAATTTTAACGGTTAATTCATTAAAAACTTCCTCTTGTTTTATTGACTGTCTATTTGTTTTCCATCTCTCAACCACTTTGTTGATCTTAAAAAATATATATATTATAATTATAATACATGTTAATACAATGACAATCCAATATACATGATGTGATTGTATTTCATTTCTTACATAGTTGATCAAATTAATGTTTTCAAATTTCAACTTATAGTCTTTTGACTCAATGTAATATACAATTTCAAAATTACTTACTTTACTATTCCTGACATACTGCCATATTTTTGAATCTATATTTTCATATGTAACATTATCAATATTTGTTTGATTTTCAAATGTAACTAAATAAATTCCATCTACTTCCTGATTATTGATAATATGCTTCCCTGAAACTAATATAGCACCCTGTTTTATTTCATTTATTTGTTTATTGCCTTCTTTAATTTTTTTACTTTTAGCTTTATTTCCAGTTAAAATATCTGGCAAGCAACTATTTGTATTATTAATTTTACAATAGGTATTTATCAATTCTTTTTTACAATTTTCAACATTAACGTATTTGTCGTTACATTTTGCAATTTCTTTTGCAATTAATAGCTTACCATCTATTTCGGCAATTGGCCTTACTTCAAACAATTTACAATCAAATATAATTTTTGGATATTTTATGTAAATAACTATCACCTCTTCATTTTGCAATATTTTTAAAGTAGATACGTCTATTATATCTGATATAGACATTCGTCCGTGCTCATTTTCGGTTACCTTCTCTATTTCATCAAAATGTAAAACTACTGGATTTAAAATTCCTACTTTTGCCATTGCTATAGTATTAACGAGATTTTGTTATTCCGACATTAAAAATTCATTTCTTCGTTTTACAAGAAATTTAACATATTCATCTCCATTTAAGCTTCTTATTGTTTCAGTTAATCTACAAATTTCTTTAAAAATTTCCGATTTTGTATTGTACTGTTAATTATTATTATCCGTTAATTCGTTCAATTTGTTATTTACTAACACCAAATCATTATGGTCTGGTGATCCCGCCATCCATTTCCATATTGTCACTAATTCATTAATACCCTTTGTGACAACCACGATTAATCTCATCAATGATATCTGTTTCATTTTACTTGTAGTATACCATAAATGCTATGTTCAATGTTTTACATGTAGACTCGACGTAATGTTTTGTGAAAATACCAATCTGTAATACCTTAAAAATGCATCGCTGACGATCAGCATCGTCATGATCGCCTATAAATACTGTGTAAGCAATGTAATTGGGGGTGATTCTCGTTTGACTTAGTTCGTCCAATATTGCTTTGGTCAACTAGCATTAATAAAGCATACATACAAACGAAATATTAGTACACGCGTTTTTATTCGATTGTCTTCAATTCTGTGTGCGACTCTCGCCCTAATTATTGGACAGGTCCATTTGGAAGAGTAGACGCGGTCGCTATAACAAAAATAGCGAATTGTTGGCTCTGCCAATCCTATGAGCTATAATCTTCGGAACGGCAAGGCTAGCGTTTCATTGGCGCCCAACTTAGTGACCTCGAATCTCGACAACGAACCGACTAGCGTGCACAAAATGGCGACATTTTCACCCGAACAATTTTCCCAAATACTGGAGGCGATTTCAAGCGGCGGTAAAAGCGGTTCTATTACAAAGTGTACATCACGCTTTAAAGGGCAACGGGATCCAGCAACGGTAGAGGAATTTGTTGCTGCGGTAACAATATACAAAGATATAGAAAAAATTTCTGACGCCGATGTATTACGTGGGATGCCGCTATTGCTCGAAGACTATGCAGCAACTTGGTGGACGACGCCATGCAATTGATACGAGCAAAATATTCTCCTCCAACACCCGACTGGAATATTTACTTAAATATTTTTGAGCATAAGCAGCAAGTACGCGAAGCTACCAACAGTTTTATCTGCAAAAAGCGGCTGCTGTTCTCTCAACTCAAAGATAGCATCAGCAAAGTGGTGCAGTTGAATATGATCTACGGCCTCTTATCCATGAAAATTAGAGATCGTGTGCATCGTGATGCATTCTCGACATTTGACCAACTTATATCGCGTTGCCGTGATGCTTAATTGTTTCTGGCCGAATCTAATCAACTTCCGACGGCACCAGGTGAGAAGGCGGAACGCGCGGATGGGCCCAAGAGGTGCTCTTTCTGCCGATTACGCGGGCATACAGTGGACGTGTGTTTAAAAAAGAAAAAGGGGCAGCAGGCTCAGCAACAATCAACAGTGGCAAGTTCAAGCGGAACAGCGCCGCAAATCAAACATACACCTGCGTTTGTATGCTACGGCTGTGGAGCACCGGGAGTTACCGCGCGAATTGCACAAAATGTAGCGGGCACAGTAAAGACAGTCCTCAATATCTAGCGTTTAATGCGGTGAACACTACCATTGTTGGAAGATCCAGTCCGCTAGTTCACATAGAGATGTTTGGGATGACAGGTGAAGCTCTCTTCGACACGGGAGCGAAAACTTCTGTTGCCAGCGCTAATTTAAAGAAAGTATTATCGAGCAAGGGGTGTGTTTTCCAAGATGTCTTGGCTTACGTCATATTGGCAGATGAAAGCACGACCACGCAAAAAGTGTTATCAACCATTTGCGACATTACTATCGGCAATAGGGTTCGGAAAATTCGAATGATATCGCTTCCAAATGCTACAAAGAATCGGACCTTAATCGGATCGGACTTTTTGGAACAAGCACACATTTTCCTGAATATGGCACAACGATACTGGTATTTCGAAGATGAACCCAGAACAAAATATGATTTCGCCGCTCCAAGTGGGAGTAGTCTACCGTTTGCTATAGACATAGCTGGTGCGCATGTGGTAACGAGCAACCGGCAATCGCCTCGAACTAAGGCTCTAAACGAATATTCAAATTTCGTAAGCTACGTCATAAGGCGTGATACTAACTTCGACGATGCCGATTCTCCAGAAACATGTCCAGAAGTAAACTATGGGCCATCAGTAAAAGAGAACCGTTCAAATTCCAACGACTACTCTCCACGTTTAGTACAGCGAATATTTCAGAATTCACTCCCAGTTCGCGAATCTACGCCCGAGAATACATCTCGTCTATTTGCACCTCCAATAAAGGTAAAGATTAGTGGCTATGAAAAGTTTTGCGAAGAGAACTTCTTCTCGTTGAACTCCCTTGAATTGAGTGTGAAAAGTAAGATAGATGTTTGCGATCTAACTATGCAACAGAGCGTTTAGCTTGAAAAGGTACTATCTCAGCATAATGAAGTATTCGAAGAGTCAACATGCGCAACACAATTTGCCGTGCACAGCATCGATACAGGCGAACATATGCCAATCGCTTTGCCACCATATCGATTGGCACCGCACCGAAAGGCTCTATTAAAGAAAGAAATAACCAAAATGCTGACGGCTGGTGTTATCGTAGAGTGCGAATCGCCATGGGCAGCACCTGTGGTTATCGTGCCCAAGAAATCAGGCGACATACGTATTTGCATCGATTACTGAGAGTTAAACGCCATTACCAAGCCGGATCGGTATACTCTTCCACGGGTTGACGACTTGCTGCATGAAGCAAAAGCTACAAATTTTATGTCAACGTTGGATCTACAGGCTGGCTGTTGGCAAATCGGTGTGAAGAAAGAAGACCAGGACAAGACCGCGTTCGTTACGCCGTTTGGTATGTACAAGTTCACACGCATGCCTTTTGGTTTACGAAATGCGCCAGCAACGTTTCAGCGGTTGATTGATCGACTCAAAACGTCTTTAAACAACGTTACTTTATTTACATACTTGGACGATATAATTCTATGCTCGGTCAGTTTCGAAGAGCATCTTCGAGAACTCAATATGCTTTTCGATCGAATTAAGCAATTTGATCTTAAGGTCAATAAATGGAAGTGTCGGTTTGCCTGCCGCGAAGTTAAGTACCTAGGGCACATTTTAACGTCAGATGGCATACGAGTAGATCCAGAAAAGGTCGCCGCAATATCTCTGCGTAATCCTCCGAAAAATGTAAAAGGGCTACTATCGTTCCTCCAAGCGTGTTCATGGTACAGGCGTTTCGTACCCCAATTCGCGGATGTTGCAAAACCACTTTCACAGCTGGTTAAAAAGAATGCATCTTGGGTATGGACAGACGAACAACAAGCTGCGTTTGACAAGCTAAAGCAGCTCTTGATAACATCGCCTATCCTAAAACAAATCGACGAAAACATGCCATACATCATAAAAACCGACGCTAGCGGTTACGCATTAGGAGCAATTTGGATACAGGGGGAGGGTCCGAATGAACACCCCGTAGAATACGCGAGTAGACTCTTAACAAAAGCAAATTACTCTACCATTGAGAGGGAAGCTCTTGCCATAGTGTGCGCTGTCAAAAAGTATCGTGGCTACATTGAAGGATCCGAGGTAATACTCATCACGGACAATCGGCCGCTTAAATGGTTACTGACGCTAAAGTCACCAACCGGACGCCTAGCCTGATGGGCATTACTCCTCCAACCATACAATTTAAATATTGACTGTAAGCCTGGAAAAATAAATGTTGTGGCAGACATGTTGTCAAGGCCACCTTGTGAAGATAGACACGAAACCAAAGAACTGGGTCATATATGATCATTTGCTATTGATCTTCTACACCGTGGGGCGAAGGAAATCCGTGGCAGCCAACTCAGTGATCCCACACTAAAAGGTATTATTGATTGTTTCGAGGGTGAGACTGATGATGCGGTACATTGGGCCAAGAGAGGATACACGTCGCTACAGCGACGAAGATAGCGAGGATGCACAGCTGGTTGTTCCGAAGTCCGCAGATCCAGATATTTTAAATACGTATCACAACAAGGACACTGCTGGTCATTATGGAATCGACCGGACTATGTCAAAGGTATCATCGCGTTATTATTGCCCAGGTATGCGGAAGGTTATTGAGAATCATGTCAAAAAATGCATTGAATGCCAGCGCTATAAGATAACAAACCTGAAGCCAATGGGCCTATACCAAACAAACTCCAGTAAACAACGTTTTTTAGCCGTAGCCATTGATCTGTTTGGACCATTACCACCGGATGCGAACGGAATGCAGTGGATTTATATTCTGGAAGATGTCGCTAGCCGTTGGGTGGAGCTCTTTCCCCTAAAAGAAGCTTCTGCCGAGAGCTGCGGAAAAACGCTTATAGACGAAGTATTCCTACGCTATGGAGTCCCTAGACGAATAACCAGCGAGAACGGTGTGCAATTCTTATCCAGTGTGATGCAGAAAGTTGCCTTTTGTCTGGACATACGCCAAGTATTTACGCCATTCTATCACCCACAAGCGAATCCGGTAGAGCGGAAGAATCGAGACCTCAAGACGCAGCTGTCCATTTTGGTAGGCACAAAACATCGCGATTGGGTAGAGAGGTTGCCAGCCATACGGTTCGCAATGAACACAACATGTTGCCAAAGTACTGGTCATACGGCCGCTTATCTTACGTTTGAGCGTGAATTGCGTACAATCGACGACGTCAATCATGACTTAAGAGCTATCGTCCATTCGGAAAACTTCATTGCTGAAATCACGCCGTACCTAAGTACACTCGCTGAGATGTTCAGAGCCACGCAAGAATGCGAACGAAAGCAACAAGACACTAACAAAGCCGTCACGAATAACAAAAACAGGACCAAGAAGGTTTAGAAATTGGAGCTAAGGTGCTTGTGACCACTCATGTTTTGAGCAATGCTGTAAAGGGTATAACATCAAAATTTATTCCACGACGGGATGGGCCTTACGGAATTATTGACAAACAAGGTTCCACCTCCTACGTAATTGCTCATGAGGACAGTATCCACTGGGTACATAAAATGCATCATCACTGACACCATATCGTAGTTCTGACAACGTTCCCGAAGCTCCGGTAAACATGATAAGACGCAGAGGACGTCCTCGAAAGACCACTAAATAGGATACATCATCGGGTCGATTTCTGTAACCTAGGGGGAGACTGTAATAACCACGATTAATGTCATCAATGATATCTGTTTCATTTTACTTGTAGAATACCATAAATGCTATGTTCAATGTTTTACATGTAGACTCGATGTAATGTTTCGTGAAAATACCACTCTGTGCTGCGCACAGTAATACCTTAAAAATGCATCACTGACGATCAGCATCGTCATGATCGCCTATAAATACTGTGTAAGCAATGTTATTGAGGGTGATTCTCGTTTGACTGCCTTACATGTTAGTTCGTCCAATATTGCTTTGGTCAACTAACATTAATAAAGCATACATACAAACGAAATATTAGTACACGCGTTTTTATTCGATTGCCTATAATTCTGTGTGCGACTCTCGTCCTAATTATTGGACAGGTCCATTTGGAAGAGTAGACGCGGTCGCTACAACAAAAATAAGGAATTGTTGGCTCTGCCAATCCTATGAGCTATAATCTTCGGAACGGCAAGGCTAGCATTTCACCTTTTTATTTCTTCCACTCTTTCTTTGTAGTTGCCCCAATAAGGTTTCTATTAAACCAGTTTCAAATTCTATGTCTGAGTTCTTAATATCTGGTGATTCAGACGTTTCCTCTAAATTATTGTATCTGAATTTTTTGTTGTACAATTTTTTATCTGCCATTATGAGATTTTCAAAATAAGTCAAATTGGTTATGTGAAAAAATGTTCCAAAGCTGCGGTATAAAGCAACATCACCATCTTCTATTAGTACATAATCCTCCCGTGTATACTCTACTATGTCTGATATCGCCAGAGCAATTAGTGATACAATCATTACTGGTATCACCAAAAAAATGTATAATTAAGATTTTATATTATCTTTGTACACTATTCTATTTCTTTGATTAATCCTAACCCTATTGCCAAAATCCTTCTTTACTATCTGTTTCCTATACCTAGGTCTTAATTTATTTCTCTCTCCTATGATTTTTTCGTATATAATATCACCACATGAATACGTTTTCATTTTCCTGTTTTTGTTTTGTCTGTCTAACACCTTTTCTTGCGCCAGTACTAATTTTTGTGGCACAGTACCATGTTTAATCTTATTATACAGTACCTCAAAAGGTTTATTCTCAATCATGGAGTGTATAGTTTTGTTATATTGTTGAACCGCTCTATATACTGATTCAGAAAAACTGATCAAATCATATTCCTGCTTGATACATCTCGCAATCTCAATTATCGTTGAATGAACCCTCTCTACCTGTCATTTGTAGTACTGTGATTTGGGTTACAAAAATAAACCTCAATATGAAGTCTCTCCATCAAGGTTTTAAATTGCACAGTAGTAAATCCTGGTTCATTATCTAGTGTAATCATCTTTACATTAGGGAAACCCTGTAATATCTCCAATACTTTATCTTCCAACTCAGTCTTATCCTCAATTCGTTTAATAATCAATTAATAATATTTCAAAGATTGAGCATAAAATATATCCATATGAACCTATATTCCTTCCTCATCCAATCGGTATTTTCTTCGGGTGCCTAGCATATTTATTTCTATTACAAATATCGCAGTTTCTAATATACTCTCTGAATTGCTTATGCATTTCAGGCCAATAGTACATCTTACAAATTTGCTTTATATTTTCTTCAAAACTTCTGTGTGCTCTGTTATGTGTTTGTTCTATTATCACACCTTGGTCCTCCCTGTTTGTTACATCTATAGGAAAATTGCTGGCATACAAAAATTTATTTGTAAACGTTTCCTTTATCTTAGTTTTAATCTAATAGAGATCTTCTGGTGTACAGTGAGTTACAGTCACAAGACTGGGTTGTATAAATTCCTTTAAAATTGTTATCAAATTTTCCACCGTATCGTATTCAATAAGATGTCTTGTCCTACCAAAGTGTATCACTGACTTATGTATGGTAAAACGTCCTTTACTCAGCAATATCTGCTGTTTAAACTGATTCAACGGTTTTTTTGTCTCCGGAATTTCCACATTATCTGAGCTTTCCGCAGAATGCTGCGTAGCACGATCCGATGAGTCATCAGATACCTGATTTAAATATTGCCTAGATAACGCATCCGCTACTATATTCACTTTACCTGGCTTATAAATTATTTTTGGAGCATATTCCTCGATTATTGTGTGCCATCTTTTCATTTTAACATTAGGGTGTCTTGGAGAAACCGAAAAATATAATGGCTGATGATCTGTGTGAATTTCCAGATCTGATACCCCATAAAGGTAATTTCTTAAAGTTTTTAATGCCCAAACTATGGCATAAAGCTCCTTTTCGTTTTTCGCATAATTTCTTTCTGTTGAATTTAATGTTTTCGATATAAAAGTAATGGGCTTTCCTTCCTGACTTAATACTCCTCCCAATGCGTCATTTCAGGCATCTGTTGTCAATATAAATTTTTTTGTAAAATCCGGCTGAGTTAGTTCGGCTTGGTTTGCAAGTAATTTCTTTAATCTTTCAAAAGCCATAATTGCGTCTTGTTCTAATCTAACTTCGATTTCCCTGATAAATGCTTCGTCAATGGTTTCGCTATCGCTGCATAATCTTTAAAAAAATTTCTATAATAATTTGTCATCCCCAGAAAACTACGAAGTTGTCTCACTGTTTTAGGTAATGGATATCTCGAAATCGCTTCAATCTTTTCCGGATCGGTTTTAATACTATTGTTAGCCACAATATGCCCTAAAAATTCTACTTCCTTTCTGTAAAATTTCGATTTTTCCAATGAAATTTTCATATTTGCTTTCTTCAACGTATCAGCAACCGTCTTTAAATGCTCAGTGTGCTCCGTAAATGTTTTGGAAAACACAATGATATCATCTATATATACGTAAAAAAATTTGCCAATGTAATCCCTAAGAACGTTATCCATAGCTCTTTGAAAAATACTAGCTGCGTTTTTCAGTCCAAAAGGCATTCTTAGATATTCATACTTGCCGTTATTAACTGAAAATGCTGTCTTTTCCACATCACTATCCTTCATCAAAATTTGATGAAATCCCGACTCAAGGTCAATTGTAGAAAAGTATTTAGAACCCCCCAAATTAGACAGTATGAC